>NC_090924.1:609678572-609981602 GCF_040938575.1 Ambystoma mexicanum
GGAGCTGTGTGAGCCCACTGAAAGCTCAGAACGATTGTACCTGTGGTCCTAGCAAGAAAGACAGATGGGAAGCTTGTGTTGATTGGAATCGATTTTGAGTGGCGTTAATTAGTTCATCTCCTTCCTAAGGTATATGAATTACTGGCGTTGTTGAGTTAGGTAAATGCATGTTTAGCATGCTTTATATTATCGGTGCATACCACCAGATGCACCTTCATAATACAACAATGGACCACATCACCTTCATTAAGACTGGTGAATTGTTTAGATTCAGATATTTGCCCTCTGGGTTAGCCTGTTCAGCTCATGTGCAATCTGTTGAAGGGCACAGAGAACAGCCATCTTCCAGAATGATATTCTGGTTTTTGGGGAAACTATGGAGAATGTTGGTCAGACATTAGCTCAGTTTCTCAATATGCTGTGAGTGCGGAATGGCCAAAAGACATGAGAAATTAAGATTGGTGGCCCACAAGTTCAGTATTTCAGGAGAAAGCACCAAGTTAAAAGCCAAAATGCTAGAAACTATAGAGAAAGCCCAAAGTCCAGAAGATGCTGGCCAATTAAGATATTTCCTAGGCATAATCTATTCTTACGAATGTGCATGTTTGCCCAAAATACAACGTTTGAGATGCCTCTGGAAAAAAGGGACCAAGTAGGAGAGGTCAAACTGTGTTTCAGGAACATCAAGAATTACATTAAGGAGGTCTGTACCAAGCATGGTTTTGGCATTAACTAGGACTGCTTACTTTGTTGCATATTGGTTGCGTTTAGCATAGAGTCAGCACTCAAGCAGGGATGTGGGGGTGCAATACTAAATTGTGCCTTGAGGACAGTGACATAAAGTGGAAGTAATTACTAAGTAATTGAACGTGAAGCTCTTGCTTGCAGCCTTTTTGTAGCCAAGTATTTTAAAATGTACATGTGAGGTAAAGTATTCACAGTGCACAATGACTGCACACCATAAGTGAATTTACTTTCCCCAGGAGGAAGAAGAGTGCCATCTTTGATACTACTCAGATGGTTAAACCGCACCAATGTTCATTCTGTGTGGATGATTTCCTTAGTAGGAACTACACTGAAGTGTATTTCCTAGCTAGGTTGCCCATGTATAGTAAATCAAGTGAATGAGATGAATGCAATATTATCTGGGTTGAGAATCTCAGACATGCAGATTCTGATGTAACGTAGATTAATGACCCTCCGTTATCTATAAAGGAATAAGAGGGAGATTAATTGAAGAATGGCACCTTTGAAAGCTTGGGGGGGGGGGGGGGGGTACTGTCTGGTTTTGTGGTCTTCATGACATGTTAAAAACCCTTAGCAAGATGTGTGCTGAATTAAGTATGTATGTCAGCGAGTGTGAGTGGGTACCACATCTATTTAAATGAGAATATGTAACTAAAGTGAGTGCATTCTATGGTTCTCTAGCCAAAAGGTGCCCTCTTTGCAATGAGAGCTAGGGAAAACTTGAAGCAGGGAATGGATGAAGATACTGCAAGTAGTTCAATTACACTTGCATCTGTCTTTTTATGTATAATTTCTTACCTATAACAGAGAGAAAAAGATGTCTGTGTTTGGGTGGCCGGGCCAACCCGTATGTAAGGCATTTACAGTATGTTCGTGTGAGTGTATAAAATGGCAGATTCACAACATGTCAGTATGTGATGAAGTCATCGTACCAGTGACATCACCATGCAAGTTGTAAGGAGGGCCTTAGCGAAAAAACAAACTTTGAACAAAACGAGTTAAGCGTATAACCACTTTGGCGGGTCAGAAAGAGGACGCAGACTCCGATAAGCCACTTCACTGTAGTTTTAATTAAAGAAAAGGAACATGTCTACCTCCCCATATGCTATAAGGCATCTCTGCCTAACAAAACAAAGGTGCTTGTCAGTCAGACTAAACAATCTGTCCATTGACCAAAACTAACCTTAACTGACCCTACCACTACAATAACAAAAAGAAAGGCGAATTACTCCCTTTTTCTGGACTTTGGCTTTCACCAACTACTATTGAAAAGATGATTCTCAGTCTCTGTTGAATGTTTTGATCAGCTCACACAATTTGTTCAATACTTGTATGGGCTTTTGTTTCTTTCCTCTTAGGTTTGTGTTCTCTGCTACTTTATTCTTGAGAGTTGTTCTCTCTTGCCAAGGTAAAGTTAGCCATCATTTATAAATCTCTTTTGAATGCTCTTCCTTTTTATACAGTTCACAATATTTGCTCCCTTCTTGATATCGGTGTTGGACATATATTCTGCTCCAGCCTTATCCTCATGCTGTTCACTTATAGCTTTATTTTATCTTCTTTGCTTATACTTTTAGTCCTGACTGATGAGAGTATGAGCAGTCCAATGATGATCCTCGTTTACTTCTTGAGGTTTCAATGGTACAATCCCTTTAATTTGGAAGAAAATAATAAGTCCCATAACTATTCTCATGCACTCCTCTGGGTATCAGGATTACAGTTATTATCTTAACTAGGATGAGTTATTAGTCCCACAACGATGTTCTGCCCCCCCGCCCTCCCTGGTCTACAGTTTTCCCCATTACTTGTATTTCTTAGGGATAACATCACTGGAACTTCTGCTCTCTTCCGCATGACTGGTCTCTGCTGTTCCTTCAATGCTTCTTCCTTTGTGTCATCTAGGATAGATGCTCGGTACTTCTGTTACCGTAGGTTCCGCGTCTTCAGTCACAGAGTGGTTGCATCGCTGTTTCTGGTCCACCCGGTCCATCACAAGCTTTTCATGTGCACACCACCACTTTACTTCTCACTCTCTCTTTGATTGTCAGAATGCCACGCATCTGACCTTTCTTCTCTCATTCGCCTCTTGGTAAGACGCAGCACGTCTACTTCTGTTTCTCGTTCTTTTTGGGTCACAGGATGCTGTGCTTCAGACTTTGCCTCCATACCAGCTTCTCTGCTGGTTTGTAACTCAAGGGTTTTCCCTCTTCAATCTCCTCCCCTCTCACGTGTGACGTAGTTGAGTGACTTCCCCGGCGTACGTCTGAGCCTCTGTCAGATGGCATCTTGCCTCCTCCATAGATCCTTCTCATCCCAGTTAAATGGGATGTTTTATTTAAAGAAACATTTATAATTTCTATTTGACAATAACACACGCTGGCTTAATCTTCATACAGGTCTTCATAAGATATGGTCAAAGAGGTATTGGTGGGATATGTTTTCTAGGGAATTCCTTACAGGAATTGGACTCCTTGTCCCCAAAAGGGGAGTCTCTCCCGGTGAGGTCCCACTTGCCTCCAACATCCAGGGAGGGTGTTGCAGAGTGGGCTTACCTCCCTAGCCTCACTGGGGCAGGGGGATCCACTTGTGGAGAAGGGACATATTCCCGCAATTTGTCACATACTTTTCCTCTCATGGGAATCTGGGGATAGAACTGTCAAATGCGGTGTGGGTAGTTTAGTTACTGAACTACTGGAAATTAAAATAGAGGGACAGTTGATATCGCTATTGCGATATCGCTATTGCGGTGGTCTGGATATAGTCAATTCTATCAATATTGCAGCATCATATACAGTGTCCTTTAGCAAGGAACAACTGGCAGAAGCCATAAAAGCGCCTTCATTTTTTGACACGCTACAGGTAGACCTTAGAGGCAACTATCTGAACATCACAAGCAATAGCATTCTTAAACAAAGGAAAAAAATTCAGGACGGAGATGCACAATCATCTACTACTGAATATTTGAAAAAGAATGTTATACCTATAGGCTTGCTACTCTGAAACTTGCCGTGTCTATATGTAGATGATGCTGAGTACAAGAGTTCTTTCTCAGGAGTCGCAATTAAATGCAGTCGGGACTGGATGCTCATGACAATTAATACAGTCTGAGGAAAAGCAGTGTTAGCTGTCTCTACTGACACCACTATTTTGAATATCAAAGACAATTTGGATATAACTGAAAAACAGGTAAACACATTCATCAATAGTACCACGACCAAAAAAATGGAAAGATTGTTAAAAGATCTTTAAAACTTTTAAAAAGATGGAGCGTACCCCGATTTCAGTGCAAAATTTCAAGGTCCGACATACTGGAGAGACCCAGATAATCAAACAAGACCAATCCACATGCCGCAGGAGAGCAACCTTCTCAAATACATCAGACGATGGAGATATTGCCCGTAGAGGAATGAAAGGTTACCAACAGAATTATAGACCGCGTAATAGAGGATACTCCCAAGGTAGGAGGGGGTCGACAAAAAATGTCCAACACCAATATCCTCAATTTGGCTATCCTCAAATGTTTGCAGCACAGAGACAACCACAGCCTTACCCACGCAAGAACTCCCTTTTCTGTCCAAAGATCTAGGTCCTCCACCATTACAAAACTTTTTCGAGAAACGCAGGCTGCCATACAGACGTTAGATACTCCATCGGCAGTCTATAATATTTCTGAGAAGATTTTAACTAAGGAAGTAGTATCTATTCTAGAAAAAGTCTTCTCATTCATACCAATGAGAATTGTGAGTTGTATGGAAGTAGAAATTGAGCTACGCTCTTTCTTCTATGAAATTAGTCAAAGAATTTTTCAGAATAGAAAATACAGATACACAGCATAAAGTGAGTAATACCCCATTCAAGGCCAAATCTGTATTCACTCCTACCTTACGATTGATTTCAAAAGAAACTGCAACTTTTCAAAAAAGCTGTTTTGAGAGACTTCAATCAGCTATATGATGAGAAAAATAGAGAAAATAAATACAACTGTAGTTACAATTTCTCTAAAGCTGATTGGAAAGTTCTTAATTCTCTCCAAGAAGACTGGTCTGTTGTGATCAAAAGAGCAGATGAGGAAGGAGGAGGAGTAGTAGTAGTGTGGGACGCTACTAAATATGATCAAGAAATCATGAGACAACTGAACAATGTAGATTTCTACATAAAAATATTAAGAGGAGTTCCCGCAGAGACTATACAAAGGGATATTCTGAGACTCTAATATTGCTTTGGAAAAAGACACTTTAAAAAGGAATTTTCTTTTCTTACTCCAGCTAAAACAAGAAAGCCATCATTCTATATTTTGCCCAAGGTAGACAAAGACTATAAAAAAAACCCAGGCAGACCAATTGTGTCGCTCTGTGGATCTATTTTGGAACCGATTGGACAGTATTTAGATTTTTTTTCTTTAAACCATTGGCTAAAGAAACAATGACTTACCTGGCAGACACTACTGGTGTTATTAAAGAAATAGAGAATTTACCTTATGACAGCAGCTCAGAGATTCTCATTACATTGGATGTGGAATCATTCTAATATTACGCAAATAGAAACTCTTACTGTTATGAAGGGATTTTTAGAAAGAAGAGAAGACACAATAAACGTTAGAGTAATTTTTTGATCGAGTTGCTAGAGGTAGCTCTCACTAGAAACTTTTTCCGATTTAATTACACTTTCTACATGCAGATAAAAGGTATGGCTACGGGGGCGGCTTTCGCCCCCCAATTGTGCAACCCTATACATGTGGTACTTTAAGGAGCAGAAGAACAAGTTACTTTCTTACCTGGTAACGTTCTTTCGATGGGATGGTCCGACGACGTATTCCATATCTATGACATGTAATCACCACAGCTGTGCTGCTTCGGAAACTTTTTTCGGCGTCTGCGTCGATGACGTCGATGCGCCGTCGTCGAGGACCTCCTCCGACGTCATCCGATGTGATAAGTAGGACGCACGACGCCCGTAGCCTCAGTTGTAGTTTTTTCCCCCAGAACGTGTGACATTAGTCAACTGCCAGTCAGACACAAAGCCCTGCGGAACGTAAGCTGCAATCGCAAAAGAAATTCTGCAGCGGGGAAGGCAGGGCGGGAGCGATATGGAATACGTCGTCGGATCATCCCATCGAAAGAACGTTACCAGGTAAGAAAGTAACTTGTTCTTCGGGGGGATTGGGTTCTCCGACGTATTCCACATCTATGACAGACTCCCAAAGCAGTACCAGAGCAAGGAGGAGGGAAAGAATTTAGAAACAAAATTTAAAATAGCCAATCAAATAGCAGAACAAAGGACTGCCTTGCCAAAGGCCAGATCCTGTCCTCGGATGGAATCGAGGGAATAGTGACGTACAAATGTATGTACTGAAGCCCAGGTGGCTGCATCACAGATGTTGCGAATAGGAACACCCCTCTGCAGGGCAGTAGATGCAGCCATACCCCTGGTAGAATGGGCCCGCAAGCCAGCCGGTGGGTCCTTACCGGCAAAGCGGTAACACTCAGAGATGGCCAAAATAATCCAGCGAGACAAAGTCTGTTTCATCACAGCTTGCCCCAAACGCTTTCCAGAGTGACCAATAAAGAGTTGATCGTCCACTCTGACCCGGGACATGCGTGAAACATAAAAGCTTAAAGCTCTCCTAGGATCAAGCTTATGGAGCCTCTCCTCTTCCTTACCAGGATGCGGAGGAGGATAGAATGCCGGAAGAACAACCTTCTGGGCCAAATGAAATTCCGTCACTACCTTCGGAAGAAAAGAAGGACAAACTCTAAGGACAACCCTGTCCTTGTGAAATATAGTGAAGGGAGGCTTAACTGAAAGTGCCTGTAACTCACTCACTCTGTGAGCAGAAGTAACCGCAACTAAAAACACAGTTTTCAGAGTTAACAGCCTCAAAGGGCAAGAATGTAAAGGCTCAAACGGAGCACCCATAAGAAACTTAAGAACAAGGTTTAAATCCCAACCGGGCACCAGGAAAGGTGACGGAGGGAACACATTAGTGAGCCCTTTCAGAAACTGTGAAATTAAAGGGATTTTAAAGTAAGAACACTCTTCAGACGAGCGCTTAAAGATGGACAGCGCCGCCAGGTAACCTTTAATGGTACCCACTTGCAAGCCCCTGTGGGCCAAAGAAAGTAAAAAGGACAGAACCATGGGGATGTCACATGCAAAAGGATCCACATTCTGAACTCTGCACCAGTCGCAGAACTTACGGCAACGGTACAGAGACTTTGTTGCTGGCCTTCGGGCCGAAAGCAAAACCTCCATCACGTCTTCAGGGAGGTAGCAATCCTTATACCTCAACCTTTCAGAAGCCAAGCGTGAAGGTTGAGGGATCTGACCTCTGGATGGAGAACCTGACCCCCCCTCCCGTGAGAGCAGATCGTCTCGGTAGGGAAGACGACGTGGAGGGCAGATGGACAAGTCGAGAAGGTCCGGGTACCACGTCCTCCGAGCCCACGCCGGAGCAATGAGGATCATCCGGGAACCGAACTTCCGTAACCTCCGCAGCACTTGCGGGATGACGGGGACTGGAGGAAACACGTACAGCAGCGGGAATGACCACTCCACCACAAACGCGTCTCCTTTTGGAGGAAATTCCCACGAGCAAAACCTTTCGCACTTCCGGTTGACACTGGAGGCGAAGAGTTCCACTTGAGGGGTCCCCCAAAGGGCGAAGATCTCCAGGAGAATCTCCTGAGCCAACTCCCACTCGTGAGAGATCGCGCTCCGAGCGTCCGCCGTCACGTTTTCGTCTCCGGCCAGATGAACTGCCGAGATCGAAACTTCCTGCTGGATGGCCCAGAACTCGAGCTGCATCGCCTCCCTGCACAAAGGAAGTCACCCTGCACCCCCCTTTTTGTTGAGGTAGTGCATGGCCACTGTGTTGTCCGTCAGGATCAGGACACTTTCCTCGCACAGTCGGCAGAAAAGCCTTCAGGGATAGCCTGATGGCCCTCAGCTCCAACAGATTGATATGGAGTCTGGACTCCGACAGAGACCAACGTCCGCTGACTGTCAGCCCGTTGGCATGAGCTCCCCATCCCGTGAGGGATGCATTCGTCACGATCGTCACCTCCGGCCAGGGAAGCCAAAATGGAGCCCCCTTCATCAAGTTGCCTTCGACAGCCCACCACAGAAGGTCCCGGGCGACCGAGGGCGGCACCTGAACCGGGTCCGACATCCTGCCGGATGACTGCGACCATTGCGTCTTGAGTGCTCACTGCAAAGATCTCATCCGCAGGCGAGCCTCTGGCACCAGAAGAATGCAGGATGCCATGAGGCCGAGCAACCTCAAGAACTCGAACGCTGGGAGCGTCTGGGCATGCTGAAGCTTGTGCACCATCTGCTGAATGTGAAGAGCCCTCACCTGGGGAGGAAAACACTGCCCCAGGGAAGTGTCGAGCACTGCTCCGATGTACTGGAGCCGCTGTGTTGGCGTCAAATGGGACTTCTTTAAATTGAGGGAGAAGCCCAGCCTGTGAAGGGAGTGGCAGGTGACGGACAGATGATCCAGGACTTGCTCGGGAGAGCTCCCCCTGATCAACCAATCGTCCAGGTAGGGGTAGACGTGAATCCCCCCTTTCCTGAGATGTGCTGCTGCCACCACCACCATGAGATTGGTGAAAACCCTCGGGCGGAGGTCAATCCGAACGGCAGGACCCGAAACTGAAAGTGCGAGTCGCCAACCGCGAACCTCAGGTACTTCTTGTGCTTGGGATGGATCGGCACATGGAAGTAAGCATCCTTGAGGTCGAGTGACACCAACCAGTCCTGAAGCTGAAGGGCCTGGATGACTTGAGAGAGAGTAACCATCTTGAACTTGTCCTTCCTGAGGAGTTTGTTCAAACCGAGCAAGTCCATGATGGGTCTCAATCCCCCGTCTTTCTTCGAAATCAAAAAATAAGGGGAATACCATCCCTTGTTCCTCTCCGCTACAGGCACCAGTTCTATGGTGCCTTTCTCCAGCAGGGCTTGAATTTCCTGCGCAAGGAGCGGATCCAGACTCTGCAAAGAGAGGTTCCCCGGTGGATTGTCGCGAGGCCTGTGCCGAAAGGGAAGACAGTAGCCGTGGGTTATGATCTCCAGAACCCACACATCTGAAGTAATGGCTTGCCACTCTACAAGATGCTGCGCCAGCCTTCCCTCAACCGGCGAACCATGGGACATGGCCTCATGACTGAGTGGGAGCGGCTGCGGCGTTACCTGAGGGCAAAGAGGCAACTGCCCGAGCGGCCTTGGCACCACAGGTACCCTGTCATCCACCTCTAGTACCCCTGCGTTGGCCTCTTTGACTGCCAGCTCCTCTCGCTTTACTGAAGAACGAGTAAAAGCGAAAGGAACCACCCCTCCACTGCTGTCCCCTAGGACGAAAAGGCGGAGGTTGGCGAACTGCAGCGCCCAACGACTTCGCTGCAGCTTTTGAGGTCTGCAACCTCTCAAGGCTCTCGTCAGACTTGCTGCCAAAAAGGTGTTCACCGTCAAAGGGCATGTTGAGGAGCCGGGACTGCACATCAGGAGCAAACCCCGACTTCCGCAACCACGCAAACCTGCGTATCACGGTGCTCGCCGCCATGGACCTACTGACGCATTCAGCTAAATCCAAACCCGACTGAACCGCCTCACACATGACATCCTTACCATCCAGGACCATAGCAAGGAAACCATCCCGTTCGTCCCCTTCGGGAATATGTTCAGCCGCTAACGCAACAAAGTTCCACAGAGTGTGTGAAACGAGACAAGGCACAAATGGAGTTGGCCGCCTGAAGCGCCATACCACCAGAAGAAAACACTTTCTTCGCCCAGCCATCAAAACGTTTGTCATCCCTATCAGGAGGGATGGTAGGGTACGACGACTGCTTTGCCGGGGCCGTGGCCGCCTGCACCACCAAACTCTCCGGAGTGGGGTGCCTGGTCAAGTAGCAGGGGTCGCTACTGGCTGGACGGTATTTTCGCGACAAGGATCTGCCCACCGCCGGGAGACTCTCCGGAGCAGTCCAAGCCGCCGCCACCCTTCTCTGTAAAGCCATATGGAACGGCAGTACCGGGTCAGTTGGGGGACCAACATCAAGGATGTCCGTTAGATCATCCTGCACAAACTCCCCTGGAGGAGCAGACCATCCCAAGTACTCAGAAACCCTAGCCATAAGGTGCCGGTACGAGGAATCAGCATGAGAGCCAGGCTCAGGCCTACAAAACTCCACCTCCGGAGAGGTGTCCAGTCCACTGGCATCATGCAGTGACTGCCTCAAATCGTCAAACTGACTATGGCACGAGACAATTTCATCTGGAACCTGACTAGGAACCAGGCCATCAGAATACTCATCCGCCTCTGAAATATATTCCAGGTGGCGAAAAGAAGGCACCCGAGAGTGCTTGCTCTTAACCAGAGCCTTCCTAGGGGGTTCCCCCGTGCCACGGGTACCTCCGACACGAAAGGCGTCAATGGCGTCGAGCGACTCGGCGCCGGCGTCGAGAGAACAGGCAACGGTGCCGAGAGGATCAGTGTCGAGGAAATCTGCGTCGACTTCGAGCGTGTCCTTCGACGACCTGAGTGTCGACGGCTTCAACGACTTCCTCGGAGCCAGAGCCTCGAGAAAGCCTGTCGACGCCCTCGACGCCTCAGACGTCGATGTCTTCCTCGAAGACCTCACAGGTGCACACGGTCTCGAACGCGTCGAGGACCGGGACCTGGAACAGGTACATCGAGAACGAGTCTCCTTGTCCGAACGGGACCTCTCCCATGACTCGTGCCGACCACTCTTGCGAGCGGTGTCTCTCGACCTCTTGCGACCAACCCCACTCGGGGGCACGGATGGCTTAGTACCCTGCGACTCGGGAATCGCCAGCATTTTCTTCCCAAAGGAAGCCCATTCCTCCGGCGTCGCACGGCTGGTGGGGTAAGCGACGTGCCGGGCAGAGTCCTCCAAAGAGTACCTGGAAGACGACCGGTGTCGGCTCTTCTGAGAATGCCTCGAAGAGGCTGAGGAGTGGCGAGACCGACTCCTAGAAGGAGACCCACGAGACTTCCGACGATGACGCGGAGAGTCACCTCTCGAATCATCCGTCGAAAGCCCCGCAGACTTCGACTTCCGCGGCTTTTACACCTGACCTACCGACAACTTCTTCTTACATGAGCGTAAGGCTTTGGACGTGAGCAACTGGCAGTCGATACAGTCATCCGTGTCGTGGGCCTCCCCGAGGCACCAGAGGCAGGCGTCGTGCGTCACCGACATCTTGGACCCACACTCCCCGCACTTCTTGAAGCCCGGGCGCGGGGTCAAAGACGAAGTAGAAGACATCTTCACACGAAGGATTTTCACAAAAACGAACAGGTCCGAAGAACAGAACTCCAAAGAGTCGAGGCGTTAACCGAGATTCACGAAGCAACACGTTCGCGTAAAAAACGGAACTGAGGCTACGGGCGTCGTGCGTCCTATTTATCACATCGGATGACGTCGGAGGAGGTCCTCGACGACGGCGCATCGACGTCATCGACGCAGAAAAAAGTTTCCGAAGCAGCACAGCTGTGGTGATTACATGTCATAGATATGGAATACGTCGGAGGACCCAATCCCCTCGAATATAAATTATAAGTTACTCACCGTAGTGACTAACGTACTCTTAGTCCATAGTCCCCTTTCCTCCATATTGTATGGCCATCTTTTCCAAGGGATGGGAGACAGAACCCTTTTTCACCAGACAAAATCTTCTTCCCCTTTAAATTTAGATCTGCGCGGGTGCGCGGCCCAGGTGCATGCGCTGCCCCGACCCCGCCCCCGGCGCCACACCTCAGTCCCCACTGACACGTCAACAATATTTAACATTGCCTAATGACATCAGTATTATTAGGGGGGGGGGTGATGGTGGGACGTATGGAGGAAAGGGTACTATGTGGGAGCGAGGGGCCAACGGGCCCCTCCCTGCCATCACTTCTCAATACAAAACTCGGACCAAGTGCCTCCAGTGGTGGGTACGCCCCTCACCCTTATGCAATGTTAATTTTGGGTTACATTCGCGTAGATGGGACCACTGAGCAGGACAGAGGGCATCCATTTTTGTACCCCCTTTCGACTCCATCTTGGTGACCAGGCCTCACTGCGATAGTAAAAAATGCCTCTCTCCCTCTCCCTGCCGCAGCAGCTCTGAGCACATGGCCCCCACCCCCGTTCCCACTCTGACTGGAAAACTCTGCAGCTCCATTCTCACGCTGAAGCCAGAGATGCTTGCAACAAATAATAAATGTAACATCTCTTTTCCTCTGAGATCACTGTCCTGCATGTGAACCAACATGAGCTAAGCACAAAGCTCGTCCATCCCCACAAATGTGTCCTTGCCCTCTTACCCTTGCCAGTCGAAACATATTGCCATGCTAACCCTGTGTCCCTGCAAGATATTCCTTTCATGTGCCAGACTGCTGACCATACCATGAAGCCCACCCAACAGACCCCCAACTAACATTAGACCCCTGCTGCAGTATATCGTGCCTAATATTAACAAATGCCACATACCCGAGATTCTTGTGAGACTAACCCCACAGTTCAATGAGAGTATTATTGTGGTCAAGACCCGTAAACCTGTGATCTGTATAACCCAAATGTTACAGATGATATAGAAACCTGTGTGATTTGTATGACATGATAAACTACTGAGGGTCTTTTTGATCAACCATTATTTAGTGCATGCATTATTTAGAATGTATTTTCTTAGCTTAGATAGTGACCACTGTGCTTCACAGCGACCTGACCTTCACCCATCCAGAGCACAGATGTCTGACGTCAATCCTCCCGCCAACCAAGCAACCAACCCGGAGGAAGAGATGATGCCCACACCTAAGACACCACCCTGGCTGACCAATCCGGGTACAACATAGCATCATATGTTACATATGCCAATGTGCTTATATAATGTGTTGTAACCTTGATGTGGTCACAGGGCTCTCAGAGATCTAGATAAACTTTTCTTGAACTCTCGCAGCCTGCTCTGTTGCGCCTTATTACCTGTCCAGGGAGTGTCTGTTTTATTCATTTTACACGTGTAAGTCAGGGAGGGCACAAACAGGACTAAGAATATGTTAGTCACTACAGTGAGCAACTTATAATTACTCTTATATCCCATCCGCTTTCCTCCATACTGCCTGGGTGATTACAACTGAATGTAGCCCTAGGGTGGAGAGGAGACCCTCCTTAAGAAAACAGATTCCTTAGAACCGCCTGTCCGAAAGCCGTGTCTGACTTGAAGCCAGCATCCAAACAGTAGTGCTTACAGAAGCAGAAGGGGAGGCCCAGGTGGCCGCCCTGCTGATGACCTGCCACGGGACCTGCCATTGGAAAGCAACGGCCGTGGCCTTTGCCCTTACCGCAAGGGCATGCATGTTAGCTGGAAGTGGCTTGTGCTTCCCTTCGTAGGCCTCCTTGATGGCCGAAACCATCCATCATGCAATGGATGCCCTGGATGCTTGATACCCGAGCCTTGATGCCCCTCCCCTGAAGGTGACAAACAGAACATCCGACTTGCAGAAGCCCTTGATCCTGTCTAGATAGAATTTCAGAGCGCGTCTGACATCCAGACAGTGCAAAACCCTCTGAGGCTCGTCCTTAGGGTCTGCAAAAAACATAGGTAAGACTATTTCCTCATTTAGATGGAAAGCGGAGGGTATCTTAGGTAGGAACACGGGGTGTGTCCGTAGAACCACCTTATCCCTGCGAAAGGTAGTATAGGGCTCTGAGGCCACCAGAGCCTGTATCTCGCTGACTCGGCAAGCAGAGGTAAGACCTACTAACAGAACTATTTTAATGGTGACCAGCCTGATGTCCGAGGATGCCATTGGCTCGAAAGGCTTGTGCGTCAAGGCGCCCAACACTATATTGAGGTCCCAAACGGGGTGTGGTCTATTGATGGGTGGATAGAGTCTGGCGAGGCCCGTCAAATGTCTCTTGACTATCGGGTTGGAGGAGAAGAAGGCCTGTTAATTTCTGTAGGCTTCACGTGCACACCTGAGTGAGCGAGGTGTGCAGAGAAGGTGAGCACGTCGTCCAACGTGCACGTAAGGGCGTCAATCTCCTTAGAGTCGCCCAGCGACAGAATCTAGTCCATTTACTCTTCTACTGGGTCCTGGTAGCCTTGCTCCTGGCACCCTGAATGGTCTCTAGGTTAGCCTGTGATAGGCTAAGGTGCTTCAGCGTGACCTGCTCAGGAACCACGCTGCTAGGGCTAATCTCTGAGGCGCGGGATGGATGACCATGCCCCCCTGCTGCGCTAGAAGATGAGCTGGACCCAACGGAAGGTGAATGGGTGGCCTGTCCGATAGGCGGAGAAACTGAGAAGCACGGTCTCTCCAGCCACCATGGAGCCATCAGAATGATACTGAGTTGACAAGACTCCTTTATCTTGCAAATCACCCTGTGGACCAGGGGGATGGGCGCGAAAGCATATGCTGCCCTACTGTTCCAATGTATCTGGAATGCCTTGCTCGGGGAGCTGTGGCCCCGTCCCTGCCAGGATGCAAACTGATGGCACTTGTTTTTGTCCCAGGAGGCGAAAAGATCCACCTGAGGATGCCCCCATCTGCTGAAGTTCTCCAGCAGCACCCGGTCGTTCAGTTGCCACTCATAATTGTCCGCCCTCAGTCTGATGAGCCTGTCCACTTTGAGGTCGGACTCCCCCGGAATGTGGATGGCTGTCAGGTAATGTTGTTATCCAGGGGCCATTCCCATATGCTGATCGCTGGGATGCATAGTGAAGGTGACCTGGTACCACCCTGCATGTTGATATAATACATGCTGGTGGAGTTGTCGGTCTGGATGAGGACGACCTTGCCCCCAACGAGCGGGAGAAAACCTTTGAGCGCTAGCCAGATGGTCTTCAACCAGTTGATATGGGACTCCTGTCCCTGCCGAGTCCAGACTCCATGGACACTGGCTGCTCAGAGTACCCCTCCCCCCAGCCCTCAAGCAAGGAGTCTGTTGTAATAGTGACCTGCAGAGTCGGTTGGGCTTGCCCGTCTGCAGGTTGCAGTCTATGGACCACCATGTGAGGTCCGAATAGAGAGAACGAGGGAGGTTGACCAACTCTGCTTGAGAACCCTGCTTGTGCAGCTGTAATCTCCTCATCCTGAGTCTTGTATGGCATACGGCCAGTAGGACTGCTGTCATGAGACCTAACAGATTCTGGTACCACCAGACCAAAGTCACTTGTCGGGTGAGGAAGTGAGTAATGGCCCTCCTGATGGCTGTGATCTTGTCCTCCAAGGGGAAAACTCTCTCAGAGCTTGTGTCTCATATTAGGCCCAGGAAAGTCAGTCTCTGCGTAGGCTGCACTCCAGGTACGGGTAGAGATGGTGGCCCTATGCCCTGAGGAGGGATGTCACTGCATTCATGAGTCTGGGTAAACAACCCGAGAGCCGAGTTGAGGTCGAAGGGTAGCACCTTGTATTGCAAATGGCAGCCAATGATCCTGAACCGCAGGAAGGAACAATGCGGCTGCCAAATTGGGACGTGTAGCTATGTGTCCTTCAGATCCAGGGAGCAAATCCAGTATCCCCTGCACAATGTCTCTACAATGAATGCTGGCTTTACCATCTTGAATTTTTTGAAGAGGCAGGGAGAGGTTGAGGATGGAAAGGTCCAACACAACTCTCAGGCCAGCCTAGTTCTTCTCCTGTATGGCAGAAATCTTGGAGTAGAGGCACGAGCCTCGCTGGGAGGCTGGAACGTCTTCAACTGCCAGGCTCTCGATGAACGACCAAATCTCCGCCAACAGAGTTGGTGTCCCGATCTCTGGGAGTGGAGGGGAGGGGGGAAGGAGAGGAAGGGATCGGTAAGCGCTGCCCTGTGGAGACTACCAAGAGGATCCAAGGGTCCGCGAACTTCTGACACCAAAACTGTGCATGAAGGGCAAGCCTGCCCCTCCCCCCCCGGAGACACGTGGACCCGAAAGGACGCATCATGCCTTCTTTCCCTCCGAGACTGATGCGGAGGAGGGGGGACTGAAAAAAGCCCTTGCCCCCCCCCCTATTGTTGTTGACGCCTGTATTGACTCTGAACGGTCAGGCTGGCTGGACCTCCGCTCTTGGAAGCCACAGAACCCACCGGATGTCCGCCCCTTGTCAAAGCGCTGATGTGACTGGGAGTACGCCTTGGGCGCGGCCTTCGTAAAGATAAAGACTTTCCAGTTTGCAAAGTGTTTTTCTTTTTATCTAGCCCTGTTAGGGAGAATTCTCAGAAATGTGCTAATTCCCTCCACCTTAGAGACCCCCAGCAACTTTGCTGGATTTTGAGGACTTGATTTTTTTTTTAACCTGGAGAGAGTGTGCCCCTTTTTTCCCACTCTCTCTTGTAATTTAATGTGATTTTGTACACAGTTTCTTTTGTTTGTGGAGTCTGACAAACTCCATAGGCATCATCTTTCACATTGTGTCACACAGCACCTTCAGTGCAGTGGCACAGGGAAGTCTTCCAGATTTCCCAAAGGTTTAAATACCTTCTCTTGGATAAACTACTGTTTCCAAGAGCAGTAAAGTGAAATTTTGTACTTACCATTGTAACTTTCTAGATCCAGCACACACTATCTTACAATTGGTTGCTGGAGGGGTTAACTAGTATCCCTTTGTCTAGCTTCTCATGTAAAAATGTTTATCCTTTTCGCACTGAATGGCTGGTGGCAGTGGTTTCGTTTGAACTACCATGGTGTGCCTTTACTGCGGGCTGCGTTCGCAGCTACAGTAAAGCACCCAAGTGTGCCATTTTTGTCAAAATGGCCCTTGTCTTCTTTTTTCTCAATATCTTTGTGGAAAGGTCCAGCTTGAGATTTGTTCTGCACGCCAAACCAGGTTTGGTCCCATTGTTCTATTTGCCCTTGGCGTGATTCACGAGTGAAACCCGCCTCTGGCTCCAGGGTGTGGGGTAGGCAGGAAGTGAGGGAGGTGCCCGAAACTCCCTGTAATAGTATCCTAGGAGACCCAAATGCACTCTGTGATGATTGGCCGACTGACTGTCCGGCAAGGACACCCACCCTGCTGGGTGACTGACAGCTAGGCTGGAATGAATGGGAGAGAATTGAATAAAAGGCAAGTCTTTTGGCTTGGAAGGCAGAGTCGATCACTGGACAAAGGAACCAAAGACGAACTGCTGCAACTCCTGGACCGTTGGTTTGCCCGGTGAAGCCCTGCTGCTGTGCTAAAACTCCAAATTAATATCGACAGAAAAGCCCCTGATGACGACTTCTCCCATTGAGTTGGTCAGACCAATCAACTCCAAAGTAAGCCACCTGGACATCCATCTCGGAGCTGGTTGAATTTCCACAGAGTTGCTGCTGGAAACTGTATAACCAAGGAGAGGAACACCAGATTGTGTGTGTTGCTTTCAAGCTAGCCTAGAGCTTCAGGAAGATGTTCCGGACTCCCAGGAAGCAGGATTGACCAAGCATGAGCCCCCTCAACAGAGAGCGGGACCCCAGAAGCAAGGAAAGTTCATCTCGACAGCCAGAAACCGCAGTGTTGCTATTTGGGGAAGACGCGAGGAGCTGAAACACTGAAGAGCCACTGAAAGTGAAGTTTGCCGGTTGCGAGTTTTGACCCTCCCAGTGCAGTGCACAAGTCCCCTGACATCCTCCCTCTTGTCCCCACGACTGAGGTCCAGGAACATTGATACCTGCAGAGCTGCACAGGAACAGAAGTCATCTGCTGCAACTTTTCTTCATTTATAAGGTACTGTAAAAAAAAGTCTGAGAGAAATTACCACTTGCTGTAGAGTTGCTTGCATCTTCTACTACTCACAAGTCTCAGCTTGTGGCCCTACAGTTGATTCTTCTTTTCATCAAAGACTCCTAAGAAGTTGTGCAAAGACATTTCCTCTACTTACCAGAAGTGCTTCATCCGATACAATTTTGCCCATTGACTTTGGCTTAGCCTATTGAACTGAATGACTCTTCTAGGGGAATCCAAACATATTTGCCTGCTTAAGAGTATTTGTGGTCTCTTGTTGTTCTAATAACCTTTGCCTTTAACAAGTTCTAAGAGTATTCTAAATGCCAATAATAAGATATTAATGTCCCCAGCACCCTAGCTAATAAAGTCACCTTTGGGTGTAGGATGCGTGTGTGGGCCATCCCAAAAGGGTATTTACTGATTTTAGAAACTAAGAGTGTACAGTATTGAAGTGTATTTGTGTGTTACTATTATATTGCTCCCTTCTGAAGAAGGTTTATTCTGACTGATAAATAAATTAATAATTGTTTATGCAAGAAACCTTGAGTGTAAGAGTGTTTTTGAATACCTGTAACTGTGAATCTCTGTGTAACTCCACTACAGCTCACACTGACCCCTCTTGAGTTAAGCCTTGCTGCTCAACATGCTACCAAAACTGTGTAGTACAAGCTTATACCAAAGGTTGGGTTTCCTATGCCTGTAGTCAGACTCGTTTGTAGTGTTCCCAGAGGGTACTGCATACAAACTTTGCCTAACAAGCTCCTCATCGGTGGTGGAGTGGAAGTGATCGCCACCCTCGAATGGAAGGTCCAATATGCGACATCTGGGTTAAATTTAGTAGCCCAAAGGCAGGCCGTCCTTCTCATGTCTGTGGTGATGCATTTGGGCTGGCCAGAGGTGTTGGTGTGGGCTACGGTGGACTCCACGATGTCTTGCAGCACAATTTTAGCTTCTGCCAGTTCCGCCTTGAAACGTGACTGGCACTGCACCAGAAGCTCTGTGAGACGGTTGGCTATTTCCTGGCAAAGCCTCTGGTTAACGGTTGCCAGCATGGCATCCGCGTTGGCTTTACGAAGATGCAGCGAAGCATTGGAATAAAGCTTCTTCCTGTACGCCTCCAAGATCTTCTCCTCCTTGCATAGCAGTGCTGAGGACGAGGTGGCCGAGGACGACTAAGGGTTTCAGTAGAGTGACGCTGCAGCAATCACCGAAGAGTGTGGTTGAGGGTGGGCCGACAGTGTATCCCCCTCTATTTGCCTATATTTGGCGTCCAGTTGTCGATTGACTGGACAGAGTGGGGTTTGAGCCACTCCTTTTGGCCAAGGCGACTACGTCCTTCTGCATCGGAATCTATGTTCTGGCCGTGGTGCGTAGAGTGAGGACTTCTGCAAGAACTCCTGCCTCTGGTTGTTCACCTTTGGGTTGAGAAAGGCCCAAGTACTCTGCCAGCCCTGCAAGTCATTCGTGGAAGGCCTTGGCTAACAATGACGTGTCGTGGTCTTCTTCCTCGTCTGTGTCCACCAAGGTGGACGGCTGCTCCGGAGCAGGTGGAGGAGTGCTGGGCGCCAAGGGCTCAAGTGTGGAGACCGGAGCCGGAGGCTGGTATGGAACCGCCTGAACTGTGGGAGGCACTTGAGCCAGAATCGAAGGAGCTGGCATGGGCAGCAGGGGCTGCAACGGGGCCTGCAGCGCCAGAGCCATAGGAGGAATAACTATGGGGTTGGGGGAGCATGTCCCTGATAACATCCCTGAGGATGGCACCCATCTGAAGAGATTTCATGAGTGTGAGGAACTTTTAAAAGAACCTGTCCTCACAGGCCGGTGGGGTGGCAGGTGATATGGACGTCTCGTGGGCGGCTGTTGGGGCTGGCGCATACACTGTCTAGTTGTTTGCAGAGGGAACCTGCCCTGCCGATGGATAAGCAGTAGGCCATTTACCTGGTTGACACCAGTCCCACCTTGCAACTCATTCACACACCTGCTCCATTCCTCAGGGAGGTATCGGACGAGCGGCCATCTGGTTTGGCACGTTGGCCATCTTGTCGAGCTGCACGCCACGTTCCGAAGATGTGTTGCTTGGCTCACTGGGCTCAGCCTCCTCCAAGACTCTCGTGGAGCATGAGACCTGCCCTGCACCTCAGGCCGGGGCCAGGTAGGCGTGTCGCCCTCGGCAGGATCGCCGGTAGTGCTGCATGCACGCGCCCCCTCTGCATGTTGCCGGTACAATTGCTTAGGACCCCCGGGTGTACACCTGGTAAAAAACTTGTGGTCGCTCAGTACCGTCTCCGGAAGGCTCTACGGACCCCCACGGCCTGGCGGCTGTTAGCCGATCCCGTGCTGGTGTGAGAACCTTAGGTGGTTCCTCCCGCTCTGGCGTTTCCTTGGGAAGGAGTCACCTTTGTGCGGTGCGCTGGTGTTACACTTCAGGCTTCCCCGTGGGCCTCCTTGCAGACTACGACTTCTTTACAAGCTCCCCTATGGACCAGATACAGGCTACCATGGCATCTGTACAAACTTCGACGGACTCCGGGTCAGCTGACACGTCTTGTACGTGGAAGATGTACGGCAAGACGCACCCCTCTTACGACTATAAAACCACCATCTTCCCAGGGGCTCGTTGCTGCTAATTAGCGTTACAAGCTACACGCGGTTTCGTCCGTTACTTCTGCGTGTCTTCCTACACGATTCCTCATCTGAACTCCTGGTTTTGACCTTTGCCAGACTACTGGATTGCCTCGTCTCCTCCTTTATTCCGGTCGTGATCGTCTGGTTGTTTGACTCGGAGAATTACTGGATCCGGCTCCTTTCTGTCTCTTGCGGTACTTCATTCCAGGTTGCCGCTTCTGCACTCGGAACCAAATTGCTGGCGACTATCCGGAACTTTTTCTACAGCTACTCGGGATACATGTGTGCTCAGGTACATACTTAAGTGGCTATCCCCATCTCTGCTACTATTTATCTCCACAACTTGTTTGGATATTTGTCTTTTGTTCGATTCTGGGACATTGAGTGACTTTCCTGTGAGATTGTTCTTAAGTGCATATAAACACTTTCCTGAAACTGCACCAACCCGGCACTAGTGCGACCCTCGTGCCGTCCAGGGCTACTTCCCTATACTAGCATACCTGTTAGTTATTTTCTCCAGTCGTTGTCTTCTGTTTCCTGGATTCCCTTCCTCAATATATCCTTATTCAGGTTAGTCGTTATCAATTCTAGATATAGTTGGGACCGATAGTGAATTAGACCATTTCCTCTCATTTTGTGTTATTCCTTGTAGATCCACCCCGGGGAAGCTCCACTCCAATACCTATCTAGGTAGTTGACCATTTAATTCAACTGTTCTAATCATTTGCATTAACCTCAACACTGTCTAATATCTTTGTATTCCTTTGCAGCATTGGTATTGGCGGTGTGTGTTCTCCCCGCTCTTTTATTCAATTGACACCTCTGTCTGTCTACACTGAAACAGCAGAGAGGTACATTGTGGAAAAGAGCCCCTCTTTGAGAAGCCTGAGTCTTGTACTCAGGGGAGCTGGGATGGAAGGCTGAATATCGATTCTTGTATCACCATCATCTCCAAGGTCACTTCTCTGCATCTTCGGCCTATTTCGGAGTGGTGAGTAAAAGCTGGAAAAGAGCAGCCTTCCTTTGGGCCTTAATTTATGTGTGACAAAGTCCTTCAAGTCCTCTGGCGGCGACTTCTCAAGAGCTCCCTCCACCTAGCTAGTCTGTTCTTCAGGGCATCCGAAGAAAGTGCGTTCCACGCGTTACAACCCTCCCATCCGTGGTCGAGGCCAAGGTAGTGAAGCAAAGAGCGTGGGTATCTGATGCAGGGAAGAGCCCCTCACAGGCTGGATACCTGCTGAAGTTTGTTGAAGTCGACATGCGCAGGGGAGGAGCGTGGCGCCAGAGGACAGAGTAACTGATTGATAAAAGAAGACAAAAAGACAGAAGAAAGTATCTGGGGAAGAGCGCATGGTATTACATGGCTGAATCAAAATCCAGGAGCACTGGTGAAATCGGCACGTTCCCATCAGCGCGGAAAAGGGGACGGAGGTGTGGCACCAGGGGGCGGAGTCAATGTAGCGCATGCTCCCAGGGCCGCAACCCTGCATGACTTTAAATTTAAAGGGGAAGAATGTTTTCTGGTTTTTCTGTCTCCCGTCCCTACGAAGGGACGCCCATGCAGTATGGAGGAAAAGGGACGGGACGTAAGAGTAAAATAGAAACCCTACCTGGTTCTTGTACGAATATCTCAAGGAATTGAGCCAATAAATCCCTGAGGTCTGCCTGCTGGGAAGGTGACAGGCCGGGAGAGACTGGGGCATTTTCTTTGTCTGGCACAATAAGGAGGTCAGCCTTGGGGGGGGGGGGGGGGGGGGGGGGGGGGGGGGGGGATGAGTAGCGCTGTTGGGCAGCACTGGAAATGGCTGCCTAGCTGTGAGGCACCGTCTTGGGCAAAATCCTGATACAAATATATCCTGACCTGTGCTTTTCAGCAAGATATAATGTATGGATGGTGGGCAAGGAGAAAGCTACAGAGCGTTGACTGGCGAACTCTGAAGTCTCAAGCAGGTATAACGCTTCTGTAATCCCTCAAATAAACACACTGACGGAAGACACAATAGAATCCCGGACCAGACTTCCACAGTGTGAGGGTGAAGAAAGACACCAGCGTGTGGCAACGGCGACCCGCGTGGGAGCTGAATCAGCCGCCACTGATCCCTGTGGGAAAACGGGTGTCCCTGCAATATAGCAAGCACAGTGGGCGTATTGGCCCGTCCAAGCGCCACTCACGAGCCTGGGACAGCGGTGCAGTCGTGCTGGCCATTAATGTGAGATCCATCTAGTGCAGCACACAGTGAGTGGCCTCAAACCATCTCCAGGCTGCTTCGCGCCCGCTGTGTGATAAGCCGGGCCGGGACATACTGTGGTCCGTTCCTGCCTCCAGTGGTGCACAGAGAAGCCGCAAAAAAAGCACAAATATACAAAGCTCGAACCCCAACAACGACGCAGAGGGAGACCGGTGGCGCTCCCACAAGGTGGAGGAGGTATAAATAAATCTTACAGGGGATTGTTGTGTAAAGATACCACCCACCCTTCTCCCTCAAACATCTGTTGCCGTACGAGGACGGAGAGTCAAGCTTAACCCACAACGAACCCCTGCAACATAGAGCTGCAGCCGAGCAAACGTGGTCAACATTTGGAAAACAACAATACAGGCAAGGGAAAAACCACCCTGAGTGTACACTACTTCATTAAGTCCCTTAACAGGATAAACCTATCGCTACAATAATTGCACCTCAAACATTGGGAATTGAGCAAAACATCCCCTCCCGCTGGCTTGGAACGTCGTCCTAGCAGTGCATTGGGGAAGATGACAGAAGGCGCAGGGGGAAAAGAGAAAGGACCGATGGATTCCTTCACCAACTCGCAGGCTTCAGCGGCGAGCACTTCAACAATTCCAAGTGCTGATGCAACACCAAAGCCAGTTGATAACTCCAGAGAGGATCACCTACTGGCGACGGTGCAGACTGGCTTTATGTCGATAAACGTCAAGTTGGACGGCATAGTTGCGATAATAGGGTCTCTCAGATCGAAAATGGAGAAGAAGAGCGGACGGATAACAGAAACAGATGCGAGAACTAGCGTAACAGAAGATAAGGTAGACCAACATGATCGAGTTATAGCCAACCAGAAGGGTGAAGTGTCAAAATAAAAGGCAAATGCAAGGAACAGGAATCAAGGTCTAGTAGAAAAGTGCATCCGGAATCGGCCTTTAAAGGCCAAATGGAAGTATTCGTCGAGTCGCTGCTCAGATCCCTTTTCACTACAGTCTCTTTCTCAGAGCAATTTCTGGTCCAACGAGTGCATCGCACCATGGCATGGCTCCAAACCTCGGGCACCATCTCCCACTTTTATAGCAAAACTGAATTACAGAGATAGAGACCTTATCCAGTGACGTTCGCGAGAACAAGGAACGCTGAGATATGAAGCAAATAATGTACACATCTACCCAGATTTTGCAGCGTGAGTACAAGCCCAGCGAAGAACATACGACACAGTGAAAAGACAATTGAGACTAGTACCATATGCATTGATATTTTTGGCAAAACGTCTAATCCAACACAGGGGCAGGGTGCATTTTTTTCCGAGCACCCTATGCAGGCCATGAACTATGTAGAGTCATCCATCTCGATCCCACCATGTCTCGAGACAGACCAGAAGAGTAGTCCCAGGCCCAAGAACGAGAGAGGAGATCCTGGTAACCGAACACGGGTCCTGCAATATCCTTAATGTCCAGCGCTGAAATGATTAGAAGCTGACTAGCACAAGATATATGTTATATAACAGCTCGACCGATGGCATGCAGCCGACAGCCCTCCTAATGTAGCTGCTGTCAACATGTCTCGGGAAGGTTCCATGAGTTATATTGGGGTACATCATCCAGTTGGGATAGATGGTGCGGGTGGCGGGAGGGTGCCGGGCACGCGTATGGTTAAGTTGAGGATAATATTTGACATAGCAAAGCACTGGGGGGGATTAAATGAGGGGGGAGAAGAGGTGATTGAAGAAGTTAAAAGTTGGAAACGTAATGGTCATGTTGAAAGCAATCAAGCGGTCACTAAGGGTGAAGGGCGCGCATCCATTTATGTAACTTACGAGATATGGCAGTTGATCGACCCAAAGACGGAGGGTTACAAATAAAATAACTGACCTGGAATGTGCGGGGGCTCAACAATGAATGCAGTTAAGGCGGGGAAAGTCAACTCATATGTTTCGAGACATGGGCCTAAGATACTGATGTTGCAGTAGACACATGCTTTACGTACTGTGAATGAATCCTTTGCACAAAACTAGGGCCTGCTAAGGTACTACACAGAATATTCCACGCAAGCATGAGGTGTCCATAGCCTCATCCATCCGTCGCTGGGCTTTCAGTTCTCTAAGAGTAGCATTGACCCTCAATGTCGTTATGTACTAGTATGGGGTGAAGTGGCTGACCATCCGATGGTACTGGTTTACACGTACGGACCAAATCTGGAAGACCCTGGGTTCGATCACACAATTGCTGAAATGCTGACTCCCCTAGATGAGACCTGGGTAGTATAGGTGGTGGTGGGGGGAGGGGGGGTCGAGAACACCATTTAGGACACGGAATTGGATAGATCCTGACATACCCCACGTGCGCCCACAAGAGCAGCGCAAGCACTACAACAAATCTTGCTAACTCTCCCCCTCACAGATATCTGGCGGACACTTCATCCAAAAACATTGAATTTGCATATTATTCTACTGTCCTTGATTCAGAGTTTGGTTACTAACCCCCCCCCCAGATGTCCACCATGGTACATAATTGCACCATTCTCCCATGTACTTTGTCCGATCACTATTCAGTTTCTTTGACCCTGGAGATCTCCGACAGCCCGGTACAAAACCCACGTTGGAGAATGCCATCTTCTCTACTGAGTGACCGACTCCCTACATGTCGAAATCACTGAGTTTTTGAATACCAATGATGGCTCGGTTTGTTACCGTCAGTGCTTTGGGAGACATTCAAAGTATGGGTACGGGGCATGGTATTGGTCAAAAGCTCTGGATCCCTTAAAAGTATCAGACTAGAACTAGGCCGGGTGGAAAACCAGCTCAGGGAACTGGAAAACAATTATAGCAAAACACATAGGGAAGAGACCCTGACACAGATACAGGGACTATTGAGTGAATTTCATGTATTAGCAGACAGGGAGGTCCTGTATATGGCCGTCCCCACCAGAGCATGGAAATACGGCCAGAGTGACAAAGCAGTCAGATTGTTGGCCAGCTTGGTGAAAACCGAGAACCATCGACTTCCTATTACTAGCATTCAGGGCCCAGATATCACTGTTAAAAACAGGGGATAAATATATTAATGAAATATTTGCAACCTTTTATTCCACATTATATTCTAATCAAGACGAGGTCACTGAGGGGGAACTCTCCCGATATTCGAGGTCCATAGAACTCCCAACACTACCAACGGAGACAATGCTTACCCTGGAACAACCTGTAACAGAGGAGATTGAGGGGGCAATAAAATCGCTAGCCTCCGGGAAGATGCCCGGGGCGTATGGGTTGGGGATAAAACTATAGAAGGAATTCCAACAAGAACCAGCACCCAGATTACTAAAGGTATGGGAGGAGTCCATGGAACAGGGAACGCTCCCACAAACTATGCGAGAGGCCATTATTACAGTGTTGCTTAAACCTCATAGACCACCCCAAGACGTGGCCTCCAACAGACCACTGACCTTAAACAACACGGAAGGCAAGATATTCGCCAAAGTCCTTGCCACACGACTCCTCCCTGCTATGCCCCAATTGCTACATCCACATCAGTCGGGCTTTATACCCACAAGGTTGATGGCCTTGAACTTGCGTCATCTCTTTGGGGTAATCAGGCAAGGGCAGTTTTAGTCGCTTTTGATGCCGGAAAGGCCTTTGATTCCGTTTCATGGAGCTATTTATTTTCGGTATTGCGACATTTTGGTGCAGGCCCATTCTGTCAGAGCTTTGTTCAGCTACTATACTCGAACCCTGGGGTTACAGTCCTAATGAACAAAACAATATCCACACAATTCTCCCTAGGCAGGGGCATCAGGCAGAGTTGCCCTTCTCCCCCTTATTGTTTGCTCTAACTATTGATCCAATGGCAGCACTAATTAGGAAACTACATGGACAGAGGAGTAAGAACAAATAGCCTGCCCCAGATTATTTCTTTATATACAGTCGACACTCTTCTATATATGTGCGGGGACCCTGATCACAACCTAGCCCCAATAATGAAGGATATTCATACTTTTTCACGCTATTCAGGATACAGAATACACAGTCGGAACTCTTTGCCATTACGCCATCCACTGTTCAGCCTTCTAGTTTGGGGGTGGGGGAGTTTCAAATGTTCGCCAGTTCACTTCAGATACCTAGGTATTCTGGTGTCGGGTAGCTGGACCATTGTTATATACAGACAATTATGAAACCTATTTGCAACATTTGGCTACTAAACTCACTGTATGGAGAGGTAGCCTAGTTAAAGATGGTGATTCTTCCGAAACTACTGGATTACTTTGGCAATCTTCCCCTGTGGCATGGGCGAGCATTCTTCACCAGGCTGTCATCACTGACATCGACGTTTGTTTAGGGATCCAGAGCTGTGAGAATTAGCCGGCATAAACTGGCAGAACCATACGGAAAGGGAGGTCTAGCAGCACCAGAATTTGAATTATATAATTTGACCACACAGGCCCAATTTGCGAGCTTTTGGTACAGCACTGAGGGCACGGCTGTGCACATACCCCTAGAGAAGTGCAGGGCGTCCCCTGCGGATGTCCGATCGGTCATATTTACTGGAAAGCACAATGACTCTTGTACATTTGACACTGTAGGTGCAACTGTTTACGCTTGGTACATAATCTTCAGGAAGATCGGGTTAGTAAATCCCTACAACCAGAAATTCCGCTGTGGTGCTTTCCTGGCCTCTCCCCCACGTTTTATAAAATGCTACAGACTTCCTGGGACCCCACAGGATGAATGAAAATAAGTAACATGTACCCAGAGGGGGGATTTGTATACCAAAGCGAATTTGATACCCTAGGGGAGGCTGAGACTGCTACTATACCACCGAAAGCGTGCTGCCTTCTGCAAGAAATGGCCATCATTTCTGGTGGAGCCAGAGACAACTGTATTGCTGCAATGGTGTCCGGTGGTCATACAAAATGTAGGGTGTCCAAACTATACAGACTGATGCAAACACATCTTTCCCTTCACAATACCATTAAAACAGTGTGGGAAAAAACAACAGGAATTGCAATATGGGATGACTCATTGAGTACATACTGTCAACTGACTAAGTCAGTATCCTTGAATGCCAGTCTACGATTGATTCAACCAAGTTCACTCCTGGCTGCACGAGTGAATACTTGAAGTGCGGGTCCCTCTGATCTTGTTATTTTGTTTGTTTGTTTTATTATTTATAATGCGCGAGCGAACCCGGGGGTATCAGGGCGCAGACTTTACAAGAATTTTCGAAGCTTGGTTACAGTACACGAGGAATATACATAATACAAAAATAGGTGCACAAATGTTATATACAGTATATACAAATCATCAGTAAGGCCAGCAGGCGGTAATGTAATATACAGGTAAGCAAGAGGCACACGTGGTTACGATGTGTGCGTGTAGCGCTGGGCACTACCTAGTCTTAGTGGGTCTCCAGTTTCAGCCAGGAGATTAACTTGGAACGGAAGTTCTGATAAGGCAAGTCTACTCTAAGGTTTGGAGGCAGGGAGTTCCAGAGCTTGGCAGCTTTTACCGGGAAGCTGTTGCCTCCTATGGTGGCCCGTTTGTAGTGGGGGACAGATAGGCAATCTTTGTATGCGGTTCTGACGGGTCTTGAGGAGGATTGTTTGTGGAACCTGTTGATCAGGTAGGTTGGGGCTGCGTTGTTGAGAGACTTATGGGTGAGAGATGCCGTTTTTAAGAGAATTTTATCTCTGGTGGAGAGCCAATTGTTCTGTTGGCTGAAACCTGTAATGTGTTCTCTTCTGGAAATGCCCAGAGCTGCTCTGAGAGCGTTGTTCTGAAGGGTTTGCAGTTTATTGGTGGTGGCCTTGGTGGATCCTAGGTAGAGGGCATTACAATAGTCGAGGCGAGACAGTATGAGGGCTCTGGCGAGTGTCAGACAGCTAGTGTCAGACAGGAAAGGTTTGGCTGCACGGATTAATTTGCACGTGTAAGCCGTGGAGGATGCAAGGGAGCTCACTTGTCTTTTGAGGGAAAAATTGGAATCTAGATAGAATCCCAATGTTTTGACCTCTTGTCCGACTTTGATGTTGTTCCCGTCAATCATGAAGGAGTTATAGGCCGGGCCAAGTTTCTTTTTACTGAATGTGGTGCCTAAGATGATGAGTTCTGTTTTATCATCATTCAGGCATAGTCCATGAGTAGCCATCCATGCCTGGATGATGATGTACACCCTATTTAGCAAGGCCAAATCCTTTCCATAATCTCCTGAAAGCGGAAGGAGGATCTGAGTATCATCTGCATAGTTAGTGTAGGTGATACCGAGATGATCCAAATCATCGAAAAGGGGCTTGGTAAATATGTTGTATAATGTGGGGGAGACACAGGAGCCCTGAGGTACACCACATGTGATGGGTATAGGGTCTGCTGCCGCCGTGGGAGAGAAGACCCTCATAGTCCTGCCATTAAGGAAGGATGTGATCCAGGTGATGGCCTCACTGGAGAAGTGAGCCGAAGTGTGGAGGTGTGAGCAAAGGACAGAATGATCGACCAGATCGAAGGCTGCAGAAAGGTCGAGGAGTAGGGCGGCTTGCCCGTTGTCTCTGAGCGAATCGATCTGCGCTTTCAAGTCAATAAGGGCAGTTTCAGTCCCGTGTTGGGGACGGAATCCAGATTGTCTGGAGCCTAAGAGGTTGTGTTCTTCCAGGTGCTTCTGTATTTGTACATAGGCAACCTTGTCCAGAATTTTTAGTAGAAAGGGAACAGTAGTTATGGGACGGTAGTTTGTGGGTATGGCTGGGTCAAATGTGGGTTTTTTCAGTAGAGGTAGTACCCAGGATTGTTTTAGGTTAGTAGGGATGGAGCCAGTGGCAAAGGAGGCATTGATCAATTTTGTAATGAAAGGGGAGAGGTCGCGGGCAGCATCTTTAATGAGCTGTGCAGGGCATAGATCTCCCTGGCAATTAGACGGTTTCAGGGACAGGATAATTTTTTCGACTTCCAGTATGTTGACTTTGGCGAATTGGAAGCGGGCTAGGTCAGTGGGCATGGGCTTGTCCGGAATTTTTGAGTTGAGGGTGTCATTCAGGGATGCTCTTTTGCTGGTGATTTTACTTTGAAGAGTCGCAATCTTGTTTGCTAGGGCTCTTTGAATTTCTGAGCACCAGTTTTTATCTTTGGTGCACGTGTCAAGGGGTGCTATGGGGGTTTCTATTTCTTTAAGGATGGAGAAAAGTTCTTTCATGTTAGATTTAGCTTGGGATATACGAGAGTCGAAGGAGGCTCGTTTGGCCAGGTAGATTTCTTTTTTGTAGAGTGCAGCTAGTTTGGAGAGTTTCAGTTTGTTAGAGACTGAAGGGGATTTTTTCCAGATGGCCTCGCAGTTTCTTTTTTGCTGTCTTAGTTTTTTGAGGAATGGTGTGTACCATTTGTTAAGGTGCGTTTTCGGTTTACTGGATCTCAGTTTAAGGGGGGCGATGCGGTCCAGTGAGGTGGCCATAATCTTGTTATATTCTTCAACTAAGGACTCAGGGTCCAGGTTATCAGGAAGTGAGTTGAGAGTGGGGAGTAGGTCAGGGATAAGTCTTTCTACTGTCATCTTCTTCTTGTTTCTAGTGAGAGTGGGTGGGGCCTTAATGGTGGACGGGGGTGGGGGTCTGTCGGTGGAGAGCATAAATGATACCAAATGGTGGTCAGTCCAGGCTTGGGGTGAGATATTTGTAATGTTCACTAGGCAGTTGTGGTCGGCCACCCAGTCAAGTGTTCTACCTTTCGTATGCGTGGGTGTCATACATCTTTGCACAAAGCCTAATTCAGTAAGAGTATTAGCTATGGTACTAGCGGAATGGTCTTCTAGGTCATTGTAGCCCAAGTTAAAGTCTCCTAAGGTGAGAGCTTGAGTGGAGCTTTTGAGGTTGCTGGATAGGATGGAGTTAAGGTCTTCATCGAAGGTGCCAATGGGGCCTGGCGGACGGTAGATCAAGTAGATGTTAAGAGTTTGGGAGTTAGTGAGTGGTATTTTGACTGCTAGTGATTCGCAAGAGAGGGCATTGGTCGAGGTGGCTAGTCTCATGGTGAGACTGCACTTATGGATAAAGGCGACACCGCCTCCTCTGGAATTAGGGCGGTCTTGTCTCAGGATGGAATAGTTATCTGGGACTGCCAACATAAGCATAGGGCCTGCTGCTGGGTGTAGCCAGGTCTCAGTGATGGCGAGGAAGTCAAGGTCTTCGGTGAGTATTAAGTCTGCAATTTCTGTAGCATGAGCTACTAGCGACCTGGCATTGATCAAGGCTCCCTTGATATTGGGGCTAGCTTTGTTTTTAGAGATAGTGGCTATGTTTTTTGAAGTAGTAGTAGTATGGCGCTTGTCTTGTGTAAGTTTAGGGGTACTCTGGTTGCGGGAGTTCTGAAGGGTTTGTAATGGGTTACTGGATTGTGTGGAGGTGTTTGGTCGCGGTGGCAGCGATCTAGAGTTTTGTGTAGTGGGCAGTGAGCGGGCAAGTGGTTCGTGGATTTTGGCTAGTCTGGCTCTGAGTCCTAAGTTCCTTTCTGTGGTGGTGCGAGGGTGACTGGAAGGTAGCAGTGTCTGAAAGTCGTTTAAATCTAGGTAAGGTACTTGGTTGTTGTGTCTGGGTAGGGCTGGCATGTTAGGTAGGTGTGGAGCCATCTTGGTCGGAAATGTGTTATTGAGGCTGATCATGAAGTAGGCAAGCAAGATGGAGGTGAGTAGATACATGCTAAATGGTGGGGTCGAGAGTGTTATGGAGCGCTAAATAATACCTGAATTGGGGTGGCCGCACGTGGATGGGATGGTCTATGTAGCCCCTAGATAAGGGTAGTTGATAAGGCTGTGATGCCGGGGGTCTGGTAGACGGCAGACACTGGCACGTGCAGGGGGTCTGGCAGACGGCAGACACTGGCACGTGCAGGGGGTCTGGCAGACACTGGCACGTAACAGACATGAAACAGGCACTAGCCTTGTTTCAATAGTGTGGTCTAAGTACGACCATAGGGCACAACACAGTAGTGTGGTCACTATGCGACCATAAAGCACAACACAATAGTGTGATCACTATGCGGCCATAGGGCACAACACAGTAGTGTGGTCTAAGTACGACCATAGGGCACAGCACAGTAGTGTGGTCACTATGCGACCATAAAGCACAACACAATAGTGTGATCACTATGCGACCATAGGGCACAACACAGTAGTGTGGTCACTATGCGACCATAGGGCACAACACAGTAGTGTGGTCACTATGCGACCATAGGACACAGCACAGTAATGTGGTCACTATGCGACCATGAGGCACGACACAGTAGTGTGGTCTAAATACGACCATAAGGCACAACACAGTAGTGTGGTCTAAATACGACCATAAGGCACAACACAGTAGTGTGGTCTAAATACGACCATAAGGCACAACACAGTAGTGTGGTCTAAATACGACCATAAGGCACAACACAGTAGTGTGGTCTAAATACGAGCATAAGGCACAACACAGTAGTGTGGTCTAAATACGACCATAAGGCACAACACAGTAGTGTGGTCTAAATACGACCATAAGGCACAACACAGTAGTGTGGTCTAAATACTCCTTTTGGGGAGAGGTCGCTGGTGCTATAGAAGATATAGTGTCTTCACTCGCCCCACTTAAATACTTGTTTGGGGATATTGGAAAGGCATCCAAATACGAGAAGACGGTTTAATGTTGCATGTGCTGTTGCAAAAAAATGTATATTAAAATGCTGGAAGTCTAAGAGCGCATCCAAACTGGAGAACTGGTTGTACAAATTGACCCATGTAAACGAATGTGAGGAAAACTTTGTTTTATCTGCATCTCTGACATGCCACCCTAAAGGACATTTTGGGCCCCATTCAGACTATACTTGAGTGAGACTATTCCTGATTCTGGCAGCACGGAGGCTCCCGACATAGTTCACTTGTAAATATGTTATCCGGTTATTGCATCGAGAACCAAAGCATCGACGGCATTACCATCTAAAAAAAAGCATCTAATGCATCGATTTAGATGGTAAAGGGTTCAGTTTAATAAAATGGGTTTTAGAGGTTAAAAAACGGGGGATTGGAGGGGGCCCCCATTAAAAATAAGAAAAAAATGCATTAGATGCTTTGTTTTTTAGATGGTATGGCATTAGATGTTTTGGCTGTCGTTGGAATGACTATAAACCATAAATATAACTGTTGAATAAAGTTTATTAAAAAAAGGAGGGCAGCCATAGTGACTGTGATGCTTACACTCTGATCCACTCCTTGAGTAGATTAACGTGATATACCTGGGTCTTCTGTCTCCAGTCTGGCTGTGATAAAAGATAGTTCAATGGACCTTTTTTTCAAGTATTTTATAGAGTTCAAACTATTTGGACACAATTTTGTTCTCAGAGGTGGGTAGGAGAACAAGGACTGATAGTCCCCACCGAGATTGTGCAGTGAATGGCATTGTCATAACTAGCCCTTTGGTGTTCTTGAGCCTGTCCCAGATGTTTCCACAAACATTTCTCTCACCTTTGCCAAGTGTGATTGAGAAATTACAAGGATGACATCTTCACTTTCTTCCCATGTCGCCCTCAACATAGCCAATATGGCTCTGCGTTCCCTCCTATATAGGAGTGCAAAAAGGGAATATCCCAAAGAAGCTTGAGGGGTCTTCCTAGCTGCAAATTAAGCCCAAGGGATCATCACATCCCGGTTTTTCTCCCATCAGCCTCTACAAATGTACATAGTATCCTTTTTAGGGTCTGGTTGTAATGATCAACTAAACAATTGGTTTGTGGGTGATACAGCGAGGTGCGAGTGTTTTAATGTTAAGCATCTCTTTCACATCGTGCATTCAGCAGAACATAAAGATGGTACCCTGATCCGCAAGGATCTCTTTTGGAAAACCTACTGGCGAGAGGAAAGGTCGTAAATGCTTGAATATCTGTTGTGGGGTGTTATTCTGCAACGGGAAAGCATCTGGATAATGGGTGGCGTAGTTCACTATTACTAAGATGAAACAATTTCCCAGTTTGGATATTTCTAGTGGTGGGGCGCTGGCCGTTTTCTGACAGATCTTACTGGTCAATATGAAGTTCTTCACATCTGCAAATACCCTTGACCTAGAGAATTTTGATGTTATCTGGCTTTGAGACTTTCCGACACCTTGATGGGCTGCAATCAAATGGGAGTGGGCTAGTTCTAGTACAACTTTACTGGGTATTCCTTCTGGGGTTGTGTTGCCCCATACAGTAATTTTTTTCTAACAATAATGACCGGTCTGGTTTCGTCTTCCTTCCCTCAAGACTTTTGCAAAGGCTTCTGTAAGGATTGCGTCATTCCTTTGGGCGAATGCCAGATCGGGAAGGAGGTTGACCGCTTGTATCTTTTGGGGAGGTTTTTCCTTCCTGGGAAGATCTGCTTCCCCAAACCCCTGTGAATTGTCCGTTACATCTTGGGTGTTCACCACTTGGAGAATTGGGTACAAGCCTTTTTCCAACATCCGTAGGGCTATCTTTCCCCTATCTTTACTCCTTCTTTCATTGTATAGGGATTATTCCTGTGATTGCGTAAAAGGACTTTAACATCACCCCTATAATCACATCTCACCCATGTCTCCAGGCTAACCTGGACTTTGAGGCTAGTCTTATGTATGTCCTTTTTGGAGGAGCTAGGGTAAGACTAGTGGTGATTAGGCGTCATTCACCTTGGGCTATCAGGATTTCAGTAGTACTTTGTAGGTCAAAGCCGATGGATTCTGCAGAAGCTAACATAGGGGGTTTGGCCTTGGGACTTAAAAGTTGGGGACCCGTACCATTTACCAAGTTAGCAGTTGGTACCGATCACACTACTGACACCATATATGGCAAGTCAGAAGGATGATGCAAACTCTGATGAGCCATTTCACTGTAGTTTTTATTAAAGAAAAGGAAAATTCCTGCCTCTGCCTATGCCATTAGGCTTCCCTACCTAACAAAATGGAGGTGCTCATCAGTGAATGTCTCAACAGAATCTGTCCACAACTCACCTAAACTAACCCTAACACTACAATAACAAAGACAGGAGAATGTCTCCTTTCTCCTACACTTTGACTTTAAGAAACTTCTATTCAATAGCTGATTCTCAGATGGTCTTTGCTGACTGTTTTGATCAGCTCACACACATCTTTGAATACTATCAGGCTTCTGTTTCTTTCCTCTTATGAGAGTGTTCGCTGCTACGTTATTACTCTACTCTAGAGAGTTGTTCTTTTCTCAAGGTTAAGTTATCCAACATCTATACATCTCTTTTGTATTCTCTTCCTTTTCATACACTTCACAATATATTATTATTGAATTCCGTCCCTGGACATATATTCTGATCCAGCCTTATCCTTGTGCTTTTCACTTAATGATTTACTTTTTCCTTTGTTTATAAATTCTTGGTCCCGACTGATGTGAGTATGAGCATTCCAATGATGATCCTCATTTACTTCTTGAGGTTTCAATAGTACAATCCCTTTACTTTGACAAGCAAGATTGGTCCCATAACTATTCTAATTCGCTCCTCTTTGTTTCAGTATTACAGTTTTATTATCTTGACTGGGATGAGTTATTAGTCCCACAACGATTCTCTGCCACCCTCCCAGTTCTCCCATTTTTCCCCCCCATTACCTGTAGTTGTTAGGGATCACATAAAAAAGGGGGGTTGTGAAAAACAGAAAATATGGGAATCAAAGAAAGTGGCTGACGTTCTGCATACAGTGATCTGTGCAGTGACCACCTGCTGCTAGTTAACAGACTGAGCTATATAAGAATAATTAAAAACATGACAGTTCCTGATGTCTGGATGAAGAAAAAAGGAAGAGTATACCCACAATAATAGTTACTGATTACTTACTAATCACACTATGATAACGGAAACAAGGGAAAGAAATAAGGTACGAGTCATGATACGTAACAAGAGTCTGATGTAGAAATCAAGCCCAGGATGACAATAAATGATTTATGCTCATATCATACTCTAAAGTACATGGACTTTATGAATGTAATAAAAAGTAGGATCAAATGGTACATACATGCAGATGTTGACATTGCTGGTAATGTTCAGTGCAGAGTCCTGTAGAAGATGCCCAGAAGCTGTGGGAGCAAGCAAGTTTCCTGTCAGGTTCAGGAGCCGAGTGCAACCCTTTCCAGTGGAGGAATGCAGCAGGCATCAATGCAGGACTCTTCAGGACACTCTACCAAACGGGGTATGGCTGGCTCCAGTGACAGTCCTTTTATTTATTTATTCATATTTGTAGAGCGCGCAACAGCCCAAAGGCATCGCGGCGCTTGTTGCAGTGAGTGATCAGAACCTAGTTACATATAACAACATCTAGGCATACTTAATGTACTGGTTGTACCAAACAGCCTATCCCCTCCTGCTTTGGCTCTATTGATGCGTGGTGCAGAAAGTTGGTTGGTATAGCACAAATCGTGCATCAGGACACAGAACATAAAATCACCAGTCTTCAGACATTTCCGTGACTCAAGACACAATGTCTGTCAAATGCGATTAGTGATTCTGGAGGTTCTACATCCCCTCAGCAGGGGAGGTAATCTACCTAAACTATTGGCCCAGAGAGAACTGTTCTGGATAAATAAACTTGATGCAATGACCCCACTGGGCCTTAATGAGGACTATTATTTAGGTCCATATCTGTAAACATGGCTATTTTTCACATTCACACAATGCTTGCCTTAATAACTGATAATTTGTTTCTAGGATTCCCTGATTATAATACATTTTAGGATGGTATTGACAATAGATTGTACTCCCTTCCGTTTTTGGGTTAGACAATTTGTACAGGTGTCTGTTCTTCCTTTTCTTTGAAATGTTGATATGTAAAAGTTGGATATTCTGGATAGTCAACATTGAATCACAACAATGCTCTCCAGTGTACTTGGATTGTTTTTATTGCAATGATCAAACTATTGTTCTTATCCTGTTCATTAATGCAACTTTAGCCGTTTACACCATTATTTTGTGGCAGTAGGCTGTTTAAGTTTGATATGCAACATAATACCTTTTAGATTACTTCTCTTCTTTTTTTTCATAGACACACAGCAAATAGTGAGCCTTTATAACATTCTACCCGCACGGACCTGAATAGCGCGTGACAACAGTTATGTTGTCACGTCTCGTTTACTTACCTTCATATTAATTACAGGGTGTCCGGTGACGTGTCACTGACGCCGCCCGCGCACACGTATCCCTGACATTACTCGCGCGCGACGTCATGGTTGTTGTGACGCCGCTCGCGCATGCGCGAGTGGCGTCACGGCTCCATCATTGAGTATAAATAAACAGTCCGTGGCAGATGCGGTCTGAAAGCTGGGCTTCCTGACCGCAATCCTGCCGTAGACTGTTGCTTCTTCTATCATCTAATTGAAAGTAAGTTCTCTTTTACATCACAGGACTATTACTTAAGCCTAGACTGACTGCAGGCACGTATGCTCTTATTCTCCCATAGGAGAACGGAGCTTCCTGACTAGACTACCTTCAGCAACCACTGCTCTCTCCGTGGATTTCTATCCACTATCTTACCGGAAGAAGAGTGAGTTCTCCTTCTCCCCATCTCTTCCCTGCTTTATATTCAGGCTCTATTTATTTATTTGAATTTTTTCTAGGCATTATTATGTCTCAAGATAGTATATCCATGTATATTAAAGGTTCTTAATGTGTAGAAATCTTGTTAAAACTACATTATTCTCAATCTTGGTCTCACATGACATAATATTTCGGTACCAAATGTACAACATGAATCATATCATTGCACTCTTAACAATGGTACACTAGCAAGGTCAGGTTCATTGAGGAACTTGTAAGGGGATGCCCCTTCTTTAAGAATTGTCTTTTTTTTTATAAAAAGTGATTTAACTTGGTTAATTATTCTTCTTTTGACCTTCTGTAAAAAGTAATTAATGCTTGATCAATTATTTGTAGATTAAAGTGAAAACATTATTGAAGATTTATGCCCCTGATGAAGAGAATATGAATCTCGAAACGCGTTGGGCCAACCTGAAAATAATAAAAAAGGAGAAGACATCTTTTCCTCTAAAAACTAACAGAATCATTGTATGTCATTCTTTGGATGTATTGAACTACATATCACTGTCATTCTAAAAATTGTATACACTGTATGTGTGTAAAATATACAAAAAGTCTTCTTGAAACAAGTCAGACCTGTTTTTGCATCTCCTTAGGCTTATTGCCTCATTGACAGTGTGCAGGGGACGCAGCTTTCCAAGTTTTGGATTTCTTCTGTTCTCTAGTATATTCCAGCCTAGATAGCAAGGCTGAGTTTTTCTCCCCTGCACCTCAAATTATTGTCTGAAGTTGTTTATCATTAAGCATTATAAAAGATCTGTCTTTAATTGTCATTAACAATTTAGTGTGCAAGTGCATTTCAGCATCTTGGTTGGTAGATCTTATTGAAGTGGATATGGATATAGTGTCAGAAAGGTAGGATAGTGCTGTAAGGTTAATGCATTTGTTTGTGTGGTCGTGAGAATTTTGAATGTGATTCGGTCCTTGACTGGGAGCCAGTGACGTCTTTTCTGCTTGTGAAATGTGGTCTCTTTTAGGTATGCTTAAGGCTGCTCTTAGTGAATAATTTTGGGTAATTTGGAGTCTGCTTATGTTTTTTTTTAAGAGGTGCCGGCTAGGAGCGGATTACAGTTATCAAGCTTGGCCCCTATGGTGGCTCTAGCTAAAGAGAGACAGTTGTCCTTTGTTAGGAAGGGTTTTATGGAGTTAATGAGTTGGTACTAAGGGCAGAGGCAGAGACACTAGAGCTGACCTGCTTGTTCATGGACAGGGTGGCATCAATGTGGACCCCTAAAGTCTTAAGAATTGATGGTACTGGGATGATGCAGTTGTCAATGTTGAAGTTGGAATAGAGAGAGTCTAGTTTGGTTAGAGTAGATTTTTGGCCAAGGATAAGAATCTCTGTCTTGTCCCCGTTGAGACAGACCATTTGTGGCCATCCAGGCTTGGATAGTGGAGTAGATTTGCCGTAGGGCTGTGGCATCTTGGTGATATGAGCCTGTTCGAGGAAGGAGCACTTGGATATCGTCAGCATAATTTGTGTAAGCGATCCCAAGTGCATCACGTTTATCAAAAAGGGGCTTTGTGAAGAGATTGTATAGCGATGGGGTAGTACAAGATCCCTGTGGGACACCACAGTGGATTATGGTGGGGTCTGCAGTTGCTATGTTTGAGAAGACTTTCATTGCTCTGCCTTCTAAGAAGGAGGTGATCCAGGAAGTCCTCATACATGGGCGACAGCAGGCATCCGAGTAGTCGTAAACAAAGAAAGCCTTCCAGAACAGGACCATGATGCTGGGATGCTAAAACTGGGCAGGGAGGCAACTTGCAGGACTAGCTGGAGAATGGTAGCCCAACATAGAACTGGTTAGTCCACCAGGTGGTCCAGGGACATTGCCAAAGGATCCAGGCTGCAGGATAGTGAGAATGCTTCGAGACTGGTTGGTCCCACCATTTCAAAGGGTCGAAGCACCAGCAAGGGTATTCTGTTATCAGGTTTCCCAGCAGAGCCTCACCGAAACAGCAGCAAGAATGGTCACCAGGCCTCTTCAGGATTCATCCTCGGGTCTCCGGTTGTCTGCACAGCTACACAGGATGCTTGGCTCCTCTTGATCTGCTGGAATGCCTGCAGGGCTCTTATCCTAAATTCAGTCGAGTGATAAAACTCAACCCTCCAGTGGCATAGACCTGCACCACTCGTGCACACCAGCAGTGGTCCAATCAGGGCTGAATAATGCATGCACAATAGACACATTGGCACCAGTATATGAATCTGGACCAGACAGTCCCAGCCCACTTCCTGAGCACATATACACATGGCATGCACTATCCCACAGAAACCCCAGCCTTATCGGGCCATAAAAGGAAATTCCTGACACGAGAAGGCAGGAAGAAGACCAAAGAACAAAATTGACAAATAACAAGCGAAAAACATTGCGGCACGGCCATCTTTGGACACTAGCCACAGCTAGTAGCCAAATACGGTAAACGTGAATAATGTAGCAAAATTGTACCATTGTAACTGCTGCCACCAGCTTGTCTTTAGGCACATTTAAAAGTAACCACAAATCTCTTCGGTGTGTGTCTACTGCATTGAAAGATTCTTTTATGAAAAAGTTATCCAAACAGATAAGTCAAAAGACAAAAGGGAAACAGATTCCCAGTACTGACAGGATACACAAAAAAGTCTTTTTTAGAAGCCTTCTGATTTAGCTAAACCTGGTCCTACAACGTAGCAGCCGGAGTGAAGGGACGTTCTGCCATTCGTGTCTTTGGAATCTAAAATAGAAAGAAAGAAGACATTGCTGCCAACTAAAAACTGTTGACGAAGACCCCCCAGTCTGCATGAATAGGACTGTACCACCAGTTTGGAAAACCAAACAGTGGTGACACACATCGCACATCCTGGAAGAAAACTTAAAGGACTGCACCAATAATATGGTTTACAACAAGCGGTGAGGATTTAGCAGTCTGGTCTTGTGCAGCTTTATAGCGACTCGCCACACAAGTCGTCACGCCTGTGTTTGGGTCCTGAAGAAAGTGGGACAGAAGCGGTTGGTCTCCCACTGAAACTGGTCAACCATTTTTATTGCAGAATGTCTGAACACCAACCAGACTACTTTGATGAATTAACCCGTTTTTTTGCTGTTTTAAAGTTGTACAAGTGAACAGATGAGTAGAGGGTATTAAAAGCAAACTACACTGCCTCCTGTGCGCCTTGTTCCGATATTTACGTATTCCGTGTTTTAGTATAGTATGGAATTTGTTTTCTACACACTATTTTTTTCACTGCTCCGAGATTGCAGTTTGAAATCAATTAGGGCCAGCTTTATCTGTATATCCCCTAATCCTAGATAGGCGGCACATCAGCTCCGACTAGGGACAGTCCTCACATGAGAACTACCTAGTGATGGTTGGAGGGCCAGCTATAGCTAAATCAGAAGGCTTCTAAAAAAAAAATACTGGATTTTTCATGTATCCTGCATGCAGGCCTTTGGTCCGGGTTGAGTCGCCCACTTGGTCCAATATTGGATTTTGTGTCCCAGTACTGAAAGCCCGAAGGACTAGTCAGGTTCCCCACAACAAATGAGCAAAAGGCCAGTGAAGTGAAGGTGAAGGCTTCACTTCTCTGTAAAAAGTCAGGACAGGGTATAAAACAAAAGCAAAAAATGAGGAACAGAGAACATGAAAAGAAAGTTGCCTAAAAGAGAAATCTTTCCCAACACCCACCTTCCTTTGCACAACACAGCACAGAACCCTTTCACACAAGTTAGCTAACTCTTTGAAACATAATTGCATTACATGTGAACTTGTTAGTGTAAACCACCATCTCACCGTTTCCGACAGTTTTCCCACTGGCCCCATTTCCGAGGACCCTTCCCAAATGTCCTAGATGGAAGCTTATCTCAATACAGCATTCCCACTGCCAAGTAAACACACAATCGCTAAATGTTTTGCCTACCTCAGATTTGGCAGCAACTCCACTGCCCTCTACTAAGTCCATTGACTTCCAGTTGCCAAAAGAATCCAGTTGGAGTATGTGTGCCAACTCAACAGTGCTTTGTGTTCAATTAGCAATTGTTTGCTGCCTGCAAGCATACCCTTCCCTCAATTCCTTACAATCATCTGGCTTTCCAAAGGACAGTCAAAGGTGATTGTTTCCACACTGATCTCATACATCTTAGCATGATGCCAACAGACCATCTTGGTAATGTGCCATACATTTCAACTCATCAATACAAATATCCAGATATACAATGGCATAAAATGGAATGCTTGATATTGAATCTTATCTCAGCAATTCTGGTTCTAGGCCCACAGGGAAAGCGTGAGGATTTAAACCTTGGAGAAGACTAGGTGACCTATGAGGAAGTATTAATGGTTGTAACCCTCTTTAATGACGGATTGAGAACTCAAATTCATGCTTCAAGATGAGGTGTAAAAAAAGGCCAACACGTGGCATTCGGACATAATTCTAGTTAACCAGTTTGCTTTAAGATGGTTATGGAATTATGTCACGTGTGAAAGGACCTTGTTCAAGATCTTCAGGTGACATTTTTATCCAAAGGCAAAATTATCTACTGCCACTATAACCAAAATCTTATCACAAACCGGACCTCTATGCAGAAGTGATACATTAGGACGTGAACATGAGCAAGAATTTGCAAGAAAATCCTTTCAGATCAGACCCATAAGAGACTTCCATGAGCTGCCAAAACCAGAGTTCTAAAACCTAGCAGAAGGCAAGAAGTCAAGACCATCCCGACTACCAGAAGGTGAATCACGTGGCCGAGCCAGTAGCACAGTTAACCCACAATTTTAGACCCACAAAATCAGAGAGCCTCAAATCCTGTTCACTGATTAACCCTGCACGTGCTATTGGCATTTGGAGAATTAATTCAAGTTCATTTCCTCACCCTAAGCATTGCCACTGCAGCTTTGCCTTCCTCACTTTCTTCATCCAGTTCATCATCACTCCACTCCCAGCCACCATCTTCTGTCTTGTGAAGGCGTCCGCTGGACCCAGGAACTCTCCTAACCTAAACCGCAAAAGAAAGAAGGCAGACATATTAGTTCTAGATAATTCCCTATTTAGCATGTTTTGCATTGTGCTCCAAACAAGTTTTAATGATCACTGAAAATCTACCTCCAAAAATCATGATTATTATAGTCTGCTACTGTAATTTTAGTATTTGTTTGAATATACCACTTTCTACCATGTTTCCTGTTCTGCAGTAGTGTAAATGGGAGTTACAAACATTTACATCCAACGGTAGGCGGAAGAAAGGCTTAGTGCTCTCTGCGCCCTCATGGATTTAAACCACGGACCAGGAGATTTCGCAGGGGCCATCGACAGAGCTAAACTACAGAGCAATCCTTTTGGTGTATTTTCACCTACAAAGTTGTACATATTCATACTTGTTCAGAGGAGGATCACTTTAAATGCAGTAAATACTAAATCAGCAAACTATTGAAAAAGTATACCATGACCGCAATGGTCTCATCACCAGCAATTGGGATATACTATTACATTTTATTTTTTTATTGTGTTTACATGGTTACATAAAGGACGTGCATCCAAACAAGCTCCCGATGATCCTGCAGTGATTCTTTGTATATGTTAGCACGGAAAGATTCCAGAAGATGGAAAAAACAAGCAACAGCCAGTGACATGCCAGGGCACAACTGGTGACATTTCTAAGCAGATTACTGGTGCGGTTTGCGAGGAATCTGCGGAGGAAGTTCCGAGGAAGACAAAATGCAGCGTTCCCGAAATGTTGGACACCAGAGAACAAAGGGGCTGCTCGAGGAAAAGGCCCCGATGCCTGGCCAGCTGTGGCAATGAGCATGAGCACAGACAAAGGCAGTTAGGAGGCTCACAGTGACAGCACCCCTCGGGACGGTTCTACGAGTGAAGAGGATGCAGAAGTGCCCTGCAGTGCGAGAGTTGGAGGTGATACGGAGCGCCCGGGAGGAGCGGAGCAGTGGTGCCACAGCCGCGGATCACACCGAAGAGCATTCCAAGCTACGCCTGGGACCGGACACTGGAGGTAGGACCGAGACGGGTCAGACGCAAAGGTGGATTGGGCTCATCCGCTGAGCCCTGCTCGGGACGAACAGAAGTTCTGCCCAGAGCTCATCCACAGCCAAAGGAAGACACAGTGATGCAATCAAGAGGGCTCTAAGACATAAAACAGCACAGGGTGTCAAAGACATACAGCATTAAAGAATGTGTACCAGCTGGACATAATGAAGCGCATGCCATAGACCACGGGGACAGGAGATGGAAGGAAAAGACCCGTGAGTGATGTCAGGAGGAAGCCATACGCAGCGGCTATTTCAGAGTGAAGCTATGAGACCGTGTGAGCCCACACAAAACCAGAAGTGAGGAGGGAGAAAGTGTTGGCTGGGAGTCCAGTGCAGGCACGGGAAGAAGCGCCAGAGTGGGTAATCAGAAGGAATCCACCCAGAGCAGTAGTGGGAAACCGAACAGAAGGATTGTCCTGGGTGAACCTGATAAGAAAGCTGATACAGAGTCATAGAAAAGTGAGACCTGCGTGGGACACCCATACTGATAGAAACGGGGCCACTGGAACGGCCGTGGTGGAGGTGAGGGCGCAGAGCTAGGATAGGCAGAGCTCTACACAGTGCAACACAAGGGTCTCATTGAGCAACAGGCTGGTGGACATAATAGGAAGAGGAGGGACGACAACTAGCAGATAGGAATTGGAGCTGCGAAGGAATAGCACAACATAGCACAAAGAGCAATCAAGGTAAGCAGAACGGGAGTGATGGCGCTCAAAAACAGCAAAGCTAAAGGCAACCTACCCACGATGGACATCTTTACTAAACCGCCACAATCACCAGACATGACCACACATGCAAGGGGAGACGCACGGGGGACGTCAGATCCTCGAGGCCATAGCAGAGCTAAAATCCTCATGGGGGAACAAGATAGATAGGGCCATGGCAGAGCTGAAAACCGTGCTGGAATTCAAAATTGATGTGGTCAGTGTTGACATTAACCTCCTAAAACAGGACGTCGGAGCGATAGCGGAGCGCACGAGCAACCTAGAAAGAACTGTGAAAACCAACACAGACGTCAGCACGACTAACCCTGGGAGGTTCATATATTGCAACAGCAGGTGCGCAATTTGGAAAGCGGAGCAGAGGAGGCGGAAGGGTGTGCACGACGAAACAATATACGAGTGGTGGGAATACGAGAGAGAGAGGAAGGTGCAGATCCGACAGATTATGTGGAGGATATGCTGATCCAAGAGATTGGCGCAGGCGTGCTCACCCAAGGGCTTAAGGTTGAAAGAGTGCGGAGCCCAAACCAGGAGACCCCAGCCAGGAGCCCCACCCTGGGCAATCATTGCTAAGATATTGAATTATAAGGATAGAGAAAAGATCCTGGAAAATTTTCGCAAGGGTGGAACGATAAGCAGAGCATCAGCGACTGTCACAGCGTTCCCAGATTACACCATGCTGGTACAGAGGCAACACCTATATTATGTGGCGATTAAAAGACGGCTGCGGGAATCCGGTTTCAAATACATGCTCTTGTACCCTGCGAAACTCAAAGTATTGCACAAGGGCAAGGTGTTCTGTTTTGACAAACCCGAAGACGCAGCGAGCTGGCTGGATGCTCAAGGGTGCCTGGGAGGTGTAGATAACCAAGATCGAAATGGACAGGATAAGTGAATCTACTTCCTACTATTGATTGACTGGGCTGAGGTTCACTTAGCGGCTCTGATGTGGACAAGTTTGTGGGGCAGTATTAAGTCACAAAGGGGTACACTGGGATTGCCAGAAGGGGAACAAACATTGACCGCATCATGTGTCATGTGGACCTTTGGACTTGAATATACACTGAAGAATAGTGATGCATAAGCGGGCGCTGGTGTGCGTAGCGTACTGTGACATTAATACGGGATGCACGGTGGAGGTGCGTTTTTACCCCCATAAGTTAGTTTAGTTGAATCACCAGTAGGGTGGTATTCCCCTGCTGTGTTCCAAGTACCGGTGTAGGCCAAGAAAGGACTAGATGCGCAGTAGCCTGAGATCCAGGGATGGAGCTGGACAACAGTTGGGGATGGGAAGGGAGGGGGGAAAGGGTGGGAGTTGGGGAGTTTGATATGGTATTAACAGTCTGGGAGCAGCTTAGACCTACATACCACTGCACATGGTACAGACAAGGGAAATATAGGTGGGACTGGATATGGATAGGATGGGAGACCTGAAGATCGCTACCTAGAATGTCAGGGGGCTCAATAGTTATTTGAAGAGGAATAAGGTCATGATATATCTGAAACGACAGAATTGATATTGCTTTAATACAGGAAATTCACCCAACGAAAGAAAAGCAGGAAACAGTGGGAAGAAAATGGGAGGGGCACCACCATAGGATCGACATACTCAGCGTACGCTAGAGGAGTTATCACATGGATAGCACCGCTTGTGCCCTTTCAGCTGTTAGTCTACTATAGAGTTGGATGGGAGGATAGTACTGATAAGGGGCCTGGTGGAAAATAGAGGTGCGCATCATTAACACATATACCCCAAACCATGACACAGTAGGATACATCAGGGCCTTATACAGCAGGATCAGTCCATACATGGGTGAGGCAGTTCTAGGGGGAGGGGACTTTATATTGCACGTTGGATCCCAGTGTAGATAGATCTGGCAGGAAGATAGTGAGGCCCACCCCAGTGGCTAGGGCCCTACAAACTCTATTGAGAGAATTTAATCTAGCAGATATATGGTGGTTACACCACCAACAAGACAGACAATATTCCCACTACGCGGCCCCACAAGACCTATACACACGGCTAGACTATGTGTTTGCCACATCGGAACTGAGAGGAGAGCTAGTGCGCCCAGAATATAAAGCGAACGTTCTTTCGGACCACTGATCATATAATGGCAATATAGGCCATCCAGAGCATGGACCCAGACATGGAGACATAGGGCGGAGGCCTTGAAAGACGCAGTGTTTAGAGAGAACCTGAGGGAAGAGATAGTGGAATACTCTAAACCGAATACTGGGAGCGTGGAGTCCGCTGGCACGCTATGGGAGGCATTTAAGGTGGTAGTGAGGGGAGCAGCGGTACCTAAATCCAAAGGGCTGCAGGGCAGGATTACTAGGGAGTTACAAGAAGCAGAGAAGAAACTGGAGGAAATTATGCAGAAGTTAGGGCAATCCCTTGAGGAGGTTGGGACTGTAAGACAATTGCAAAAAGAATGCGAGGAATACAGGGGGGTGGGGGGGAGATTGTGCAATATTAATTATGAGAAATATGTAGAAAGACAGCATGCAGGGGGAGACAAGCCAGAGGCATCACAAGCACAGGTGGATGCACTTAACTATTTTGTGAATAAAATAGAGCTAATACAACAGAAAATTAGGGGCATTAAATTATCCGATTCCCAAGAGGATCTGGAAATAACTGAGGAAATTAGTCCAGAACATATAGCACACAATGATACTGGAGTGTGCCAGAAAGTATTCACATTTATGGAAGTCTCGAAAGAAAGTATTTGCTCTTTGCTCTCCGCTCTGAAGCCAACTAATGATACGCTCTTTGCCATCCCATCATCAGTAGCTAAACGAATAGCCCCAGATATCACCCCAATTATTACAAAACTTGTCAACAAATCACTTATATCAGGGGTAGTACCGACAATCTTGAAAAAATTGGTGGTGACACTGTTGCTGAAAAAAGCGAACCTAGACCCTAAAGATTGTCAGAACTATAGGCCAGTGGCAGGATTGCCATGGCCATCCAAGATTTTGGAAAAAATAGTGACTACTCAACTGCAGAACCATGTTGATCAGGAGAATCTGCTAGACCCACTACAATCTGGTTTTCGCCCAGGTTTTGGGACAGAGACGGCATTGTTGACGGTGTGGGATGATTTGTTAGAAACAGCGGATCAGGGGGGCAAGTCCCTGCTGATTATGCTGGACCTGACCGCCGCCTTGAATATGGTGGACCATGGGACTCTGTTGAGACGTCTGACAGAAGTAGGAGGGGAGGAGGTAAATGCCCTGCAATGGTTTAGATCTTTTCTTTGAAGCAGAGAACAACGAGTTTGACTTGGAGACTTCCTGTCGGACTCAGTACTACAAAGCTGTGGAGTTCCCCATGGATCTTCCCTTTCTCCACTGCTTTTTAATCTATATGTAAAATTACTCATGGATATCCTGAGAAAGCATGGTATACAGTTTCACTGGTATGCGGTGACACTCAGGTGTTCTTGAGGATACAGAATCAAGAGGAAACATATGAGACAGTGGAACGATGCCTACAAGAAATACAGGCTGAATGTGTGCGAATCAGTTATTGCTGAATGCCAGCAAAACTGAAGTAACTGTATTCGCCTCAAAACACCATCTACTGAAGGAGAAATTGCATCCGGCTTGCCTATTGGGGACACAGTTTAACTTCTCCAAGAAAATTAAAAACTTAGGCTGTCCTACACTGGTTGCCCGTAAAGGAGAGAATAGAGTTTAAGGTCCTCCGTCTGGTCTACAAGGGCGTGAATAAGATAGGACCAACATACCTATCAGACAAAATCAGGAGGTATGTTCCCACCCAACAACTGCGCTCTGTAGACCAAAATCTGCTTTACATACCAGGTACAAGGTGTGTGAATAAAGGGAACCGCAGATTCACAGTCTACGGTCCCAGAGCGTGTAATAAACTGCCCAGAGAAATCCGCGGCATTCAAACCCTTCCGGCTATCCGGAGGGCCGTGAAGACCAATCTGTTCTGTTAGGTCCTCCTTGTGTACATTTGCGACTGCTGGTGCTAAGCAATTCTCATATGATTTAGTGGACCGTTCATAGACAAATGGCAATTGATACATCTGCGCCCAGTTACGATTAAATTTGTTAGGTGCGCGTTATAAATACTCAATTCAATTCAGGTTGTTGGCCTGGTTATACAAATGTGAGACGCCCAGACAACCGATGAGAGCAATATGGGGTAGAAATGGGCAAACACTCGATACCCAAGAAGAAGTGAACAATGGCTTTGTAGAATTTTATCAGCAGCTGTACAAAGATACTGGTGGAGAGATAGCTATAATAGACACGTTGGAAGATAATGGCCTTCCCAAACTGGATAGCAGAAAGGGAGTACCTAGAGGTTCCAATTACCTTGAATGAACTGGAGGCGGTGGTCAAGCTCTTACCTACCAGCAAGGCCCCGGGAGCAGACGGGCTCCCTAGTGAGTTTTATAAAACATACAAGGCAGAACTACTCCCCCCCCCATTACTGGCAATGCTAAATTAAGCATTGGAGAAAAGGGTACTGACCGAGTCTCTGAGGGAAGCAATTATCATCCCGCTACTTAAGCCTAATAAGCCAAGGATGGATTGCAGGTCATACAGGCCGCTGTCCATGCTTAACCAAGACAGCAAGATACTTAAGACTGTACTGGTGAACAGGCTGAGACCGGTTATTAATAAACCCATACATCCCGATCAGACAGGGTATGTGCCGTGTAGGAACATATCTGATAACCTCAGGCGACTCCACCATATCAAAGAACAAACGGAAAAGGACCCACAAGAGGATGCAATAATATCATTGGATTTGGTAAAGGCCTTTGATTCGGTCAAGTGGCCTTAGTTGATGGCGGCCTTGAAAGGTTATGGGATAGGCCCAGTGTACCCTAGGTGGGTACACCTGTTGTATAGCGCACCACTGGCTCGAGTCAAGACTGGAGCGGTCATCTCAGAAAGATGGCAGCTTAGTAGGGGCAGCAGAGAGGGCTGTCAGTGGTCTACGATGCTGTTCATTCTGGCACTAGAACCCCTAGCAATATATCTGAGGAAACAATATGGGGAGCTAGGGATCAGTACGACAGGAGAGCAAAATCTAATATCAATGTACGCTGATGACATACTGCTGTATCCAAGATACCCTGAAGAGAATTTGCAATATATATTGGGAGCGATGGAGAGACTCCAAATACACTGGGAGACTGAGACCTGGGGATTGATGTATATCCCGCGACCAAGACTGAACACGAACATAACATACAGAAGTTGGTGACTAACATTGAACGCAGTATGCAGTTTTGGGCCAAGCTCCCCCTGACCATGATGGGGAGAGTGGCATTGTTAAAGATGGTGGTGCTCCCTAGGTTGTTGCACTTTTTCAGAAACATACCATACATGATACCCAAGCGATTCCTGGTCAAGCTTCACAGCTTGTGCAGGGGATTCATTTGGCACAACACTAAAAATAGGATTACACTAAGGAAACTGCAGAACACATATGATAGAGGGGGCATTACATTGCCAAACTTTCAGATTTATTTCCTAGCTAGTCAATTACAATACGTTGCCAGGTGGCTATCAGATGACTCAACTTCTGAGTCCAGATTACTGAAGGTGGAATGTGCCCTATTCTTTCTGAAAGAATGGATATGGTTGCCAAGGTCACAGAAGAGGGGGCGCACGAAAATGATACAATTGGGATGGAAGATATGGCAGAGAGCTTGCCAGGCTGTGGAGAAATCGGCCCCGTGGTCCCCACAGATACCATTAGTGGCACTGCATGGTGTGGAGACACTGGGAACCAAATGGCATTGCAACAGTAGGGGATATATGGCAACATGGGAAGGCAGTGGAATTGGACACGCTAGTAGAAGACACCGGTCTGTACCGGGGACAATATATCACTTACACCAGACTAGTGTGGATGGTAAAAGACACATGGGCGGGCATAGTTCTGGAGTTTCAACCTGACACTGCCATATAAACGATCTATGATGTGTCAGATGGGGGCCACAAGGTCCCCCAAATTTATGAACTGCTCATGTCCAGGGTAGGTAAGGAGGCGCTCCAGGTGAGACGAGACTGGGAAGAGAAGCCGGGGAGTCTATGAATGACTGGTTGTGGGTGAGAGTCCAGAGGTACCATAAAAAAGTGTCTAGGAATGCGAGATTACAGCAAATCCAGTTGTATATTACCCACAGGGCGTACATGACCCCTCAGAGGATGCATGGTTCAAGAATGCTGGGACACAAACATATCCTAAATGTGGGGAAGTAAATGCGGGAATGATACACATGTTCTGGGCGTGTCCTGAAATAAGGAGATTTTGGGGGGAGGTGGCCCAAGGCTTAAATGAGAAGGGGATTACATTGGATGTGGAATCTTTATGGGCATGCATGGTGGGAGGGTTTCCCAGGCCACGCAGGATTAAGCATGCAAGTAAACTTAAGGACTTGGCCTACATACTGGGCAAGCGCAGAATTGCCATGGGCTGGAAAGCTAACAATAGACCAAGGGTGGAAGTGTGGTGGCATGACCTTCAGAAATGGGTGGATGCGGAGACAGTGGTATGGAGTGAAGCAGTAAGCAGAGGAGGAGATGATTTAGGGAAGGCATGGACAGCTTGGAGGCATCTGGTAGCCATACTGAGTCAGCTCAGACCGGCTCAGGAGAAAATGACTCCGACAGGCGGAGGAAGGGAAACACCCATAGAAAAAACGATGGACAATGGTGAGGTAGAGTAGGCTTGGGGGGGTAATAGGGAGGTGATGGACGTATTAGGTTATCTTTGTAACTATGACTGTTGTTTGTTATTCAAAAACCAATAAAAACTATTTTTAAAAAAAAGCTTTAGCCATTCAGTTACTTCTAATTAAAACACGGAGTTAAAAAGTAAGTCCAATATGTCCAATAAGACATCGGTGCACAGCAACGATTCAGTCAGATGAATCCAATGAATGACTGTTTATAGCCGCAATCCTCCTAAAGATCATAATAATGAGTTTGACCAATGCCAGCGTAATCGGTACCTTTTCTCCAGCCAACAGAATTCTCCACCATTCTTCCACTGATTTAAGGCCATATTTAGTTGTCACCTCAGTCTTCGATTTCACTCTCAGCTCGTTTATAGCTGGACAGGTCATTAACAGATGTTTCAGGTTTTCAATTGAAAGAACCACTTGGCATAATCTACATGTCACTATTCCCACTTCAGATTTCCTAGGCCTTAATATTTGTCTGGTAGGGAATAGATTTAGGCGAAATCTCAAGAACTGGTCCCTAAAGAACCAGTTCGGGAAGAGTTGCATATATTTAGGTAGAGAGTTTAGACTTTGTGGTTCCTCTAGTGGTTTCCCCATAGAGTTTGTACTTGAATCTTTCCTCTTGCGTAAGGATCCAATCCTGCGTGTACAATTTTGTAAAATTGTTTTTTTATCTTATCTGTATTCGAAAGAAGACTTTGCTCAGATTCTCCCAGGTTATATAGTATATCTTTGCAGATAATTTCCCATTCCGTCAGTTATTTCTGTTCTTTCATTTAGAGCTTTTTTTAAGATTGCAAATCCACCCTTTGGATGTTCTTCTATACACTTCCTAAAAAGTGAGAGGGTTTTCCAGCACACTATAGCTTTCAATGATGTTAGCCCCAATTCCATACAGGTTGCCTGTATTGAAGTGCTCTTTGGAAGACAGAGTACTTTCTTCCAAAGATTTTAATATTTGTCCAGTTTTCTGCTTCGAAGGTAAATGAGGTTTCTGCTCCATAGGTAAGAATAGGCGTCACTTTTAGCCTGTAAAATGAGATCAGGGGTATCATTGAAAATCCACAGTATCTTTTGAGGAGTATTCTTCCCTGTCCAGCCAAACTCCTTGCTTTCCTTCTTAAAGACTCCACTCTTGGGATGTCACTTTTGCTGGTAGTCAACACATTCTCCCAAGTAAGTAAAAGACTTCACTACTGGGATTTTCTCCCCCAGTAGGTACCATTCAGTTGTTTTTTCATTCTTCATCCCTTATGATCTCCGAGGGGCATAATACTAGATTTTTGGGGGTTAATTAAAAGGCTGTTGATCTCTACATAGGTTTGCAATTAATCCAATTGTCTCTGAAGACCCACTGGTGTCTGGTACACCAGTAACACATCATCAGTGTAGAGGAATCTTCCAACTGCGATGTCTGCTATTCTGGGTGGAAAACATCTGGTGACCTTGAAATCTAGATCGATATTGGATATAAAAAGGTTGAACAACTCTGGTGCCAATGGGAAACCTTGCTTTAATCCCTTGTTTGTACGTATTTCCTTAGTTAAAAGGCCCAAGATATTCAATCAGACTTTTACCATAGTGTTTGAGTAGAGATCTTTTAATGGTGCCAACAGGTTTTGAGGGCAGCCCCATTGGTCTAGCATTTTCCCCGATTTCAGACGTGTGATGGTATCAAAAGCCTGCGTTAGGTCGATGAACCCTCAATAGATATTCTCTTTGTTTCTATCCACTGAAGACTTCAGAAGATTTATAATAAAGATGTTCAATGCTGTGCCTATTCCCTTCACAAACCCGGCTTGCCAAACGTCCCTGTGACCCGATACTGTCCAGTTAACCAGAGTCTTCAAACTCAATGAAGCAAAAACCTTTCCAGGCACATCTAACAACGCGATGGGACGATAATTGCTCGGGTCGAGCCTGGCTCCTTGCTTATAAATCAGAATGATTATCGACTATTTCAATGAAGTGGGTATCCTTTGTGATTTGACGATGTGTTTAAACAGGACAGACAGAAATTTGGCCCACTGAGTTATCTCCTGCCTCAACATAGCATTCCTCAAGCCGTCGGGCCCTGGAGCTTGTGAGCTACTCCAATTTTTAATGATCTCATAGATGGAGGCAGGATCTATTTCAGCACAATCCCACGCCCTTCCTCTAATGAGGTTACTAGAGGGAGTCGCTTGATCGTTATGGTAAAGCTTCTCAAAATGGACTACCCACGTTACTGCCAATATGGGATTCAATATTAAGGCGCCCGTATCTCCACCATATTGCTCAAAATAATAATTTTGGATAACATCTCTTCAGCGTCTCTTCGAAAAAGGGTTTTCTTGTGTATTTTTAGCCAGTTCCGATGATGTTGTCTGGCCATATGAATTAATACCCATGCCTGAGTTGAATGTTCTTTTTTAGACTTAAGATTTTCTGTTTCAAGAGCTTCTTTTTCTTAGCTACCATCTCATCGTAGACATGACAGTGGCCAAATTGGGGTCTATTCACATCCCCTTCTTCAACTCAAATGCGCTGAAAAGACATACATAATCTAGTCTCTGGTCTCCGCTTTTAAGTTTGCACTAGGTTATCTTTTGATTTTAGTTGATCTATTAGACCTGGAATATTATGAGCCGCAATTCTCACTCTGTTTCTCCCCAGGGTGACCTCCAGGTCTTTCGAATACATTTCTCCATTAAATTCAGTAACAGGAGTCAGAATCAGGCTCAGTAGATTGTGATCACTAGCCAACATACAATCCATTGTCATGTCATCTACTGCTGCCATCATGTTACCAGAAATACAAATGTAGTCAAGGATTTGTCCCTCTTCCTTCCTTTCCTTGTGATTATTCTCGATATGCCACCACGAGTACTGCCATTTAAGATAAACTCTCTCGGGACGAAGGTCTTTTCCCAGATTAGTCCCCATCTTTTGGCAGTTGAAGCCGTTAAGTGATCGATTCCAGTATATTCCCCATTTTTATCCAGGCAAGTACAATTTAAGTCGCCACACAGAATAAACCAAGGATCTCTCCATTTAACTCTGACTGTCGATCAGGTCTGCCACCTGATCTGGGATGTTTCTACTATGCACACTTGCAGGATTCCATTAAAGATTCATGAGGACTAATATTTTCTCACTTTTGGTGGAATCTACACTTATCTTTCCCACAAGTAGTTGGATAAGTGGTTTGGGTGATCTTTCTTCCAGTAGTGTAAATTGCAGTTGATCTTTAATAATTGTCATCAGACCAGACCGGGGTCTGCCCTTCAGTCCTTAAATGGCTGGATTCAGATAAACTGAATAACCATCCATGATTGGTGATTCTCTCAAACGGGTCTTCTGAAGACATAATTTATAATGCTCCTTAATTTTAGTATTGCATCTAACAAACAAGTGGGAAAAGCCTCTGGTGTTCCAACCTGCCACTGTCAGGGCTTTGGATGCCGCAAGTCGGTGGCACCATGCCATTTTGATTTTTTCTACCAATAGTCCCATCAGCCACTTCCAGTTTTCTTCTGTACCTTTGTTCTCAGTCCTTTGATCGTCCTTCCTGTGGTTGATTGTACTTCTTTCATCCTTCAGGCTATTCAAGCATGATAAACTCCTTCTCAGAGTTCCTGTCTTTCTGGTTGTTTCTATTCCTCGGAGTACAAGAGTATTGATGATTCCTTTTCTATTTTGGCGACGTGATTTTAGTATTTATTCTTATACATTTTTGTTCAATCAAATCGAACCCCAAGGGTCTTAAACGACTCGCTTCCTCTATTAGAAGATGGGTAATCAGCGGTGTAGATGGCTAAATGGCCACTCTGTCCGTTCTCAGTTAATCAAGAAATTCCACTACGACCAAATTATCTGATTTTAGAAAGTCTTGGACTTGGAACGTGGTGGAATAGTCGGATCACATTTGCCCTATTTACGATTAGACTATCATCTATTGGTATCATTCTCTCCAACAGGAGCCCATCCTGGTGGTTGATATGTCATTTGGAGGATCCCAAGCAATTACTTCTCTCCTGATCGTCTTGTGTACAGCGGACATCTTTGTCATTCCTTCCCTGGTTTGTACTCATTCTTGGTCGTGGTAATTTCAGCGGTGATGCCACATACGTTTCTTCTCTCTCCATGGAGGGTTTTTCATTAAGATGCTTCTTAGCACTTCTCCTTGGTACTCATTCTTGGATCTTCTGTGACAGTCTTGCTTTTTAAAAAATATTTCCTTAATTTCAACACAGACGTATTATCGTGCGAGTCCTTCCTCGAGTTTCCGGTTCCTCTCTCATTCTGATGTCCATCCAACATCCAGTCTTGTTCACTTTCAGATTCAGATGTCTCTTCAAGCGAAACCGGGTTTAAGGCAATATAAGTTCCCGCAGAGGGTTTGATTTGGGCCTTCACCAACAGTGATATCTCATCTGCCTGCCAGCTTACACAAGAGCTCTTTGATTGAGCTAGGGGCTCTGCTGCATTTCTTGTTCTTATCTCTTGGGTTCTCATAGTTTTTAATCTGGTCGGAACTACTGGCCTTTTTTCCCCATTCAGGTTTTTATTTGTTTCTGCATACCCTTCAGGTTGATGCTTGTATGGTTCCTCACTGCGCAAGCCAAAGTCCGATTGGGCGTTTTCTTCATCTGTGTTTTGTTCAGAGTATGTTGATAAATCCATCAGGTCTATCGATGCACGTTCGTCCTGTTCATCCTCCAGCTCTAATGGATCTTGTACACTCGGTAACCGAGGCCTTTTTGATTTTGTTACATTAGTATTTTCTGGCTGAAGTCGGTCCTTGCCGTAGATCTAGATTGAGTTTGCTTTCTTGGTACAATGATATTTTTAATAAATGTAGGAGTTCTATTTGCTCTATATTTTGAGGCAGGTCTCGAGTTCTTGGTTTTCTGCGAAAAATGTATCTTATCCATCTGGGGCCTTGCTTGTGCTTCTCTCTCTTTTTGATTTATTTTGTCTTTGGAGATTCCTTTATCAATATTAGCCTTTTGATTTATTTTTGTTTTTACGAAAATGTAACAACTGTTGCGAACGTTTGGAACCAATTTCCGTTGAAACAGGTGGATCGTTATCATTTGGGGAGTCATGGAATTCTAAGTTTGTGGTTTCGTCTGACACTTCCCTCGATGATGACTAGCCCCTGATCCGTAGTGCCCCCTTTTGGGCTACTCCCTTCCTTCCTTCTCAGCCTTCCGGCCAGGAGGTCTGCCGTGATAATACCAACACAACTAGTTCACGTTCCCTCCACTTTGTCAAAGGCCAGTTCTGGAGTTCTCAGTATCCCTCCCAAAGAGTCATTTGCACTAGATTGAAGCCCCTCAGATAATGACTGATTGGGAGTCAGAGTACTGTGGGTTGTAGATCTGGTTGATCAAAGAGCCTTGACATTCGCCAATTTTGCTATTCTTTAATAACTGGGTCCAACATTGTGTGCAACAGAGCAGCAACTTTTGCTGTGCTGTTGTCCATGTTGTTCTGGATTCCAGTGGCAAAGCCCTCAACAAACAACATCTTGTAGTGTAACATCGCCAACATCGTTGTGTGGTCTTTCAGTTGACCCCCACACCTCATCTGCTCATACAACTTCATAAACAGGGCCATTATAGATGTTAAGGTTGAAATTGTTGAAAAGTCTGTGTCTCGCGGGGTCTCCCTCAGAACTGTTTTTGGGGCTTTGTCCCGTCAGTGTTCATTTGAGTAGACACTAAGTGGTTAATCACTTCTCCTTCGACTCAGACCACACTAAATTCTTCCTGGGAGCCAGTTGTTCCTCTTTTAGGACTCCCCTTAAGTTTCTCCTGTTTTGTGCTATTGGTGGGTTGGTAGACCCCCTCGCCTCCAGAGGCACTTTAGAACTTTGGTTCTGAATTTGTGCAGTTGTATCGTTTGCCACGCTCATCACAAAACCAAGGGTTGAGGGTTCCACAATGTTCTTTGTTAGCAAGCCACCCACTTTCTCGGCCAGAGAGGCACTTTCTAATAGCAATTGGTCTGAAATTTCATTTAAGCGATTACCTTTGTTTGTCGTGCTTCTTTTACACAACAGCATTGCGACCCGATATGAGAAGCAGTTACTGTCCAAAGGTTCATTCCGGGTTAGTCCCCCCTTGGTTTCCAAACGTTCTGTTCTACTTGTTGGCCAAAAACATATTGGTTTCGAAGGGGTATTGCCCCTATCTTAACCTAGCCGCTTAGTGCCCCCGAGATCTTCTGCGGGCAGTCTTGCATCCTACAGCCCTATGCCATCAACGCACTTCTTTCTGTAATTCAGTTATTTGTGGTGGCGTTCTCAAGGCGTTCTCGGGGGCCAGTTTACTGTTTATTGTCACAGGAGTCTCCCTAGACATTGTCAAAATAGAGTCTGAAACCTCTTTAGACTCGACAGAGTACATTTTCGAGGGCATGTACTCGTCAATGTTCAACAGACTTTCTTGGATTCCTTGGCCGTTTTAAATAGAATGCCTTTTGGGGGGACAGCATCTTCGGGCTCCCCATCCCTCACATTGCTGTTGTTGGTTAGGACTTCTGCACTGTGTTTGTTCAAGTCATTAATTAACAATGTATTTTCAAGTTGGGCAGGCGGCATAATCAATGAAATAGAATCCTCCACCTGGATTCTGTCCATATAAACTGCTGTACTAGCAGACATTTTGATTTGTACAGATTTGCAGGTGATTTCCTCTCTGCCTGCATGGGTTCGCCCAACAGATGTCCCTTCTGTCCAAGTTGATCCGTGCCTTTCATATCCCGGCTGCCTCGCTCGACCATCCTTTGCACTGTGGCTAGGATATGCGATTTTACGGCGAGTTGAGGCACTCCACTTCGACCGAACACTCAGCCAAACACCCCGCCACGCTCTGCTTGTGGCAAGTGTTTTCAACATTCTGCTCCTCCTCTCGCAGTAAAGACTGTAAACAGACAGTCTGCAAATTCAGCACAAGTAAAGCAGTGATTGCTGCACAATTTTCACAGCCAAACACTCGGCCAAACACTCACTGTTCAATGTTATCCTCTAAGCCTGCAGCAGATTGCTTTGCTGGCCGATCAAACTCTATGGAGGTGAACATATGTAATAAGTTTGGGTGTGCAGCAAGTATCAAGTGTGAAGTAACCAAGCAGTACAAACAAAATGGGTAAACAGTGGTATTTTCCTTCATGGTTGTCTCCAATGTGGACACATATGCAATCACAAGGGATTTAAATCCCTGATTTTCTTATGTACTGAAGGTACTAGAATACATTATTGTATACACTGCAAAAATATGCGACCACGACATTAAATATTTCAACCATGGCTGCTGCTGTGGAATCAAGTACTGTCAGGAAGCGGAATGGGAATCTATAAAGGTTGCAAACCATAAACTGGGGTTTTAACCAATACATTTGCTAGGTTTAATCAAACTTGAGACAACTAAAGAAAATAGCAACAAATCAGCACGATTGTTTTTTATAGAAAGGTTTTTGGGTTCACCAAAAGTCTTGCAGTTTGGGTTTCCTAGTAGAAGAAATTTTCAGTTCCATCGTTTACAGTTTGAGTTTAAGATTCCATGCATTTCTGGCTTGGTTCAATCTTGGTCATATCTCTTGCTAGCTACGGAAACCAATCTTCCAGGGTCTCAGGCCACTATACTCTTGGGCTTGTCAGGGACGGAAGAGTCTGGGCACCACCAAGCAAAGGTCCCAGAGCTTTCACTCCAGATTTTGCAACTTTGATACCCTCTGTGGCAGACTCTTCCCATCTGAATTCTCCCTGCCCACCCCAGTGCTTTCTTCCGTGATCCACCTTGAGCTTTTCTTCTTTGCTTTTTCCCAGCTTCTGTCCCTCCTCGATCTTGAGAGCTTTCATTGCCATCTTTGGGATAGCCCTCAGCCGTCACTTCTTTGTATACGCCAACATCTCCTCTTTACTCAACCCACTCTTTCTCTAGCGCTCATTATCCAGCCTCTTAACCCCTTCTGTAGCTCATTCTGTTCTCCAACCTCCATTAAGCTGCTTCAATGCGTCCTTGCTTTCCCCAAATGCCCACTTTCTCCCGGCAGCACTTGGACCTTATGTAGGGCCTCTATTCCTAGCATTGCCTTTGTTATACCATGGTCGTATGTATGCATTTTCATCTTCTAATCTGATTGAATGCTGCTTGCTTCCTCTCCCGCCACTTAAGAGGCATTGTCCCTCCCCCAAGAGGCAACAGAGGCTGGCCACCATCTTTTGTTATTCAGACCACACATGCACGGGAAGAGGTTGCTACAGTGTAGGTGATTACTCTGCCATACTTCCTTCCCTCAATGGCTTGCAGGTACAATTCAGTGGGGGAATTTGTGTGTAGTAACTTGCACATGTAAACTCCATCTGTCTCTTACAATGCTTTGGATCATCTTCATGCCCCAGACCGGCAAAAGCAATTTCTGATTTAAAAGAACCAGGCCCTATTCTGAAACTGCTATGCTAAAATCGATTAGAGAAATGCTGGCAAAGGACAGAGTAGCACATTATCAGGACAAAACTCTTTTCTCTTTAAGGGGTAGAATGATATGTTTTCTCTTGGCGACCAGTCCTTTTAAATGGTAGGGAAAGCCATGGGGTGCGCTCCATGCACCCTCCCAGGGGCAGCAATGCTTAACGTGCTGCAGCATTGGGCCCCCTTGAGCTAGGCCAACTTTCTGCTCAAGGCTAAGGCAGGGGACTGTCATTTAATAATACGATTTTTTCTAAATAACTGCTCAAATATAATAATGCATTCAAACATGTTTGCCTTAGGTTGAAGTAACTAGGTTTAATTCATGCAGTAATATCAGTTATCCTTTCGAAAAGGATAACTGATTACAAATAGTCAAACCACCCACGTGAATTGTTGACTTCATAGACAAATAGGCCCTCATTAGGACTTCCGGAGGAAAACCATGGTGCTATTAGCACCATGGTGGATGCCGGAGACCGCCATGGCGGAATGGAGAATTACCACGCCATTCCAAGGTTGGCGGGGCGGTAATTCCCCATGCCACCATGGCCCTTCCCCATTCCCATTTTTGCCCCATAGGGCATAATGGGAATGGGCAAGGCGGTAAGTACGGTACCACAAATTGCGGTACCATACTTAGCTCGAGAGTCCCTTTGCGGGCCCCTACTTTAACGGCTGGTCTAGACCAGCCATTCAGGTCGGGTCCCGCAAAGGGACCTCGTAATCGGGCGTTAACGGCACCGACACCTTTTACGGTGCCGTTAACCCCAGGGTCCTAATGAGGGCCATAGTTTAAAATCTGGTGAAAGACTGGCCACCAGGGGGCGCACAAACAAACATGCTCCCTGCCTGAGCTCTGCTGCTACGGCCCCTCTGTTGTCTGACTCTCGCCGAGCGCTGAAGGCCACTGCGAGCCCAGCCCCAGCCGTACGCTGCCCCGTTGAGGTTGTGGCCCATTGTGCGGAAGACAGAGCAGGACACTGCGTGGGAGGCGGCCGAAGGCCCCACACAACCAAAGAAGATCAGAGACCGCAGCCAAGTGAGGCCCCCGGCGCCCCAACTGCATTCGCTGCGGTTCTCACGATACAGAGTGCATCCGCATGGAATACGCGGCGGCCCGGCGGGTAAAGAACTCGAAGCAGCAGCAAACGGTGAGTCCAACGAATAGTGACTCCCCTGCTATGGGACTCCAGAGACCCCTCCGAATTTGAAGTGCAATCATCCCACACGCTCTCACGCCATTATCCGATGCACAACACGTACAGAGGGGATGTTTAACTCGCAACAGCTACACAAGGAAATTACATTCACAAAACACCTTTTAATGCGGGCAAAGACCGAAGTAAGGAGCGAGCAAAGGGCCAGCGGCCTCGTAAAGTTACAGGAGGGACAGACCCCTCAAAAAACATCCAGAGACAAAGCATACCCTACTTACCTATTGCTATCCCCAACCCAACTGCAGGAAGAGAAGGGGAACCCGAGTACTTGGATAGTGCCATACCCTGGAGCAGAAGCAGACCTAAGCCAAACCTAACTGGGTATTACTAGGTAATTAGCGTGCTGCAAGCCCCCTCACCGCGGGGGAAGTGAACAGACCGCACAATGACCCACTCCTAGTGCGATCCACCAGACAGGACCAAAAGAGAGTCTGCCTAGAGCAATATTGCCTCCGGTCCTCCCCAGAGTGGACAACAAACTAAAGACACTCAAACTCTGCTACAAATATAATTGGAGTGGACCTGACGAAGCCCCATCATCACAACCAGATCCTGGAATTATTCTGAAGGCATCCCCCTATACATTTAACCAACGTGACCCCACGGTTTGTCTACTATTTAAGCAAGTGGTAAAGGGGACGACCCAACTCACTATACAATAGGCTAAAGAGGAAAAGGCTACGAGGAAAAGCTGAACTTTAAGGCAACGCCCCAAAGAGACATTAATGAACCAGCCAAGTGACTAAACATTGGAATAAACAACGGAATACTCAGCAAGAGCTACATCGTAGTGCCTCAGAGAGGGACTGAACTAAGAGCCTATTCCCGCAGAACTCAGACACAGTGCCACCACACCTAAACCTCTGCCACACATATAACCCCGCTCGCCCTCATAGGAACCGCAACGCATTACCAACGCCACCATCCAAAGGCTATACGAGTGTGAGACAAAATTTGGCCCCGTTCGCTTACACCTCCATACCTATTGGAACAGACGACCCCCAACATGGCAGCCACAGACACCACAGGAAACAAATTGGTGGCCACGAAAGGAGACATTGCAACCATGTTGGGAGAAATTAAGAAGATGGATAACATGGAACAAAGACTTGGAGTAGAGAACAACCAGGCATCCATAGATACTCTAGAAGCACAACTCGATCGGAGGATGACAGAATTGGAACAACGAGAAGAAGACTTCAAGCTCAAGTTGAATGACTTGGAAAATAGGGAAAGACGGAACAATATACACATTTTTGGTACTCTGGAACGAGAAGGAGAAACTGAAACTGATTTTAGGAAAACACTTCATGACATTATCAAGCTCCCGATCGCGGATGATGCTATAGATGAACCCAAAACAGAATGGATCCACAGAGCCAGTGGTGCCCCCCATCCCCCTGGTGGACCAAGATCGGTCCTCGCCCAATTCCATCGCTTCCAAGACAAGGCCAGGGTACTTGAGAAGGCCAGAGGCAGTGAGGCTATCACTTTAGGAAGTGCTCAAATCTCAATATATCAATATATCAAGACCTATCCTCCATGACACCGGCTCTCAGGCGGATTTGCGGACCCCTCACAAAACGACTGAAAGAAAAGAACATCCGGTACAGGTGGGGCTACACCTTCTCCCTCTCCTTTGAATATGAGGGAACCAAGATTAGATTGAGATCCGAAAAAGAAATCAAGGCATGCATCTCCGTACTAATCGGTCCCCGGGAAGAAGAAAGCAATCAAGAAAAGCAGAGACGAGAAGATCGAGAATGGCACATTAAGGGCCCTAGGAGAAAATATGTGAAAGGCTCGAGAAAGTACCGGAGTGTTAATCTCTCTCCGGAGGGGTACAACTGAACATTCACGAACTTGGTAAGATGGAACGTAACCCATTGTTTAGAATGTTACTCGGTTAAGGTGCCAAGTTGACAACACCATCATGGTCACGATACGAGCACCGGGGGCGAGAGGGACACAGGAGGGGCTCAAATGAGATATTACATTAGGTCAATGGGCATGAAGTAACGGCCCCCACAGGTGGTTCGATGCAGGTCTGGTGCTATCAACCGGACTCGATCGAACGCCACCAACTGGGAAAGGGAGGGAGGGCAGACAAAGAGATGGGGTCAAAGCAGCACCTTTAGTGGTTCAAAGCACTCGATATAGTGTGAAACTCAATGGGAAAATAAAATACTGGTCATGTAACACAAGCGATCTCCTCATAGGAACAATCAATGGCATTGAATGCTGATACAAGGGGAGGGGATTCCCTGAGGGTAGGGACACTCAATGTAAAAGGACAACTCACCAACTAAGAGATCTCTTCTAGCCAGAGAATTCCAGAGAGCCAAAATGGATATTCTCCTATTATAGGAGACAAAATACGCTATGGGGGAAGAACGGTAAATCCTTGGGAAACGTGCTGGATGGAGTTCTGGGGATCTGGACCACTTAGAAAGGGAGGTGTGGGAATCCTGGTCAGGAGGGGGTATAGATTTTGCGGAGGTCAAGACATGGTCCGATGTAGAAGGGCACGCCCTATTGGTAACAGGAAGTATCGGGAAAGTGAATGTTACGATTGCTACAATCTCCTCTCCCAACACAGGACAGACTAGATTTCTTGCCAAAACAATTCCCAAAATACTGCTATAGGCCTCAGGCCATATCATCCTAGGAGGTGACTTCAATCAGTGGGCAGTCAAAGATAGGAAACCTGGCAACCCCCATACGAGATGCCAAACTAGGGGTGACTATACAGATCTGGCAGCGATGATGGATACATATGAAATGATAGATGTGTGGAAGGATATGCAATCAGATGATAGAAGCTACACTTTCTACTCCACTCCACACAACATATATACTTGAATCGACTATATATACTTATCCAAAGATCTTGCCGATACCACGACAGACTCAGAGATAGCCTCGATCACATGGTCAGACCATGATATGGTGCTGGCAGATATCCGGTGGGAGAACTTACCGATCAAGGGAGGAAAATGGCGGTGAGTCTCTGGAAAGACGCAGTCTTCAAGACAGAAATGGAGACTGAAATTAACAAAATAAAGTAGTCTGGGAGGCGGGGAATGCCACTTGGAGAGGTATTTTGATAAAGGAAGGGTCATCCAAGAAAAGGGAGCGAAAGATTATCGAACACTGACTAAGAACTGAAAAGGAAAAGGGAGGAATTGAAACTGTTGGAGCACGAGCAGATAGTGCGCAAGCTCCGACTCCTGAAACAAATTTTATGAAAAAGAAGACAAGGCGGATGCATTACTGGCCGCCAGACTCAGAACAGAGAGCTGAGCGAAAGGTATTAGAAATAATCGAGGACAACCCTGCCACAACAGACACCCCCCACCATCCCAGAATGCTTTGCTAACTTTTACGAGACCCTATACACCTCAGAAACAAACCCCGACCAATTAGAAACAGAGACTTATCTGTCCTTGATCAATATGCCCAGGATATCAAGCCCAGACTCAGCTATTAGAATCCCATATATCCGAACAAGAAGTCCAGGAAGTCCAATAAAGTATTTAACTGTAGGCAAATCCCCGGGCGAAGATGACTACACAGCCGGATTCTACAAATCCTTTAGTGCACAACTAATGCCATTCATGGCAGAACTCTAACGAAATATTAGAGATAGGTAAAGCCCCGGATTCTTTTACCCGTGCATTTATTACAGTGATTCCCAAAGACGAGAGAGACCCCAAAAAATGTGGATCATACCGCCCCATCTCCCTACTCAACCCAGATGCAAAAATCTACACAAGAGTTCTGGCCGCTAGGTTAGAGACACTAATGCCCAAACTCATACAGCCCAATCAGGTTTGTTTCATACTGGGGAGACAGGGAGCAGACAATGCGCAAAACACTCCACCTCATCCATATATCCTAGACCATGCCCAATGATCCTGCCCTCCTTTCAATCGACGCAGAGAAAGCCTTTGACAGGGTAGAGTGGGGATTCCCAAGGTTTAGAAAGGGAATACACGCTGTATACACGTCCCCCAAGGCATCCATATTTGTGAAAGGAAAATACTCCAGATGGTTCAAACTAGAACGCAGAACCCAACAGGGATGCCCCCTTTCTGCAATCCTTTTCACACTCTCCCTAGAACCCCTGGCAAAGACAATGAGGGCTGACCCCATGGTAGAAGGTATCCACCTGGGAGTGATGGAATACAAGGTGGCCCTTTATGCCGACACACTTTTACATATAACTAACCCCATGGTATCCATTCCCCGAGCCCTCTTCCTACTAGAAAAATACGGTCAGCTCTCCGGGTTTAAGGTGAACAAAACCAAATCTACACCCTTTCCCCTACAGGGATTGAAGGAAGAAAAGGAAACCAGGTTCTTCCCACTGGGCCTTAAGATTGAATACTCTAAACTGAAATACCTGGGTATACAGATCACCAAAGACCTGGCTGATCTATACGAAGCCAACTCCCCCCCACCCTCCTCCTCCAACGGTTCTGTGCCGATGTAGCTAGATGGACCAAGTTGACGATATCTTGGTTAGGGCGGCTTAATACTATTAAAATGGCATGTCTCCCCCGGTTTTTGCACCCCTTTCAATTGCTACCCATCGAGATACCAAAAAGTCTCTTTTCCGAAGCCAAGAAAACCATTGTGAAATTCCTTTGGCAGGGGAAGAAGGCAAGAATTTCATAAGACACTCTGACACTTTCCAAAGACAAGGGCGGGGTAGGGCTCCCTGACCTAAAAAAATATTACGAAGCGACCCAACTGCGCGTCCTGATCCCTCACCTACGTAACCACAAAGACACCCAATGGGTCCACATGGACAACCACTACCTATCGCCGGTCTCAGAATGGCTCTGGGCCCCCAAGAAAAAGCTCCATAACAGGCCCAAAGGCCACCCAATATTGAGCACCATATGGGAAATTTGGAGAAAAGGTAAAGAAATGCATAAGATCTCCACATGGCCAGCAAACCCAAGATGTTGGCGGGAATGCCGATTATTGGCACATGTGGTGGGGCTGTGCCCGAATGAAAGTATTTTGGGACGAGGTCCTAGGCTTGATCAAAGACATAGATGGTATCTCTAGAGTGGCCGATCCTCACCTTATATTATTCGGCATTGACAAAGATGAAGACGATTGGAACAGGATTAAAGGTCTGGTCCCTCAGTTACTACTAGCTGCTCGGGCCGTACTTTTAACAAAATGGAAATCCAAAACAGCCCGAGCAAAAGTGAATGGATCAATGCCTCTAACATATGCACAATGGAAATGATAACAGCATCGCTACACGGAAGATACTCACAATGTGAGGCCCCATGGATGGACTTAACAAATAAACATTTACCTAGAGAGCCCAAGTGCAAATCTGACTAATGCTCAAGAATGCAATGTAAATGATGTGATCTAATGGGTTAAGAACTGAGACAACGAACACCTGCCCTACTGGAAATCCCCATAACCATAAAACTGTGACCTCCTATTGACACACACCGAAAGAACTTTGAGGATGCTTGCTCGATCTACAGGGAGGAGGGCGAAGGGAAAGTCATGTTGAACTATTGGAGCTCGAGGACGGAAGTATATATGAGATGTATGAAAAATGATAGTATCAAAAGCTCCGATCTCGCTCTGTAACCCAGAGTGTCATTTTCATTATGTAATGCGACTTGCAGTGAACAAAAACTCAATAAAACCAAATTTAAACAAAATAAAAAAAATCTGGTGAAAAGCAAGGCATCAGAGGAGGTGAACAGTTTATTTTTATAGAATGCACTCCGACCCTAAATATTACCCGTCATTATGTAAAATAAAGCCAAAAGCAGTACACTTGTCAATATCAACACATTCTGAATATGCACAGGTTGTAGAAAAGAAATCTTCAATAAAGGGTTGATGGAGGTCTTGTGAGGATTATGGGAAATGGTTCTTTCACCGTAATAAATGCAACATTTATTTACTTAAAAAATTTACTTTACTTCTAAAATTGAAATATAAGATAATCAGATCTTGAAATTGGACACCTAAAGTGAGTTCCGTTTCAAAGAATGTGTGGTTAAAATACAAAATAATGTTGCATAGCTAACTATAACGTCAATACATGTGCTACAAAATCCCACCACTTCCATCAACAACTATTACAGGCTAAGACGCTTCATGTATTAGCTGCCAGCTACTGTATATGACAACCTTAGTCATACTACCAGAGTTCTTTTGTCCACAAGGAAGCTCATCATTTCCCTATGTAACGTTTTAAGGAACTGTTTCTCAGTAAAGATGAAAGGCATTGGAAAATCTACAGGCTATTTGGTAACAGCATTGTACTAATATAATTTAGTTTTTAAAACAATGAACAATTAAACTGTGCCCTCTTGCCATATGTAGCTCATATTTTTAGCCAGAAAAACATCTTTCCTGTCTTTTTCCATTCTCTGATTAAAAGTGTACAAGAAAGGAAGTAGTTGTTGCATAATGTGGTATGAGTATCTTTCCTAATATCTGCAGAGGATTACTCCGCTCTCCAACCAGTACCAACAGGAATACAATGTCTCTTTAGATTAGAAATTGAGTGAGGATAATGGCTCAATAACAGTTGAACTCTGGAGAAGGGTGTTGGATGAAGAAGGGTGATCTGGTGACAAATGACACAGACACAGCTTTAACCAGTGATATGAAATTAATGTATATCCAACAGAAAATATTACTCAGTATATTTAGACACTAGTAAAAATGTTCAAGCAGAGTTTAAGGAAAAACTGGACATTTGTTCTGTACCCTGGGCAGAGAATCACAAACACTGGTTATGCGCATACCATTCGTTTGAATTATTTTTCTCAGATGTTTTTGACAGACAGAAGTTTTGTAATTGCTGGAGATATCCACTCTATTGTGACTGACAATTCGGAAAATAACTGTGGATCTGGTCCTCTCTATACTTTAGGGACAGCACAACCCATTGCCGGGTCAGATTGTGGCATACTCCAACCATTTTGGTACAGATGTATCACTGCCTATGCCACTTGTGTTTCACAGAAATATTGGGTAAACTGCTGCAGGCAAAGGTTGAGATGGAAACCCAATGCAGGAGCCACCTCAAAACCCACCTTAATGCATTACATATTTCAGGATCTTCATTTGGTCCAGTGAGAGAAGCTGGCAATTAATTGGCGACCCTTCCTTTAACATGGATTCAACAAAGAGATAAGGATAAGAGGAAAAGCACAGTTGAACACAATATTGCCGGAGCAGTTCTACCCAAACATCTCAATTCACTTTGGTGACCACTCTACACTGTTGCAAAATTACTACTCATTGTCTATCCTTTTGCCGGTTGAAAAGATGAGATGACAATTGAGATTGGCACTTAACAGCACATGGGTCCACGTCACATGATACAGACTCCGTGCTTCTATTCTTTGGAAAAATTACTGAACTAGACCCACATTCTGATGTAAAAAAATAAGTCTCTGCAAACCAATTCCACGTGTTATTTTGAATTTATTGAATTCAATTTGTATGGTGCCTATACATCATAAAGTGTTTCCAGCAGCCACAATTTAAGATGGGAGAGGAGGGGAGGGGGGTGTGGGGGGAGGACAGAAGGGAAAAAAGATGCTACGGTTGCAAAAGAGTTTCACAGTGACAAGTATCCAATTAACACTTATACTCCAGGTTTCTTGATTAAATAATCATTTATGCATTTAACAGTCAATGTTAAAATAAGCCTTTTTTTTTTTTAGAAGAGAGCAATTGGCAACCATAAAAATACACTTCCTCAGTTCAATAAGTAGATACCCTTTTGGGATGGGACAGATTTTCCTACACCCCAAGGTGACTTCAATAGTTAGGACACTGTGGACATTCATAAATCACTGTTCACACTTAAATGGTAATACTGAAGTTGTGGCAAAAAAGAAAAGGTTATGGAATGAAACAATGGTTAACAGGTTTCTCCAACATGTAAGCATTTTTGAAACCCCAATGCAATGTAGATTAACCCTTTCCCAGCTATATAAGTAAGGCATGTATGACTTTTTGGAGGGATAGTTAAAACAGAAAGTCAGAGGTTAGAAGAGTTTTCAGGGAGCCAGGACAGTCAATGTCACTTGAGCAACGTAGTCTAGGGGAGTCAGGGCACTTCTTGAAGGTAAGTAAAAGTCTTGGACAATGTTATAGAGTTTTGTTGAAAAATAGATCACTGTTGGGCTACAAGTTGGGAGGCTTGTGAAGGGCAAAGCTGCAGGCAACTCTGCAACAGGATGCAAAATGCAAGTCTCAACTGAGAGCAAGCAAGCTACACAACAAGCGGTAAGTACCCCTTAGTTCACAGTACCTTAGGTCAGAAGAAATTGGTTCCAGCTGGCTTCTGTTCCTGTTAGTATGGCAGATCCTGTTATTCCTGGGGTTCAGTTGAGGAGACAAGGAGGAGGAGATCTGGGGACTCCTGCAGTACGATTCGAAGGCCGACGGCAGCAATGGAAGTGCAGCCAGGAGAGAGAGAGGGTTTTCAGAAGAGTTAGTCTTGGGGTCCATTGGTCCCACCAACCCAAGGGGAGAAGTCATCCTTTGCAGGGCTTCTCTAGTCAAGGCGAATTTGGAGCCTCAGCACTGCAGCAGGGCTTAACCGGGTAAACCAATGGTCCAGGAGTTGCAGCAAGCTTCTCTTCCAAGTGCTTCTTCGGATTCCTTCGTCCAGTGGCCGACTCTGCCTTCCTTGCAAAAGACCTTGCCTTTTATGCAAGTTGCTCCCATTCATTTGCAGCTTAGCTGTTACTCACACAGCAGGGTGGCTGTCCCCGAAGGACAGCCAACCGGGCAATCAACTTTAGGTGCATTCCTGAAACCAGGAAGACTAAGCACAGGGAGTTTCAGGAAACTCCCTTGATTCCTGCCCTGCCAGACATGCTGGAGCCAGAGGTGGATTTCACCAGTGAACCCCAGCAAAGACAAAATGAACAAAAGAGCCAAGTCTGGTTCGGTCCACAGAGTAAATCTCCAAAAGGACCTATCCAACAAGAAATGGTGAAAAAAGAAGACCGGGCCAAAATAGGCACCCATGGGTGCTATACCGCAGCTACGAACGCAGCCCCTGGTAAAAACACACAATGGTAGGAAAAAGTAAATCACTGCCACCAGCCATTAATTGTAGAAAGTTTAACATAAAAATGTTACATGAGAAAGTAGACAAAGGGGATACTATGTAACCCCTCCAGCACTTAATGGAAGATAGTGTGTGCTGGGTCTACAAAGTTACAAAAGATAAGTTAAGTCAATATGACTTTACTGCTCTTGGAAACAGTAGTTTATCCAAGATAAGGTATTTAAACCTTTGGGAAATATAAAGGACTTCCCTGTGTCACTGCACTGAAGGTGCTTTGTGTCACAATGTAAAAAGATGATGCCTATGGAGTTTGTCAGACTCCAAATCCAAAGAGAAACAGAGTTCAAATCAAAGTAAAATGCATGAGAGCGGGAAAAAGGTCTCTTTTCTCAGCTAAGCTTGAAGGGCTTTGAAAGAAAATTGGCAGTTCGATAGACTGGTTGACATGGAACTTAGGTGAAAACCTAGGGTGTGCGTTCGTAGAACCAATTTGTCTTTGTGGATAACAAAGAAAGGGTCATGCACTGACGAAGCTTGTAGTACACCGACTCTTTTTATGGAGGTGATGGCCACTAGAGAAGCAGTCTTATATGCAGGGTGTTAAAGGGTGGATTCATGAATAGGCTCAAAAGGAGAGGGGGGGTGTCCCATGAGCTTTGCAAGTACCACGTTTAGGTCCCACCCTGGAGGCGGGTTTGAAATGGAAGGGTAGAGCCTTTTTACTCCTTCCATGAATGCCTTAATGACTGGGACTTTCCACCAGGACACCTTGCTTTGAGAAGTTGTGCACGCAGATAGAGCCGCCAGGTGAACCTTGATGGAGTTAAATACTAAGCTGTAGTCTAGTAAGTGGAGCATGGAGTGGAGAATGTGTGAGAGTACATTCTATCGGGTTTATACTCTTTGACTGCCACCAGTTTACAATTCTTTGGTGTTTGGTTTGCGTGTGTTAAGGAGAATTCTCATAAATGTGCCAATTCCCTCTACCTTAGAGACCCCTAGCAACTTGGCTGGATTTTGAGGACTTGATTTTTTTAACCTAGAGAGAGTGAGACCCTTTTTTCCACTCTTTCATGTATTTTAATGTGATTTTTGTACTCTGTTTCATTTGGTTATGGAGTCTGACAAACTCTATAGGCATCATCTTTTACATTGTGGCCCACAGCACCTTTAGTGCAGTGATGCAGGGAAGTCTCTTAGATTCCCCCAAGGTTTAAATACCTTCTCTGGAGTAAACTACTGTTTCCCAGAGCATTAAAGTGAAATTGACTTTACTTACATTTGTAACTTTCTAGACCCAGCACACACTATCTTAGAAATAGGGTCATGGAGGGGTTACCTAGTACCCCCTTTGTGTATAACTTCTCATGTAACAATTTTATGTTACCCTTTCCTCATTGAATGGCTGGTGGCAGTGGTTTTGTTTTTACTACAGTGATATGCACTTACCGCAGGCTGCGTTCGCAGCTGCAGTAAAGCACCCAAGGGTGCCATTTTTGTCAAAATGGCCCTTGTCTTTTTTTCCATTTCTTAGTGGAAAGGTCCTTCTTGAGATTTACTCTGCGCACCAAACCAGGTTTGGTCGCTTTGTTCATTTTGCCTTTGGCGGGATTCACGAGTGAAGCCCGCCTCAAGTGAGGGAGGTGCCCGAAACTCCCTGTGCTTAGTCTCCTAGGAGACCCAAATGCACTCTGATGATTGGCTGGCTGACTGCACGGCAAGGATGGCCACCCTGCTGGGTGAGTGACAGCTAGGCTGGACTGAAAGGGCAAGTCTTTTGGCTTGGAAGGCAGAGTCGACCACTGGACGAAGGAACCGAAGAAGAACTTGAAGAGGACCCCTGCTGCAACTCCTGGACCGTTGGTTTGCACGGTGAAGCCCTGCTGCAGTGCCGAAACGCCAAGTTCGCACTGACAGAGAAGCCCCTGCAAGGACGACCTCTCCCCTTGAGTTGGTGGGACCAATCAACTCCAAAGTAAGCCACCTGGACATCCATCTCTGAGCTGTTTGAATTTCCACAGAGTTGCTGCTGGAAACCGTAGAGCCAGGGAGAGGAACACCAGTTTGTGTGCGCTGCTTTTAAGTTGGCCAAGAGCTCCAGGAAGATGCTCCGGACTTCCAGGAAGCAGGACTGACCGAGCCTGAGCCCCCTCAACAGAGTGCGGAACCCAGAAGCAAGGAAAGTCCATCTCGACAGCCAGGAACCGCGGTGTTGCTATTTGCAGTAGATGCGAGGAGCTGAAACACTGAACAGCCGCTGAAAGTGAAGTTTGCCGGTTGCAAGTTTTGACCATCCCAGTGCAGGAGTCCCCCGACGTCCTCCCTCTTGACAGGAGTCTGAGGCCCAGGAACAGTGAGATCTGCAGAGCTGCACAGGAACAGGAGTCATCTGCTGCATCTGTTCTTCATTTTAAAGTACTGTAAAAAGTCTAAGAGAACTTGCTTCCTGCTGTAGAGTTGCTTGCATCTTCTACTACTCACAAGTCTAACAGCTTGTGAAGAAGGGCTTCAGCTGATCTCGACTCTTTCCTATTGACTTTGGCTTAGCCTGTTTTAACTGAATGACTTATTGGGGGATATGAAAATACTTGCCTGATTAAGAAATATTTGTGTTTATCTTGTTTGCTCTAATAACCTTTTTCCCTTTTTGCTTGCTCTTAACTAATTAACTAATTCCGAATGCCAACAGTAATGTCAACAGCACCCTAGCAATTGAAGTCACCTGTGGGTGTAGGTCTCTGCTGTATGCCATCCCAAATGGGTATTTACTGATTCTGAACTAAGATTGTGTAATGTTGAAGTATATTTGTGTGGTGTTTTACAGTGCTCCCTTCTGAAGAAGGCTTAATAAAACGACTGGTAAATACATTAATAATTGTTTGTTTTATCAGTAAACCCCTGTGTGTAAGTGTTTGCTTGGATACTTGTCACTGTGAAACTCTCTAACTCCCCTACAGCTCACATTGGCGCCTGTTGAAAAGCCTGGCTACTCGTCCACACTACCAACCTGTGTTGTACACACTTGTACCAAAGGTTGGGTTACTACCGGCAGGAGGTCAGGGTTGTTGTAGTGCACCCTATGGGTACTGCATACAATCTTGCCTAACAACGTGCCTCCTTGAGGATGTCCATACACCTTTGAGGTAGTTTTAAAATGGCCAAATGCTAGGACTTCAGGAGCCAAGCTGCCAAGTTCGTAGACTGAGGTTGCGGGTAAACTGGCATGGGTAGCATACACGACACTCACACTACAGACATCCCAAGGAGGTTTCGAGCTTCCAGACCTAGAGCGATAATGCTGGGCAGCCCAGGCACAATACCTCAGCCATTGGTACGCCACTCACTTAATTCGACCCCATGTACAAATAGAACACGCCCAATCTGTTAAGGGCAGTGATTATCAGCCTCCTGACAGTTCCACACAACACAATGAATACGGTACTGTCCACATATGCTATCTGGAAGAAAATAGCGCAGAAGTGTGACATACAGACCAGGTTCTCCCCCCTCCTGCCGATCAAATTCATACCTGGAGTCCCCCTGACTACAGAAAAAGTCTTCAACCAGTGGGTGGACAAACTACACATACAATCCATAGGGGACCTATTCCCTGAAAATGTGTTCATGACACCCCAGATAGCCAGAGAGAAAGGCGGCAACACTTCCCTCGACACAATCATATACTTCAGGCTTTGTCATACCCTGCAAACAATGCTCCCAACATTTCCCCAACAACCGCCCACATGGCCCCTTCTACATGGTGTGATCCAAGCAAAAGGTGAAGGCAGACTGGTCTCCTTAATATACAAATCCTTACTAACCGACACCATAAGTTTGGATGATCACACGAAAACACGGTGGGAAAGTTCACTGCAGATCACGATACCCGAGAACGACTGGGCATACATCCTACAGCAAACACAAAAAGTGGCACTGAACACACGTCTTAAGCAAATCCACTTCCAACTTTCTGCACCAAACCTACTATACACCAGCCAAGAAATGCTGACAACAACCTGAATCCGAAGTCATATGTGAGAGATGCGATGAACCGGCAACCGACTTTCTCCACCTCGCCTGGAGCTGCCCCGCGGTGGCTCGGTTTTGTACCCAAGTTCTACAGACAACATCCATGATCATCGGGGAAGATCCATCACCCATTCCAGCCGTGGCAATTCTCGGGCTGACAAAGCATCTATCACCAGTGATAAGGAAATTTGCGTCTATCCTGCGTGTGTTCGCACGCAGGAGGGTAGCTATGTCATGGGCACGCGCACCCATCCTGGCAACCTGGAAAAAAGACATACTATACTGCCAAGCCGTAGAATCAGAATTCATCAAAACCTTCCCCTTAAATACACGCCCTCCTTACATTTGGGGACCATATGTTACATATCTGTTGTCAATGTCTGCTAACTCTAACCCACAATCACCTACACAGCAGAGACCATGGGGCGCTCCATGAACAACATTGGCGCGAATGTGGTCCACTGCAACATCCTCTACATAGTGCAAGCAAACTAGCATAGAACAATGAGGGATCGGAGGCGGAAATGCACCAGATGGAGGAATCTGGAGGTGCAATTTGTAATCCTATACCCACTGCATGTCAATTTGTTTGTTAAAGTTTTGAAAATACCAAAATAAAGTTTTTTTTAAAAAAAATAGACTGAGGTTGCGGGTGGAACGTTGTCCCCCCCCCCGTGCTGTGTGAGCATGTTGTAGGGGCACGGGAGTTTGATTGGATTGCACATCGCCAGTTTGTGTAGATGTGGAAACCAAGGTTGTCTCTCCCACATAGGAGCAACTAGGATTAGTGTCACTTGTTCCTGGTGCATTTTGTTCACCAACCTGCTCAGTAGCAGGGTTGGGGGATACAGTTAGGCAAATGTCCCTGACCAGTTCATCCACAAGGCGTTCCCCTTCGATCCGTGTTGGAGAAACCTGGATGCGAAGTCTGGGGATTGGGTGTTTTGGCTTGTGGCGAACAAGTCTGAAGGGGGAGGGAGGGTAACCCCATAGGGAGAAGAAATCGTTTAGGATATTTCTGTCGAGTTGCTACTTGTGCTCTTCGGGTAGAGGATCTCTGCTTAATGAGTCTGCTAGAGAACTGAGTTCCCCATGAACATGTCGCAATGTTAGAAACAAGCACCGCTTGAGTGCCCGCTTCCACATTTTTGTTGTGCTAGATTGGACAGTCTTGGAGTGTGTGCCCCCCTGCTTGTTTATGTAAGACATGGCAGTTGTGCTGTCCATGAGGACTTGTACTGTCTGACCTTACAGGTGCACTTGGAAAGCTTGCAGTGCTTTGAGCACTGCTAGCCGTCCTAAATGGTCTGTGTGATTTTGGGCTGTGATCTGTGTCCACAGGCCATGCGCTGTGTGGTGAAGGTAATGGGCTCCCCACCTGATGAGTGATGAGTCTGTTGTGACAACTGCTTGCACTGTAGGGTTGTGAAAATGTTTTCCCTTTAACAGGTTTTCCTTTGTCCACCAGCCTAGCACTTGGACTAGGGTTAGCGAAACCATCACTAGATCATCCCACTGACCTCTTGCCCAAGACCACTGTTTCGCTAACCACTCTTGCATTGGATGCATGCGCAGCCGTGCTTGTGGAACCAGGTAAACGTATGCTGCCATCATCCCGAGCAAGTGCATTGCTTTGCGTACTGTTATTTGGCGACCGGCTAAATACTGAGGTATTTGCAGCAGTAGGTTTTGTGCTCTCATTTGACGGAAATACTAGACCCTCTTCTGTTTTTCTGACAGCCCCTAAGAACTTTTTGGTCTTGCTTGGAACGAGACTTGATTTTTTCTCATTGATCAATCTCGGCGTTTGCAAATTTGGGGGGGTTTCCCTTTGTTGTCAGCCAGCCATCCATATAAGGATACACTGGGATTGATTTCCTGCGTAGACACACTGCCAATACCGCTAGTACCTTGGTGAATACCCTTGGAGCAGAGGCTATGCAGAAGGGTAGCACCTTTCAATTGGTATGCTGTGTCGCTATTTTGAAATGCAAGAACCTTCTATGCACTGGCAAAATTGAAATATGCACGTATTGTTATGCCCACCTGGTATCCACAGGGGCGCCACGCGATAATGGATGGAGGTCTAAGCACTATCCCAGACCCCTATCTGCTTGGTTATGTGCCAGACGTTGGGTAGCGCCTTAGGTTTTTGTGCGTTGAACTCTCCGTCCTGCGTCTCTGTGCAGGGGTGCATGGTTGGTGCAGGCGTTCCGTGGACCTAGTTGCTTCACTGGTCCGTGTGCCCTTATGTCGGGTCCAGACGGCTGTGACTCCGACTCTGCTTGCTGTCTCCAGGGGAGTTATAATGTCTTTTGCGTCTTTATTCTGTCTCTTTCTTTCCGTCTGTTTTCTCCATCTTCTCGGCGTCTTGCTCCACTACGCTGTTCCCTAACAATGTCTTTTTGTTTTCACAGGGATGGTTGCGATCTCGGAGTTGCCATGCCGAAGGTGAAGACCACCGTGAGTTATTGATGCACGGAGCGCTGCGCTGTTTATTGGTGTTAATTGCTAACCTATGTTCTCTTCTCTTCGTACAGGTTGCGGTGATGTTCAAGAGTGATGAGCGATCGAAGCGCTGCTTGCCCCGGTAAGTGCTTTGTTAATGCAGACCTTGTTCCTTCTCCCTTGCAGGTTGCTGTGAAACCCGGAGATGGGCGAGGTAAGAGAAGCGCAGGTTGCTGCCAGGACTCGCTGCTTGCGCAGGTGAGAATTGTTATCAATGCTGTCCTTGTTTCTTTACCTTTGCAGGTTGCGGCGAACTCCGGAGATGGGCGAGGTAAGCGAAGCGCGGGATGGATTCAAGACCGGTTACTTCACAGATAAGTGTTCTTGCTTCTTCCAGGTTATTGATGGAAACCGGATCTAGGGCTTCAGGATCGGCCCGCCGGGGAAGCAGATGAGCAGGAGCTGGACACGGTGAGCGTTACGCTGCAGGAGTGTAGAATAATGCAAAGTGTGTTCTGCTGTCTGGGTATGGTTTAAACAGCCCAGTTAAAGTAGTTCCAGGCCCAGCCACACCGAAAACACTGACCGCATGGCTTGGTTCTAAAGAACTGAGCTGTGTAATAGGCCTCCATGTTGGATTAAGGTCCAAAACTGTTATTGCTTTATTCCTGATAATGAGCCTGGTACAAAGGCAGCAGGACTGACTCCATGTATGTTTCTGATGGCGTTTTAAGGCCCTTAGGGCCAGTGTGAAGGGATTTAGCCCCACTGCTGCCAGGGGGCTGTTATACCGGAGGGGGTCAGGGGCATGCATCGTGACAAGTATGCATCTTTCGTATCCAAAGTTGCCATGTAGTCCCCCTGTTTTAGCAGTGGGATCACCTCCTGTAGCGTCGTCATGCAGAATTTTACCTAGGAGTTTGCAGGGCACACGACTAGGACAGGGTGCATTGTTAAGTCTTTTTTCGGCACAAGGAAATACATTGAATAAATACCCTTGTTTACCAGGTCTGCGGGACGATTTCTATGGCATCCTTTAGAAGCAGCGCCTTTACCTCTTCCAACAGGATATGTTGTTCTTCTTGTGAAGACGGTCTTTCTCTTGGCAGGAGGTTGGCTGGCGTTTGGATCAGCTCTATGCATTATCCCCTCGCCACGGTGGAAAGTACCCACTTGTCCGAAGTGACCCCCTCCTATGCAAGGGTAAAGTGTGAGATTATGACCTCCTACTGGAGTGGCATGTGCGGGAACCTGTACAGGGTGGTCATTGCTTAGGGGGTGGGGGGGTTTGATCCCCCTCTTGAAGAGGGGGATCTGCCCCTACTTCTAGACCTTCTTTGGCCTCTTTGAAAACCCTGCTGTGAGGACTGCCCTTGTGATGAACACCAGGACAAACCTTGGCCACCTTGATTGTAATTAGAGGCCTGTTGCGAGTTTTGTCCTCTAAAACAGCGAGGGTTAGAGCCCCTCTTTGCCTAAAGGGTTTGTTGGTGAGCTGCCCTAGGGATCTGAAGGAGTCATATTCCTCTTTTGCGCTTTTGAGTGCATCCTTCAGTGCTTTGCCAAACAAAGGGTTGGGTTTAATGGGCATGCTTAGGAGGGTTGCCTTGGTTTCTGGTTTGAAGCCTGATTGACGTGGCCATGCGTGGCGTTTAATAAGTGTACCTTCTGCCACGATTCTCCCAGCATTGTCCGCTGCGCCCAAGTTGTTTTTTAAGGGTGCAGTTGGCTACCTGTTTCCCCTCAGCGATGGTGAGTGAGAGCTGTGTTTTCAGGGGCTCTGGCAATGAGTCAATCTGTTGAGTGATTTCATCCCACTTGTGGCAATTATAACTGGCTAATAGCATTGTGTTATTTGCTATCCTTGTCTGGTAGGCTGCCGAGGAAGCTACCTTCCTGCCCACGGTGTAGATTTTCTTACTCTCCTTGTCAGGAGGGGCTTCGTCAGAGGCAAAAGGGTTTCCCGCTGTCTTTCTTGTAGTAGTAACTACTAAAGAGCCAGGCTTAAGCTGCCCCCTAATGTACAAGGGATCTGCTCTGAACATCGTCCCGATGCGCAGGTCGACTGCCCGTGTCAAATTGGGTGTAAGCAGAGAGGGCTGGATGAATCTATGTACCGATTGCAAAGGGGGATAATTTGAGTTGCTGATTTTTTTATCCACAAGGATGTCCTCAACGAAGTCCTTGTGTGTCTATTTTGAAGTGCTCTGCAAACTTTAGGAGCAGATCATTATATTGCAATTGATTGTCTACCGGGGAGTTAGCCACCGGTGGGTCGGTGTGATCTGCAACTGGATGATTTATCGTCATTGTCATCATAATATTGGTCCAAATCCACTGTGTCTCCTTTGCCCTCTGGGTCTGTGTATGTGCCAGGGTCTTGGGAGCCTTGCATGCTAAGGTAATAAGTGTCTTGCCCTAGATCCGGATGTTACGAGGTGGTAGCCTGTGTGGTGTCTAGGCAGGCTTTCTTGGCAGCAGGCTGAGTGGCTGCTGCCCTGCTCTTTGGGGTCCCCTGAAGATTATGTAGGACCTTGGGATGGTCGTCAAAGAAATGTATGAAACAGGACATGCTCATAACTTTATCCAATTGTTCTGTGGTCCACTGTGAGGAGCTTTGCAATACAAAGTGCGTAGGAGGGGCAGGGGTGGGCGTGGGCTCTGGGACAGGGGTTTTCTTATGGTGCATAGCCCCTGAAAGGGTTTCCTCTGGGCCAGTGTAATCCCTGCTGTTAGTAGCTTGAACTTCTTTAACCTGAGGCGTCGAAGAAGTATGGTTTTTGGACATCCTGGACTTTAATAGGGTATCTGGAACATGCTTTTTAATCAACATGCTCGGTTTTGAGCACTTAGCGCTTTTTCCTCGAGGCTGTTGATGCCCGATCATCGGCGCCCGAGGACTTTGTGGTTTTAGACGTGGTGTTGGAAAATGACTTTACTGTCTGTTATGGGGGCCGGTCATGTGGTGTTCGTCACCGCGATGGCCCAGAGGACAGGGAAAGTTTGGACCACCCCCTCGACACCACATGTGGCCTATCGGTCGACGACGTGGTCGACTTTGGGCTGTGAGGGGTGTGCTTGGTGTGATGTAACTTGGTATTGAATGAGCCGACTGGTGTCGTCCCCATAGCAGAACCGCCGGCCTGCCTGTTGAGGTCGGGGACTCTCATGGGGGAATCTGATAGATCCCGATCGGCATCACTTACGACATCAATGCTGCCATCGCAGGCGCCTCCTTCGAGGTCCATGCATGGCGTTTGGGTTTGCTGTCCTTTATGGTTTTTGGCCTGAACACTTGGAAACACCCGGTGCAAGTATTTCCAGGGGAACTTCCTATTAGAGGAAGGGCAACATTTAAAAGAGGTGTTTTCCATGATGTATGAGGAGGGAAGCCTGGCAAAATAGATGGGAGTAAAAGGGAATATACATTCTCTTAACGAGACCAGATATGAACCTCCCTCCGCTCTCCCTAGTGCTAGTGTGCAGGGAAGAGGCTGACGGGGCCTTGAGAGGCCGTAGACAAACGATTGTAAAGACGGTAGTTGTGGTCGTTGACAGATTAAAACTTGTCCTTGAAGTGGTCACCGAAGATCTTGCGTTAAACGGTTATTGAAAGGACAGAAATACTAGAATTAAACTTTTCTAAGTAATGGAGTCAGTCAAGAAGGAACTCTGTGATATGTGTCCGACTATGATGGCGGAAAAAAAAACTATTTGAGGAACCTCGACGCATGAAGGACCATGGGTACAGTAGACATCACACTAGGGATAGTATTACTGGCATGCACTGTCGATGTCCCTTTTCGTGTTTCGAAAAGAAAAAATGTAATACTCGGCAGCTACCACTAGATGTCGGCCTATGCATAGCATGTGATCTAAGCAGATTCCACAAGCCTCAAATACATGACATGCATTACTCACCGTAATAGCTTTTCTTATGATTGTATCGGCTTAGATACACATTTATTTATTTTAATTTTATTTATTTGCATTTTTAAGTGCTCAGAGTCTGGGGGCATTGAGGCGCCGTTATAGGAATATGTCTTAGTTGTCTATTTATAACGCACTTAATACCCAGAGGTTTTTAAGCGCGGACCCGCGGATCGAACCTGCGTTGCTTCGTGTCGTCTTGTTTCCAAGATGAGCATGTTGCAGCTGAGCTATCCTCCCAGGACACAGGCTGTGCATATAGTCTAACATCTAGTGGAATTCGCAGAAACTGCATCTTTCTTTCGAAGATCGAAAGGGACGTCGACATGGGTGTGACTGTAACACTAGCCCTAATGTGACGTGAAGTGTACCCAAAATCCCTCACGCGTCAAGGTCCCTCTGGTAGTATTTTTTCTGCCGTAAGTGAGCCCTATAGTCAGCGTGAGCGAGTACAGTAGAGAGAAGGTGTAAGAAGTCCATGTTCCTTCTACTCCACGAAGGGTGGGCGCATGTGAAACCAAGCAGATGAAATCGTATAAAAACAGGGCGCATGAAGAGATCCTTTTTGGGTACAAGGAAGTACACTGAATAAATACCCTTGTTTACCTGGAGAAGGGGGAGACAACTTCAATGGTGCCCTTTTCCAGCAGGACCTGAACTTATTCGAGCAGGATGCGCAGGTGTTCTGGCGACAGGCGTCTGCTTCTCGGTGGGTGGTAGCGAGGTGGTCAGAGAAACTCGATAGAATACCCATGGGCAACAGTCTTTAGTACAGACTGAATTGAAGTGATCCCCTCCCAGACGTGGATGAATGAAGACAAACAACCCCCCGACCGGGGAAACGTGGGAGGGTACCTGAACCAGCGAGTCTTTGTGGTGGAGGCTGGGGAGCCTCTAGGAGTAAAATTTCTGCCTCTACCCTTGCCCCTAAGAGTGCCTCTTTGCTGGTATTGGACGTTAGCAGAGGGTATTCCCTGAGCTGTATTGCCCCCGGGGCGAGCGGGAGAAGGATTGGCCACGAAAAGGAACAGCGTGCAGTGGAGCTTGAATGCTGGTTAAAGTGACTTTAGAGTCTCGTGTTCTTTTTTTGCCGTCTCTAGGGCATCATCAGCCACCTTCCCAAAAAAGTTGGACTCCTCCACAGGCTTGTTAATTAGAGGGGCCTGAGATTCAGGTTTGAACCCAGAGTTTTTTAACCAGGCATGCCTTTTAAGTAGGATAGACTGGGCGAGGGTGCTTCCAGCGGTTCTTCAGTATGTTTTGAGTTATTTGTCTGCCTTCAGCCACGACCGCCAGCAGGCGTGATCGGGTGGGCTCTGGAACATCCTTAAGACCATCCTGCAATAGGCCCCACTGGACATCACTAATCGCCAGGAGCGTGGTGTTATTTGCGATCCTTGTGGAGTAGGCCGCAGAGGCTGTGACCCGCTTACCAAGGGCGTACCCTCGCCCTCTTCCGAGTGGTCGTAACGACCAAGGAGTCTGGTGTGGCATGATCCTCGACGTAGAGAGGGTCGGAGGGTGATGGGTGAAATAATTTCTCAACAATGGGGTTAACTGTTCGCATGAGGGACGGGGACAGCAAAGAAAGGGCCAGGCGTCTGTTTATAGAATCTAGTAAGGGAATGGCTTGGCTAGTTGGAGCCTTTTTCTTTAAGATATCCTCCACAAAGTCCGAGTCTGGAATGGCTTTGTGCGTTGCAATTTTAAAATGGTTGGCTGCTCTTTTTAAAATGAAGTTGAACAGTATCTGGTCTTCAACAAGTGACAAAACTCTTTGTGGAGGAGCAGAAGGGGGATACAGACAGATGACGTCCGGGTCAGCGTTATGTGTCGGTGTAAGCCATGGGCCCTGGTCCTCCGCCTGATCCCGGACTGGGTCCTGATCAGCTGGGTCTTGATCAAAGGGATGCAGCTCTTCATAAGAATCCTCCTGGGTTGGGTCATTGAGATATTCAAGATATTGTCCCTGTGCAGAGGTGCCCAAAAGGGGATGATTCTCCCAATAAAGGCCTTAGAGAGAGGCTGGGGGGACTCGGTATAGTCCTCTCTACGAGAGGGGGTGTCATTGTACGCGTTGGCCGCCGAAATGATTTACAAAGTCCCTCGCCAAACTTTGGTGGTGGGTTGAGGGGCTGTGTTGAGGGTTTCAACGCGCCTGAAGGCGCAGTCGTGGTTGGTGAATCCACCGGGTCCTTGAGCACTTAATGCGCCCTTAGATGGCGCATCAACAATGTTTTTTTTTTTTTAAGGGGAACGCCCATTCCAGATGGATGCCAAGTCGCATGCCACCATGTGGTTGCGTGGAGGGCTTCGAACCGCGAGGTTCGGAAGGTGCCTTATAAATTTTACGGTCCGGTGGGCGTTGAGCACTTCTTCCGACGACTCAGTCGAGGAAGCCTTAGGGGTTGTGTGCTTGAGTACATGTGGTGCGTGGGTGCCCTTGTTGCCAGGGTGTGATCTCCCCAAAACAGTGCCGCTGGCCTGTCTTTTGGGGCCGGGGACAGGCACCTGGGAGCACACAGGCTCTGCTGAGAGGTCGATTGATCCCATGGTCCAAAGCGACGGCGCTGACGTGGGAAATGTTGTCGGCCTGCATAGCGTAGACCACCCACCGTTTAGTCAGCCTATCTTTCAACGTCTTCGGTCAAATGAGTTCACAGGCCCTTCATGAGCATTAGTTATGGTCACAAGGACGACACCCATTGCATCAGCGATGGGTGTCTTTGCAGGGAAATTTGCTGTACACGATGGGCAGAATTTAAAAGGAGTCCTCTCCATAGCAGAAGTTAGCAGCAGCCAGACCAAGAAGACAAAGAGATAGGGGTGAGGGGAATAAAACCCAGGGCCCCACTCTCTCTACTGTAAGGGCCAGAGGGCTGAGGCCACGCAGTCGACAGTCGCCGAGCAGTTGCAGATGTCGTTGGCGGCAGGAAATCCATGAAGCAGTCATCGAGAAGATTGTCAAAGTTGACTAGATGACCTTAGGCCGTGGAAATTAATTTAGCAATATAAAACTCGTATGAGCTCTGCATAAGCTACCAACTAGGTTGGTGGAAAAAAAACTATCTGAGGGACCTAGACACGTGATGGATTTTGGGTACACTGCACGTCACGTTAGGGATAGTGTTACAGTCACAGCCATGTCGACGTCCATTTCCATCTTCAAAAGAAAGATGCAATACTCTGCGATTTCAACTAGATGTCGTACTATATGCACAGAATGTGATTCTAAGCAAATCCACAAGCATCAGAAATATCTTTACAGATAAGGGGTATCAGACGCTTTTACTACTTAAAAATGGGTATACTCACAAAAAAGAAAAACAATCCCAATAAAACAATCCTTAAAATACACCTTAGAGCCTTTCCCATTGCCTTCAAGCACACAGCTCCATGGATAAGTTTGGACCAGCTGAACACATAATGCCACAGGAAGGAACTATTATCATTGCCTGATCTGAAAAGGTAAAAGTATATGTTTTAAAGTGCATGAGTACCCACATGCAAACAAATATTTATTACAAGAAAATGTTTTACAGTTAAAACATTTTTCTGAATCCAAGATGGCCACCATGGGAAGAGGACGCGACTAAGAGCCTCTCCCCACAGGGCCGCAAAAGAGGTGCAAAATATAGCAAGGTTCACTCAGACACCACTCCAGAAAGCAAGACAGGCCCACAGGCATCAAGACTGCATCAGAGAAATCAGCAGAAACGCTGCGACTGAAGCAGAGAAAAAGCAGCGCGGCCCATAGCGAGGGACGGGCCGGCACAGCATAAAGCTGTAAGCAACAGTTGGCAGGCCCAGAAATAGATGAGATTTTACAAACAGGAGCGCAGGCACAATGAGAGCAGTCCCGAGCAGACACTACATGAAATGAGGAAGCTACAGTGAAAGCGGACCGGCCGCCACGGAGCAATTGTACGGATAGAACGTAGCAGGGAGTTCCTCTCATGGAGGAGGTGCGGACTCCCGCTTGTACAGAAGGCACGCCGGGAGGACATTAGTCGAGGCAGCTGCAGACCAGGTGCATTATGAACTAACAGACCTGGTACGGAGCACTGTAGATAACTAGGACAAGGCAGGAAAAGCGGTCTGCACGGCAAAGAGGTTACATTTAAACAAAGCAGTGAGGTGCTTCTCCCTCACAGGAGAGGCGTGCCCGCCCCATACGCATTCAAGCATACCGAAGGGCCAGACCAAGCGCAAATAGGTACTAGCGAATTGCTGACAGTTACACTCAAGCGGGAGCCAGCGGGCAGTTCCGCCCATAGCAGCGGAGGCGCAGGCTCACTTCCATAAGCAAAAGCTCACCGGTGTTGGGGGGAGGGAGGTTGGGGTTAGAACCACCAGCAGAAATAAGACACTGCTCCCCCACACAAAACAGCCCCAATATAAGAAGGTCACAGCCGGCCACTTACCAGAAACCTGAAAAAGAACTATAGCTGACAGGCTAATAGCACAGTGCATCACCAGAAGACACCTGCGGGGCAACAACATAGGCAATAACCTCAGTGGGAGAAGGTACCACGAAGGAGGGGACAGGGAACCGGAAGGGAGCAATCGAACCATGTAAGGACCCGAACTCGAATGCAAGGCGGACCTTACAGAGAATAAGCCACAAGAAAGGGCATGCTAACAGCTACAGTACTCCCACAGAATTGAGGACGCCATAAGCCCAATAGCCACATGTCAAAAACAAGGGGGAAGAGGCAGTGGCAGAGACCCAACATACTCCCCTGGCAAAACAGTCCTCGAGCTTAAAACAACTGTGGGGCACAGAGACGGCGACAAGCTCCAGGGGCGTAGGAAGCATTCAGAGCCTGAAAAACCAGGACACTGGCCCAGAAGCAGCCATGGCAATGCGCAAAGAATCTATGCAGGGCTGATTTAGGGAGTTCCAGGACCAATTTATGGCCTCCTTTCAAACGCAATTTGAATCTTTGAAAATAGAAATAAAACATACTGTACGGGAATTGAAATTGAATGTAGAAAGGACAGACACAGTGGAAAGGGCCGTCCAGGAGATGAAGAGGACTAGAGAAAAAACTAAGAAACTTTGGAACATCTTGCACGCTTAACACATAACCTGGAGATACAATCCGAGGACCTGCAAAATCGGTCACAGAGTTTCAACGTCAGAATCGTGATTCTCTCGAAAAAGTGGAGAACAAGGACTTGAAAATCACAGCCCAACACCTCGCAGAGATTCTAGCGGACGAATCAACACCTGGGGTCCAGATTGATAGGATACAGAGTAGGCCCACACAGAACGGGAGCACCTGGGGCACAGCCCTGTGATGTTCTGGTGGCAATCACCTCATACGAACAAAAAGAACAAATCTTGTGGAAGGCGAGGCTGACAGGCAAGGTTCGAATTAACAGAGGAGGTGCAACTGTACCAGGATTTAGCACAGGCCACCTTGCAAAAGAGAAAACAGCTGGGCCCCATAATGCGATTCCTAACGTCAAAGCAAATTAGGTACTAATGGACTTTCCCCTTCAGACTGCTATTCACGTGGGAAGGAAGGCAGCATAGAATCACCACATGTGAGGAGGGAAGAGCTCATTGTGAATAGACCAGGAGATCGCCAAGGGACAAGTGAGGCTCAATGGAGAGGGGACAGATCCTGCAAGAAACCGTGGGACTGGAAGACGGTTGTAAACATTGGCAAAATGCCCAACAGGAAAGGAAAGGGCAGAGCAAGCCAGAGACTGAGAACACTATAATACAAGGCAGTCAAGTAAGAAGGGGGATGGTGACAAAAGGGTGGATATCAGGGAGGGTTCAAAGAGTGTAACCATTACAAGGGTGAGAGGTCCGAGTGGGGCGGGTTGGGAGACTGTCAATGGATCACATAGTGGGGTTTTGTAGTCCCCACGACAAAATCTCTGGGATGACAGAGGGCCAGGAGCGACGGACACCACGTCCGAGCGGTGTTAGGAACCTGGGCCCTCCTCAGGGAGTTGGGAAGGGGGGTGGGGGAGATAAAAAGTTAGGGATGCTGTGGCAGTTGGGGTTGTGGGGTGGTGAAGAGCAGGGATGTATAACCAGGACTCAGGAATTAGAAGCGACACAAACTTCAGGAAGCTAGGATGGCACCATTAAGAATAGTTACATACAATGTGAGGGGGCTTAATATCCCAATAAAGAGGAAAGAAATTGAACAGCTGACTAGGAGGATGAAGGCGAACATTATAATGTATCAAGAGACTCACATCAGGGAAACCGACAAAAGACTCTTGAAGATAAGAGGGTTTTCATTGACATACCAGGCGAACACAAGGGAAAAAAAGGGTGGGGGTGCTGATAGCGATACAGGACGAATTGGGAATACAGGTGCAGGGGACCCTAACCAATAGGGAAGGTTGCTACCTCTTTTTGAATACTACATATGCAGATCTAAAGATAACTTTGGCCACGATATACGGCCCTAATACAGGGCAAGACGTGTTCCTGAGGGGGACTCACGATTAGAAGGTTTTGCTACAGGTGAGGTGGTTCTAACAGGGGACTTCAACCTAGTTTGGGACCTTCAACTGGATAGAAGTAACACCACAAGCTTGGTGACACTGGGCCCATCTAAGGCACTGAAACAAAAAATGGAGATGCTAGCACTGCATGATGTATGGAGGGAGATCAGGGGTCAGACACAAGGACTCACACACTATTCCCACGTCTACACCTTGCAATCTAAGAAAGACTACATCTGGGCAGCCACAGGGTTGGTGGGCAAAGTGAAGGAGATAGATTTAGGTTCCATCTATTGGACCACACCCCAATTATGGTTACCCTCATCCTGGGACACAGCAAAGGGGGGTCTATGGAAGTGGAATTTCCCCACTGAACTGTTACAAGATCAGGTGGTGGTAGACTCCATTAGGGAAAAAAGAGACCAGTATTTTTTGGACAATGACACAGGAGAAACACCCGTGGGAACGGTCTGGGAAGCATTGAAAGCAGTGCTAAGGGGAGACTTAATAGCGCTAAAAGCAGATGAGGACAAACAAACAGAGGTGGGGGAGGAGCTGGAAGGGAAACTGAAAAAGAGCCTGGGTGAGATTACCAAGAAACCAAGCAACAAACTCAGGATAGCACTGAGACATGTTCAGGGTCAGTCGAGTGCCCTGCACACTAAGAAGGCAGAAAGGTCACTCCTATACCTGAAACAATGGTATTAAATAAGAGCGAACAGGTCAGAAACTCCTCACAAGGCAACTTAAATCAAGAGAGGAATGGAACAATAATTAAACTCCGGGACAAAGTGGGACAAGTGAGTAAAGACAAAGGATGACGACATGGGGGAGATTCTAAGGGAGTATTACCAATCGCTTTACACATCTGATAACCCTAAAAAGGATAGGCAGGACGCATATCTGGAGAATCTCAGCCTCCACTGGATCTCGGAGGAGGAAAAAGAATCCCTACAAAGAAACCTAACAGTGGAAGAAGTGAAGAAATCAATAAAAATACCTACTGAGAAACAAAGCACCGGGACCTAACTGCTACCCGGACTGCTTTTATAGAAAATTCCAGGAAGTGCTGGCCCCTAGACTAACAAAGCTATATAATACATTTAAAGCAGAAGGAGACATTACCTGACCGATGAATGAGGTGAAACTAGAAGTCTTCCTGAGATAGGGTAAAAATGTGGAACTCCCAGGCTCATATCGTCCAATAGCCATTATAAACCTAGATGCAAAACTATATACAAAGGTACTGGCTGAGAGAATCTCTCACTTACTCCCATCACTCATAGCACCAGATCAATCGGGCTTCATACAGACAAGGCAGACATTTGATAACACACGTAGAGTCTGTCATCTGATAGAAAAACAGAAATAACTTAAACACAGCTATACTAGTCTCATTAGACGCTGAGAAAGCGTTCGACAGGGGGGGAGTGCACACAACTATTCTGCACTATGGAACGAATGGGGTTTGGACAGAATTTCGTAAAAATGGTTAGGGCCAACTACAGATCACCTCTATTGCGGGTATCCCTCAAAGGAATAGTCTCGGGCCCGGTGGAAACGAAACATGGCTGCCACTATCGCCATGATTATATGCAATCTTTGTGGAGCCACTACTGGCCACGATTCGGTAGGCGGGCGAGGTAAAGGAGATAATGACGGGACAGGAACACAAAACCATGGCATTCGCAGATGACATTCTAGTGGCACTAACACCCCCAGAACGCTCCCTACCAGCACTCATGAAAGAACTGGAAAGGTTCGGGGAAATCTCTGGTCTCAAGATCGATAGACAAAAGACTTGGGTATTAAATTTAATGGCAAAACACAATACAATAGTGGCTAACTAAATCGGGGATAACCTATCTTGGGTTAACATTAACACCATCATTAAACCTGAAATACAAATCAAATTTCCTGACCCTGCTGGACAAAATTAAAACCAATATTAAGAAGCAGAACCCAATGATGACATCTTGGTGGGGGAGAATATTGGCAACTAAAATGGTGGTTCTACCAAAATTGCTGTACTACTTCCAGGCCCTATCTATTCGAATTCCAAAAGCGTTTTTCAAATCTCTGAATAAAGCTATTAAGGCGTACATATGGAAACAAACCACCAAGAATGGCGATGACAATGCTGACGGCACCAACAAATCAGTGAGACCTAGGACTCCCCCACATCCGCAGATATTACGAGGCAGGTCAACTACCGGTAGTGAAAGAATGGGTAGCAGACACCCCAACTTGCATATGGGCTAAAGATAGAGTGGTTGCTGGGACCCCACATAGGCACCCGAACATTAAGGTAAGTGAGGTGATGGGGGGTGGGTGTGGAGGTATTAAGCGAGGGGCCCTATCGACTCAGCCCTCCCCCATCCGATGTTCGATAACCCAGAGTTCCAACCAGGGAAGGTCAAAACAACATTCAAAAAATTGACAAAAGCAGGATGTAAGACGATAAGGTACATGTACTGGGATGGAGATTTAAGGACTTTTCAAGAATGTAAACAGACCCTGGGCCAGACTAGTAAAGACATTCAAGTACACACAACTTAAACATTGGCTCTGTCCCCACACAAGGCAGGCAGCTACGAGACCGTGAACACCTTTTGAGCAATACATGATGAAAAACATGGCTCGGGTAAGCTGTCTCGGACCTTTACAGATTCCTGAATACCCATGGGGGAGATCAGGGGGAACTATATGGGGAAAAGGGAAAAGACATTGGCGGAAGTGATCACCAGGAAGCAATGGGAGTATATTTGGGGAATTATTCCTAAGCTTACGCGACCCATTCAAGTAAGAGATGTGGCAAAAAGTACTACTCCAATGGAACTGCACGCCAAAAATGGAGCAATGTTCCCGACTGCGTCTGACAAATGCTGGAGGGGGTGCGCAGTGAAGAGGGACTGGAAACACACATGGTGGAGCTGCCCGGTGATCCAACAATTCTGGGACAGGGTAAAAGCAGGCAGGAAAGATGGCGAGAGGTTCCTAACAACTCAAAGAAAGGGTCTGGATGGCGGGGATATGGGAACATGGCCCAAGAGGCCTAACAAAGCCACAGAAGAACAAGTTAATTACCCGTGGTAACGTTCTTTCGACGTGTTGTTCCTCCAACGTATTCCTCATCTTTGACATGTAATGTCCGGCTTCGGCAAAATATGTCGGCAGAGGGTGCCCTGCGTCAATGGTGTCATGCCGATGTCCCTCGAAAGCCTCAGTCGAGAGGGACGTCATCGGATATTATAAGTAGCACGCACAGCGCCCGTTGGCCTTAGTTCTGTTTTTTCCCCCTCTTGTGTAGAAGAAGTGCCCATAAACCCGGGCAGGACAGTACTCACTCTTGTTGGAACGAAAGCTGTAATAGCATGGGCAATTCCAAAAGAGTGGTAGGTTGGGAGGGCGATGAGGAATACATTGGAGGAACAACCAGTCGAAAGACAGTTACCAGGGGTAAGTAACTTGTCCTTCGAATGGATTGTGTCCTCCAACATATTCCTCCTCTTTGACAGACTCCCAAAGCAGTATCTATTATAGGAGGAGGGTGAGAATATAGACATGCAGAATTTTCAAAGGGCAGAATAAAGGGCTGCCTTACCAAATGCGACATCCGGAGCGTGGGAAGTATCCAAAGAGTAATGCCTGGTAAATGTGTGTATGGATGACCATGTTGCAGTATAACAGATGTTCTTAATTGGGGCACCTCTGCAGGGCAGATGAAGTATCCATGCCTCTGGTGGAATGAGCACGTAAACCTTCAGGAGGGTTCTTGCCTGCCAGCCTGTAGCATTCAGAAATAGCTAGGATGATCCACCTAGACAAGGTCTGTTTTGAAACAGCCTGGCCTAGCCTGTGTCCTGTGTATCCTACAAAGAGTTGGTCGTCCGCTCTCTTTTTGGACATCCTGGACACACAAAATCTTAACGCTCTCCTAGGGTCCAACCAATGAAGTCGTTCCTCTTCCTTGCTAGGATGCACCCTCAAAACAACCCTGTCGTTGTGGAACATAGTAAAGGGTGGCTTGGAAGAAAGCGCTTGCAACTCGCTCACTCTTCTAGCAGATGTAAGAGAAACCTTAAAGGGCATGAGTGCAATGGTTCAAAAGGAGCCCACATCAGGAATTTCAAAACCAAGTTGAGGTCCCATACCGGAACCTGGAATGTAGAAGGTGGGAACACATTTGGGAGCCATTTCAGAAACTTAGTGACCAAAGGGATCTTAAAATAGGAACATTCCTCTGAAGAGCGCTTAAAAATAGACAGCCCTGCCAGGTAACCCTTAATGGTACCAGCCTGCATACCTGTATGTGCCAAGGAAAGCAGAAAGGATAGAACAATCAGTGTCTCACATTGAAAAGGATCAACATTCCGGTCTCTGCACCAGTCACAAAACGCATTCCAACGGCAACGGTACAGAGACTTTGTTGCTGGTCTCCTAGCAGAAATCAACACCTCAATCTCGTCATCCGGAAGGTCCCAATCCTTGTACCTCAACCTTTCAGAAACCAAGCGTGAAGGTTGAGAGTATTCACCTCTGAATAGAGAACTCGACCCTCCTCTTGCGAGAGAAGATCCTCCCTTAACGGAATACGTATCGGAGGACAGATGAACATATCCACGTTCTCCTGTCCCAATCCTGGGCAATAAGGATCAGGTGGTTTCTGAACCTCCTCTACCTCCTGATTACTTGAGGAATGACAGGGACTGGAGGAAGCGCGTATAGCATTGCGAATTCCCAGTCCATCAGAAATGCGACTCCTAGAGCTCCTCTCAGAGGAAATTCCCTTGAGCAGTACAGCTCGCACTTCTGGTTGACACTGGCCGCGAACAGATCCACCTGAGGAGTTAACCAAAGGGCAAAGATCTCTTGAAGGACTACCTGAGCTAGTTCCCATTCGTGGGAGACTGCTCTGCCTGCTCAGAGCGTCCACCACTGTGTTCTCCTCCCCAGCTAGGTGAACCGCTGATAGGGAGATTCCTTCTTGAATAGCCCAATACTAGAGCTGCAAATCCTCTCCGCACAGTGGTAGTGACCCTACTACTCCCCTTTTGTTGAGATAGTGCATGGCCATTGTATTGTCCATCATTATCACGACATTCTTTCACCGTACAGACAGCAGAAAAGCCTTCAGTGCAAGTCCGATTGCTCTCAGCTCCAAAAGATGGATGTGTAGTTTGGACTCCGATTGAGACCAACGATCGCTGACAGTCAAGTCGTTGGCGTGAGCTCCCCACCCCGTGAGTGAGGCGTCCGTCACTACAGTGATCTCCGGCCATTGTTGCCAAAAGTGTTCGCGTTTCAGAACATTTTCCTCGCAGGCCCACCAAAGCAGATCTCGTGAGACTGGTCGGGATCCGGAAGTGATCCGACATCTGAGAACTGGCACCACTGCGATCCGAGAGACCATTGAAGGGATATCATCCTCAAGCAGACCTCTAGCACCAGGAAACTGAAGGATGCCATGAGGCCGAGCAACCTCAATAACTCTTATTTCGGAAGATTATGGGCATGCTGGAATTTCGTAACCATCTGAAGAATGTCTTGAGCCTCACACCTTGGGAGGCGAGCACTTTCCCAAGGAAGTGTCTAACACAGCCCCCATGTACTGGAACCGTTGGGAAAGTCTCATATGGGGCTTCTTGAAATTGAGGGAGAAGCCCAGTCTGTCATAGGAGTGGCAGGTAATGCTGAGATGATCCCGGGCTTGTGCGGGAGAACACGTCCTGATCGGCCAATGGTCCAGGCAGGGGTAGACGTGAATCCCCCTTCTCCTGAGATGCGCTGCTACCACCACCATCAGCTTGGTGAATACCCTTGGGGCGGAGGTCAACCCGAATGGCAGGACTCCAAACTGATAGTGTGAGCCAACAACGGCGATCCTCAGGTATTTGCTGTGCTTGAGATGGATTGGCACATGAAAATAAGCATCCTGAAGGTCTAATGACACCAACCAATCCTGAAGATGGAGGGCCTGAAGGATCTGAGAAAGAGTGACCATCCTGAATTTGTCTTTCCTGAGGATATTGTTCAAGTATCTCAAGTCCAAGATGGATCTCAGTCCCCTGTCCTTTTTCGGAATCAAAAGATATGAGGCATACCAACCTTTGTCCCTCTCCGCTACAGGCACTGGTTCTACAGCGCTTTTCTCTAGCAGAGTTAACTTTTCCTAAACAAGGAGCCGATCCGGAATCCTCAAAGAGTGTTTCCCCAGTGGATTGGTCTGAGGCTTCTTGATAAAGGGAAGGCAGTAGCCGTGGGCTATTTATTCCAGAGCCCACGCATTTGAAGTAATGGCTCACCATTCTTTGAGATGCTGAGACAGCCTGTCCTCCACTGGTGAAATGTGACTGAAGCTTTCAGAGCGGTTTTGAAGCAGCTATTGCAGAGGCCGAAGGCACAGAGGCTGCTGCTGGAGCTGACTTGGCACCTCTATCTCGTCCACCACGAGGGAATTTATGTTGGCCCCTTTGACTGGCCATTCCTCTTGAGTAATAACAAAAGGATCTACTCCTCCATGGTTGTCCTCTAGCACGAAAAGGCTGAGGTTGCCTAACAGCGGCACCTGCCAAAAAGATGAGACCCATCAAAAGGCATGTTGGGACGAGCCTGCACATCAGGTGCAAAACCCTGACTTCCGCAGCCACGCACACCTGCGTATCACAGTGCTCATGGCCATGGATCTGCTGACACTATCTGCAGAATCCAATTCAGACTGGAGGGACTTGCACATGGCCTCCTTGCCTTCCTTAATAGCCAGGAAGCTGTCCCTCTCATCCCCTTCTGGAATGTGCTCCGCTGCCACGGAGATGCACTCCCACAGAGTGTACGAAAACTTTGCAAGCGCACAGGTGGAGTTGGCTGATTTCAATGCCATACTCCCCACCATAAATACCTTCTGTGCCCATCCATCTGCGCACTGATCATCCCTACCAGGAGGGATGGTATGGTACGCGACCTGCTTCGAAGTAGCCGTAGCTGCCTGGACCACCAGACTCTCGGGAGTGGGGTGATGTGACAGATAGCCAGGGTCACTACTGCAGGGGCAGTATTTTCTTGTTAAAGACTGGTCCACCGCCGGATTAGTTTCTGGGGTCTCCCGATTCCTGGCCACCCTTTTGTGTAGAGCCACATGGAACAGTAACAAGATCCATAGACGGACCTTTGTCCAAAATATCCATAAGATCATCCTGCTCATAAGGCGCTGGCGGCCTGGACCAGCCCAAGCACTCCACCATCTTAGAAATAAGGTGCTTATATGATGAGTCAGCATGCTCGCCAGGGTCTGGCTTGCCGAACTGCAGCTCAGGAGAGGCATCAATCCCACTTGCGTTATGTAAAGTGTCACACAAGTCCTGCATCCTGCTCTCCCCTGAGATGAGGCACTCCAGCACATTAGGTGCACCATACTGCAGCCCAAAAGGGACCGCCCCCTCCACCTCTGAACGTTCCTTCTCCTCAAAAATGGAAGTGAAGTTTCTAAATAAATCTTTTTTCAGAAAAAGGGACAAAGCTCATCTCTGGTATCGAGGCCAGAGGCGTTGAAGGCATCGACTTAGACTTAGCCAAAGCCTTTCTAGTAGGGTCAACAGGCTGAGCCGGTAAACTAGGCACTGCCAGTGTCGACGGTGTTAGCGTCGACAACTGCACCGATGGCCTGACAGGCATCGAATATGTAACGGAGCAAACAACGGCCTTAAAGGCTTCGAAGACCTCGACTAAGTTGGAGCCCAGGACCTCTCTCTCTGCTCTGAGTGCTCCTTCGACCCCTTGGTCTCAAGGCCTCTCAACGGGAATCACGCCGAGTACCCAGGCTTGAGGGCATGCGAGTATTGGGTCGAGACCGCTCATTGCCGGTTTCTACAAAAGACGCGGACAGGGCCTTGCCCTGTCTCAAAAATCTGAAGCATCTCCATCAGGAAAGCTTCCCACTCTGCCAGTGTCAATGACTTGGAGGGGCATGTCACCCTCTCAGGGATATCACCTAAGGAGGAAGGTGACCGGCGGTGCCTTCGCTTTGAACTCTTCGACGAGGATGAAGAGTGGCGGGAACCACTATGAGACCGTGAGCGCTTGGATTTCTTCCGACAAGGAGAGTCGCCCGAGGATTTGTCGGTTAAAGCCCCAGCCAGTTGGGATTTACGGGGCTTGGCTACCTTGCCTACCTGAAATTTCCCCTTTCGTTCCCGCAAGGACTTCCCTGCCATGGCCTGACATTTGGAACAAGTATCCGTCTCATGGCCCTCGTCCAGGCACCACAGACAGACACGATGCAGGTCTGTTATAGACATCGTGGAGCCACACTCCTTACACTTCTTAAACCCGGAACGAGGAGTCGTCGGGGTGGAAGACAAAGACATTGTCTAAGATTAAGCAAATAACAATACTTCAGAAGTAGCAGGCATGCAGAGTTTTACAAAGCAAACAGGTTTGCAGAAAAACGGAACTGAGGCCAACAGGAGCCGTGCGTGCTACTTATAACATCCGATGACGTCCCCCTCGACTGAGGCCTTCAAGGGACATCAACTCAACGCCATCGACGCAGGGCGCCCTCTGGCGAAATGTTTTTCCAAAGAAGCCGAAGCTTGACATTACATGTCAAAGATGAGTAATACGTTGGAGGACACAATCCATTCGAAAAGGGGGTTTATCACACTTGTTATAGCACCCTGGCTAGTGTTAGCCCAATAGTGGAAGAATAGTACACCACTCTCAATCTATTAATGGTTACAAAAGGTTACAAAACCCTAGAATGGGCGACTCATGAGCTTCAAGGGGCCCCAAGACACATTCACGAGAGACTGGGGGCATCTCCCGACACCTCCAAAGTGGCTAAATGCAACAATGGTGTCCACACAATATCAAAATAACGGATATTATACATTGAAAACTAGACCCATTGGAGTTACTGGCATTCTACATCAAGGGAATGGGAGGGTGGGGGGTTTGAAACGGTTTTACAACCAATGTGTAAAAAAAAAGGTTTGTGGATTACCTATCAAAGTCCAACTCACCGGTCTTTCCATGTGCGTCCATTCAACCCACTGTTGCTCCAACCTCTCTCGGGTCCTGCGCATCTGACAGCTCCGGTCATATTCCCACAGCCTGCGCTTTCTGAAAGGGGAGCCTGTCTGCTCCGTGCGTACTCTGGTGAACACCAACCACCGGAGCGGGACACAAAGCTCGGAGCCCCTCTTTCTCCTACGGCACAGCTTGTCTCAGCACTGCTTACTGCTGCACGACCGCTGCATTTCAAAGTCCCAACTTCTACAACTATCAAAGCACTGTGTTCTGTTGAAAGCACAGAGGCAATCACAGCGTCTTTCTGTTTCTGCTGCTCCCACTGCTGCAGACATCTACTTGCTCTCATTGCCTGCACATGAAGGGGCTTTAAATATTTAAAGGTCCCGCTCAGGTGTGGCTTGTTAGGCAGAATCCTGTGCAGTTCCCTTGGGGAACACTGCAAAAAGATTAAGACTACAGGAGTAAGCAGTAAACCCAATTGGTAGCAGTCTGCACCACCCAGATTTACCTGGTAGCTGTGGCTGAGCAGTCAGACTTCTCTCAAGAAGAGTAGGGCAGTATATAGAGTATACACAATAGGGCTAAAAACACAGTAGAGCAAACAAACACTGACCAGAGCTTGGTATAAAAAGAATATAATTATTTAAAAACACACTTTTAGGCAATATACTAGCACTCCAAATAAAAATCAAGTTAAAACACAGTCAGGTAAAGTATACACACCTCCCTTGATAACTATCAGACAAGTCAGAGTTAAAACACCACGATTTGTTAAAACAGATGTGAGCGCGTAACCCGATGGCACTCCAATAGTTCAGTTAAAGGGAGAGAAAAAGGCAGAGCATAGAAATAAAACAGGTCCCAACACTTTTAGGAGTTCTCAGCAAGGGAATAAACAAAGTATACACTTTAAAGCCAAAGTTCATAGGCCAGGCCCACTTTAAATGGAGCAAAGTGAAATGCGCCCAGGATCACACGGTTTAAAATACACTAAAAGTCTTTGCAGAAGGTTCAAAAGAGGTTGGGGTGAGTCAAGAAGGTAAAGGTAGAAGGTCTGGGGCCAACCCAGTTGGAAAGCCAAGGATTTAAGGGTCACCTTGGGCAAACTGAAGAAAGGGAGGCCAGGCAGAACATAGTACCTAAAAGAGAGAGGAAGCTCCAGCGGTGGCAGTTGTTCCTGGCAGTGGTTGCAGTTCGTTGTGTCGACCAGGGGAAGAGAGGATCTCGTCGAGGAGGAAACGTGGAGTCGTTGCACTGCACAGGGATGAAACCAGCCGCGGAGGTCGTCGGTAAAAAGGTGCGTTCCTTTTATTCTGTGGAGGAGCCCGCCAAAAAGTGGAACAAAGGGCTCGACCTTGGTCAGAGTTACAGAGACGGACACAAACACCATTTTAGAAAAGAGTTCTGGCAAAAAGACCCAACCGTTGATTTAATATTAAATAAATAAACCAGCGGTATCTTTAACATTGCACCAAAAAGTGGTGAGTTTAAAATCAATGGGAAAATCCCATAGAGAATATTCTGGTGGAATATTTTGCGTGGTAACTAGTGCCACCAGCCAGAAACTAGACAAGGGGGGACTGGACAGTGCCCCCTTGAAAACAGACCCAGGGGCAATCGAATCAACCCCTTCCAGTACTTCTACATATGATGGTTTGTACTGGTTCTGTTCACAATTTTGGACTAGTAAAGTCAATGGTGACTTTACATGCCCTGGGAGACAGTAGTCAGTCCCAGGGTATGGAGTCTATGTTTGGGGGTCACTCTGACACCCCTGTGTTACTGCACTGAGGGTGCTGTGTAACACACACATAAAAAATAGATGATACCCTATGGAGTAAAGAACCCCATAGCCGATAAGCACATACAAAGCCAAAGACATACCTCAAATCATGCCCAAGAGTGGGAGGAAAAGTGTCTCACTCTTAGCAGGAGAAAAATAAAAACAAATCCAGCAAAGCTGCTGGGGGACTCACTAGGTTTGGGAAATTAGCCTTATAAGAGAATTCTCCCCAACATGGCTCATCACAGTTCTGCACCGCTGAGCTCCTCTTCCCAGTACCTACAGAGTTATGGGACTTTAAGTCCCTAATGTTCAGACTCAATTTAACATGGTCTAGTTCACTCCGTTTATATGGTCTATAGACTACACCTTTAGGGGAGATTTCTAAAGGAATTAATGGTTGATTCTTGGTTTTATAGTTCAAACCCAAGGGAGAATTGTAGCTATCAGAAGTAGTGAGAATGATTCTCTGATTCTTGCTTATATCATTCGCCTGTTGACTTTAACCACTGACAAGTTGGGGAATGTTGGGGCGGGAAGCCTTACTCTGACAACAAGCCATTTGGTATTTGGGTATTATGGAACTATCACCCTCTGAAGAAGAAGAATGCGTCTCTCCTCACCCTCTGAAGAAGATGAATAGTGCGTCTCTCCTAACAGAGTCAACCTATTCCCTTGGTGGCCTTCTCCCAGGTGATCCACCTGGATAATACCACCCCAAGGGTTAGGATCAGGTAATGGCTGCCTTCCCCTGCCCACCTGGGAGGAGACTTTAGGCAGGGGCTCTGTGAGGACTCTGCAGGATTCATCACAATTCTCACAATGAGTGCCAGAATTTCTGAAAGCCTCATGTCCTAGCAACAATGAACAGTAGGATCTAGTCCTTGCAGATAAAATGCAAAGAAGCACACTTCAACAACCGAAAACAGGAAATGTAACTCAAGCAGGACAGGTGACTGTTTGCCACCTCGCAGAGATCTCCTCTGTCGATTAGAAGGTTGAGGTTCACAACGCAGTGGTATTGGCTGAGCCAATGTGGATTTCTGCATTAGTCCTCTGGCCAGCTCCAGTGGTAGACTTGGTTTATGGATCACCTTATATCCAGAATTGTGGCTGGGGGCAACCCCACCCCTCCGATAAGGACACTTGCAACATTCAAACTTGAGGTGGTTGTCATATAGTGACCAGCCAGTCTCCCAAAATGTGCCCAGCAATATACAAGCCCCTGAAGAAATGTGAATTGGGAGCAAATGCCCCCCCCCACCTTTCTGCCAGCTCTAACCTAGGAGAGCCTTTGCAGGCTTCTTCCATGAATAAAGGGGATACTCCCTTCACCAGGGAATGCAAAAGGGCAGCCAACAAAGGTCAAGCCATTGTGAACATGGCGTAAAACATGCGTAGTGGCCATTTTGAGCAAATAGTCCTCTTAAGTGCTTCATTTCGACAAAAAAGGCTGCAATGACTACCATCAGCAGGTTCAAAGAATGCCTGGAAAGTAACAAAGGTTACTTTAGGACAAGGAAATGGCGACAGTGTTCCTACTGAACTCCATGTTAGAAAGCAAGTGTAAAGCACGTCATATAAGAACCACTCATGCACAGGTAGGCCTATGGGCTACCCAGTGCACCAACATTGGAAAGGGAGGCCTAGGAGCTCCTACCAGCAAAGCACATAAGGTGGGTGGTGCCGCCACATTAAAAAACAAAGTACAGGTCTATCCTCACTGAAACCGTCACAAGAGGGTCCGGTGTTCCCAAAATTAAGTACATGCAAAAGCTAAGTGAGAGAAAAGTCTCACTCACCTTCACGGTCAATGAACAAAGTCCCAGTGTGTCCAGTAGTAGTGGTGGGAGGCTCTGGACGAAGTGGGAATACATTTGCAAAAAGAAAAAAATATCGAACACAGAAGATAATGCCTGAAAATATATATCAGACAAGAATAATTCTTTACATTGACCAACATGTTTGACTATTTTACTGAATGATGCTGCCAGACAGTGACAAATGGACCAGTCCAGCGGTTATAAATCGTGCTCAGCACACAGGGCCACCAAGGCTCAACTGGAGGAATTGGGAGTATCTCAAGACACCATTTCTATAATTTAAAAAGGATTGAAATTGGCCTCAAATGTTGTTTCTCGAACAACCAGATGGTCTTAATCTGGCGCCTAGGCCCCCATTTTCCTTGGGCCTTGAGTTACACTAAATTAGTATGCAGTGCAAAGGCAATTCTGCAGCACCATGCACAGGTGACTGCATATTTTATTTTTCTCCCCTGATGCGCACTGGAGAACTAGTTCAAATGAAACCACCAGAAACTGATTGCTATTTTGGTACTGCACCATTTTTCAGTGGCTCGGCATGCAGCAGCCATTGGTCTAGCAGCCTGGCAGGATCTTCCCAGGGTAGTGGAGAAATAAAGTGGCAGCTATTTGGCTGGTTGTTCTTGAAGAGCGATAGTGGGTGAGTCATTGGGGACTGGCCTTATCCAACCATAATGACATCTACAGAACGATTCCCAAACAAGTCCCCCAACCACTCCTTAACCGCTCAGGATCATGCTCAGCACCTACAAATTGACACACACATGCTCCAGTTTGAAAGGACTTGGCATTGCTGCTGATAAAGAAGATCCCTGTGCGACAGCAAGTCCTGAAAAGCAGCTGCCCCACCATTGTCAAGTGACCCCCTGTGAGCAGTTGCCAGGGAGTAAGGTGGCAAAACGCAATGCTCTTCATTTTGAATTGTCCCTCAGGGGTACATTTCACATCACTCCTGCAAGTGATCATTATAAGTTGATACTAATGTCAAAGTGATGGAAAATCGCCTCAGATCCACAGCAGAGCACACCGAGAAAACCCAGAGCCTAAAATGAGGAAGCATTCAATGTTGCAATGTGGGGTCAACTGTTCCAAATAGCAATCTCCTACTTTCAACCGTACTGTGTCCTGTGGAAGTAAGGCATACGACTACGTGGGGACTAGGGGTCCAGCCACACCTGGATAGTTATCCAAATGTTATTTTTTAAGTTACATCCTTATAATGAATACTACATTTAATAGCACACTCAATAAGTTGAATTTGTCCAACGGATGAAATTGGGTAATTTCACCACCAAGATCAGTGACACCACATTTAACGATTTATAGGCTGCTTTGTCAGTCACATTTTTTACTGCCGTATACTAGAAAACCTTGCACCACAGCATTCTCCCCATCTAAGCAAATGTAATGAGCATGACAAGTACGAAACCTGTGAATTATTAGAATGCTGTGCTGAATGAACAGATGGCAAATTTGGAGCTTAAAACAAATCAAAGGAATTCACCCCTTCGCTCCAAAGGGGAGCAACCCCCTTTTGTAATGGAATGTAAAACATTTTTTAAGCATAGGAACCAAGGCCAAAAAGCATCTGTGCACTAACCACCAGGCAAGAAATAATCAGCTAGACCCCAACACATCTCAAAAATTCAAAGTCTTAAGTGCCCTGCGGAAGCCCAAATGATCCAGGAATCTCAAATGATCCGGAATCTCTCACGGGGACGCCTTAGTTCATTCCAAGGGGTGGGAGCTAGCAGCAACAAAGAACGGCATCAAGCTCGGGCCTTATGGAAACGGGGCACTTCCAGCAAGTATTTGAAGCGGACCGCAATAAGCGTCTAGGGCAGTGGTCTCCAACCAGTAGCTCGTGAGCTACTGGTAGCTCGCCTGAGGCTTCCCAGTAGCTCTTTGATCAGACATCAAAATGAGCCCTGTGTGTTTATTTTGGTGTCTGATGTCCCTGGGACTTTTCCCTTGCCCCTCCCACGCATCTTCCTGTAAAGTAAACAGTCAAAAGCTGTGTGTAACAGTGAGCGGAGGGGCTACATCTGGGCTTAAAGGGCTTGGGCAGCGTCCCAACATGGGGTTAACTATCAATAACAAAAGTAAATGGGAAATGTGTGTTGTGGTCATTGTCACCAAGAGGTGCAAACGATGGTGGATTAGAAAGGGCATGAGTGCATAAATCTGCATGCTGTGTAAAACAAAGCTTGGTCTGTGATTGTTTCAGTCTCACTGTGTTTCTTTAGATTTATTTCAGCTAGCATTACTTTGCATGCTGGTAATTGTAGGCTTTCAATCAGAATGGGGGAAATAAAGATACAGCTGTAATAGCTTTCTCAGCACGCGCGTGTGTGCATAGAAAAATAATCTGTGTGAGTCCCAGCTTGCAAGAAAAAAGGAACATCTGGCTTTGCGTGTTTATGGTAAAACTGAATTATTTTTTAGATTTTCAGATAGGTTTTAAAGCTCTAGTACCAAAACTGTTTTAAAGCTTAGGATGGAATATGGCGTGATAAGAAGGGGCCCACCTCTATGGATGTCCCAAAACAGGAATTCAAGCGATAACTGCAATTTTAAAGTAAACATGGAATACTACTAGATGCACTACATTCTGGTGCTTGTCCACTGAAGTTGGGGTTGTCCCAAATTGGGGATAGGGGTCCCATGGCGCTCATACAGTTCTCATACAGTTCTCATGACGAGGTGCTTTTTTCCAGCTCTCCATCGTGTTTCTGGTCACTGTCAGGGTGCCAGAGTTAGGGAGTCCTGGGGGCCTTACGATGTGCAGAAGCGAATCTAATGGGCTCCAGCTACAGTCTTCCTCTAGCTTTTTCCAGCAGGGTCGTTTGGTGCTTAATTTCCATGTGAAGGCATGTGAAAGCGGCGCTGCGAGGCAGTACATGGCTTTTATTAAGGCTTCACATGGATCCCTCAGGTTCCCCACAAGGGTTATTTGAACATTAAATTCAGGGCCTCTACAAGTTGCCCCATGATAACTTTAGCCCAATGCCACCAGTTAGTAAAAGCCTTATGTACAACCCGCCTACAGAAAAGGTAGAGCTACCAGAAAAGGAAGAAGGAAATGGTCTGACCAGGTAACTGCATGGACGTCCCTTCCAAGAGACGGAACCTTTGTCACCAGAAAAAACCTTCCCCTTTAAATTTAGAGGTACACAGGGGTGTGGCACAGAAAGCATGCACTGCCCTGACTCCGCCCTCCAGTGCCACACCTCAGTCTCCATTCACGCGTCGACAATAGATTTAACATTGCCTAATGACACCAGTATTATTAAGGGGGAGGTTGGTGGGACGTATGCAAGAAAGGGGACTAAGGATAGTCACTACGGTGAGCAACTAATGACTCTTACGTCCCGTCCCCTTTCCTCCATACTGCATGGGCGATTACAACTGAATGTAGCCCGAGGGTGGAGAGCCTCCTTAAGCAAATAGGTTCCTGAGAACCGCCTGTCCGAAATCCGCATCAAACCTAGAGCCTGCATCCAAACACTAATGCTTGCAGAAAGCTGAGGGAGTGGTCCAAGTGGCTGCCCTGCTTATGACTTGTCAAGGAACATGGCGCTGGAATGCGATGGCCGTTGACTTGGCCCTGACTGCGTAGGCATGCATGTTGGCCAGAAGCGGCTTGTGCTGGCCCTCGTACGCTTCCTTGATGGCCAAGACCATCCAGCAGGATATGGGGGCCTGATAGCCTGGTCTTGCGCCTCCGAAAGTGACAAACAGGACGTCCGATTTGTGGAAGCCCTTGGTCCTGTCCAAGTAGAATTTCAGGGCATGCCTGACATCCAGGCAGTGCAGAACTCTCTGTGCTTCGTCCTTAGGATCGGCAAAGAACATAGGGAGGACTATTTCCTCGTTCAAGTGGAAAGCAGACGGCACCTTGGGCAGAAATTTTGGGTGTGTCCGCAGGACTACTTTGTCCCTGTGAAAGGTAGGCGACCAGCGCCTGGATTCCGCTGACTCTACGAGTCGAGGCCGACTAGTAAGGCTGTCTTGATGGTGACCAGCCTGATGTCTGCAGATGCCATAGGCTGAAACTGTTTGTGCGCCAGGGTGCCCAGGACAATGTTGAGGTCCCACACGGGGTGCGGCCTCTTGACGGGCGGGTACAGCCTTGCGAGCCTGTCAAATGCTTCTTGAAGATCAGATTGGAGGAGGAGGGGAAAGTCCCCTCCTTCCAGTTCCTGTAAGCTCCGATGGCTGCGAGGTATGTACGGCAGGGGTCCACATGCACACCGGAGTGGGTGAGGTGCGCTGAGAAAGAGAGCATGTCGTCCAAGGTACATGCCAGCAGGTAGATTTCCTTGGAGTCTGCCCAGTGGAAGAATCTGGTCCATTTACTTTTATACTGGGCCCTGGTAGCCTTGCGCCCTGTATGATTTCCAGATTAGCCTGGGAGAGGCTGAGGTGCCGCAGCGTTACCTGATCAGGTACCACGCTGCGAGGGCTCGTTTCTGTGCTGCAAGGTGGATGTCCATCGTCCACTGCTGTGCCAGAAGATGTGCTGGGCCCGTCGGGAGGTGAATCGGAGGCCTCTCAGAGGCTGAGCTGCTCTGAAAACCATGGCCTGGCCGGCCACCATGGAGCTATTAGAATGATGTTAGTTGGCGAGACTCCTTGATCTTGCAAATCACTCTGAATTAGCGGTGTGGGCGGAAAGACATAAGCCCTCATGCCGTTCCACTGAAGCCGAAATGCATCACCCAGGGAGTCTGGGCCCTGTCCCTTTCAGGAGGAGAACTGAGGGCACTTCTTGTTGTGCCAGGTGGTAAAGAGATCCAACTGGGGATGACCCCACCTGTTGAAACTCTACTGAATAACGAGGCTGTTTAGATGCCACTCTTAATTGTCCGCTCCCAACCTGTTGAGCCTGTCCGCTTCCAGGTTGGATACCCCGGGTGGTGTACTGCCATGAGGTAGATGCCGTTTTCCAGGGCCCACTACCACATGCTGATTGCCAGTCTGCACAGAGGTGGGAATATGGTGCCTCCCTGCTTGTTGACTTAGTACATGCTGGTCGAGTTGTCTGTCTGGATGAGGACAACCTTGCCCGTCAGGAAGTGGTAGGAATAATTTGAGCGTTAGCCAGATGGTGTTCTGCGCTACCCGATTGATGTGGTATTCCTGCTCGTGTCGGGTCCAGGTGCTGTGGACTGAGAGATCGTCCAGAGTGGCTCCCCAGCCCTCGAGCGAGGAGTCTGGGGTGATGGTGGCCTGCGGGGTGGTCGGCAGAAATGACTTGCCCGTCCGTAGGTTCCAGTCACTGGACCACCATGTTAGGTACTGGTGGAGAGATTGAGGAACATTTTTCATCTCTGATTGGGAGTCCCGCTCCTGGTTCCATGAGGCCGTGAAGTGCAGCTGAATCCTCCTCATCCTCAATCCCGTGTGTGGGGCAGCTAAAAGGACTGCCACTAAGAGACCCAGGAAATGCTTGAATGATAAAAAGACAAAAAGAGACTTAGTACCTGTGCGTGGAATTACATGGCCGAAGCCAAACCCAGGAGTGCTGGTGAATTCAGCCCGTTCCCATCGGCACGGAAAAGGGGACTGGGGTGTGGCGGCGGAGTCAGGGCAGCGCATGCTCCCTTGGCCGCACCCACACGCGCTTCTAAATTTAAAGGGGAAGAGGGCTTTTTTCTGCTGAAAAAGGTTCTGTCTCCCATCCCTTGGATGGGACGCCCATGCAGTATGGAGGAACTCAGCCCCTGCCAAGATGCAAACTGGTGGCACTTCCTGTTCTTCCAGGAAGCAAATAGATCCACCTGAGGGTGGCCCCATGTGTTGAAGACTGCCTGCAGCACCTGGTCACTCAATTGCCAATTGTAATTGTCTGCCCCCAGTCTGCTGAGCCTGTCCGCTTCCAAGTTGGACTCCCCCGGGAGGTAGATGTTTTCCAGGGCCCATTCCCACATACTGATTGCTAGGCTGCACAGCGGAGGGGACCTGGTACCCCCCCTGGTTGTTGACATAGCACATGCTGGTGGAGTTGTCGGTCTAGATAAGGACAGTCCTGTCCCCAATGAGTGGAAGGAAGGCTCTGAGGGCTAGCCAAATGGCCCTGCGGTCTAGCCAGTTGATATTGGACTCCTTCTCCTGCCGGGTCCAGACCCGTGGACACTGTCTGCTCAGAGTGGCTGCCCAGCCCACTAGGGAGGAGTCCGTAGTGATGGTGACCTGCAGGGATAGCTGCCGGCTTGCCCATCCGCAGGTTGCAGTCCCTGAACCACCACATGAGGTCTGAGTGGAGAGAAGGCGGAATGCTGACAAGCTCCGCTTGAGAGCCCTTTTCCTGATTCCATGAGGCTGGGACTTACAGATGTAACCTCCTCATCCGGAGTCACGTGTGTGGCACAGCCAGGTGGTCCGCTGTCATGATACCTAGTAAAAGTTGGTAAAAGTTGGTACCAGTACCACCAAGCCGAGGTCACTGCTCTGGTAAGGAAGTGCGTAGTGACCCTCTTGATGGTCGTAATCTTGTCCTCCGAGGGAAAGGCCTTCTAGGAGTTCGTATCCCAGATGAGGCACAGGAAGGTGAGGTTCTGTGTGGGCTGCAGCTGAGACTTGAGGTTGATGGCAAACCCAGGTTGTTGAGTGTGCTCATAAGCGTGGGGGAAGTCTCGCCCTGACGAGCCAGTCGTCCAGGTAGGCATGGTGGCACTGGGCTCTGAGGAGGGCTGCCACTGCATTCATGAGTCTGGTAAATACCCTGGGGGCTGAGTTGAGGCCAAAAGGTAGCACCTTGTACTGGAAATGACAACCCATGATCCTAAAGCGAAGGAAGGAGTGATGTGGCTGCCAAATCGGGACGTGTAGGTAGGCGCCCTTCAGATCCAGGGAGCACATCCAGTCTCCCTTGTCTAGTATCCCTGCAATGAGTGCGGACGTAACCATCTTGAATTTCTGAAGAGGGAGAGAGAGAGGTTGAGGGTGGATCGGTCCAACAAAACTCTCAGGCCAGCCTGTTTCTTCTTTTGTATGGTGAAAATCCTGGAATAGAAGCCTAATCCTCTCTGGGAGTCTGGTACTTCTTCCATTGCTTGGCTCTCAACAAGTGACCAGATCTCTGCCAACAGAGTTGCCAGCCCAATCTGTGGGAGTGGAGGGTAGGAGGGAGGAGAGGGAGGCATTGGTGAGACGGTACCCTGTGGATACTACAGAGAGGATCCAGGGTCCACAAAGTTCTGGCACCAGAAATGCACGTGAGAGGCAAGCCTGCCACCCACTGGAGACATGTGGACCCGAAGGACCACGTCATGCTTTTTTTCCTTCTGAGGCTGCACTGGAAGAAGCCCTTGTTGCCCCCCCCCCCCTTTTAGTTGCTTGCACCGGTGCTGACTCGGCGAGTGGTCAGTTTGTCTCAACCTTCGTTCCTGGAATCCCCAGATCCTGCCAAACGACCGCCCCTGGTCGGAGCGTTGATGCGACTGGGTGTATGCCTTGGGCGTGGCCTTCGTCAGGATAAAGACTTCGCCGTTTGCGAGCTGTTCTTTTTATATAATTCCTTGTCAGTGGTAGTGTGAAAGAGGTCACTAGCCTCAAACAGAAGGTCCAATATGTGATCCTGGATGTCGGGGGTAATCTTAGTAGCCCGAAGCCAGGCCGTCCTTCTCATCTCTGTGACGATGCAGATGGCAATACAGGTGGCCCGGCCAGAGGCATCGATGTGGGCCACGGTGGACTTCATGATGTCCTGCGATACCAGCTTGGCTTCCCCCAGACCCTCCTTGAAGCATGCCTGGAACTGCACCGAAGTTCTGGGAGGAAGTGCGCCATTTCCTGCCAAAGCCTCTGGTTAGTGGCTACCAGCATGGCATCAGCGTTGGCCTGACGCAGGTGCAGGGAGTCGTTGGGAGTACAGCTTCTTCCCGTGTGCCTCCAAGATCTTCTCCTCCTTGCCTAGCAGCGCCGAGGACGAGGTGGCCGAGGACGACTGAGGATTACAGTAGAGTGATTCCGCAGCAATCAACAAAAAATGCGGCTGGGGTTGCACAGACAGCTAGAGTGTATCCCCCTCCATCTGTCTGTCCGTACTTGGCATTGACAGCTTGAGCCACCCCTTCATGGCCAGAGCCACGACGCCCTTCTGCATTGAGATACCCATCTTGATGGGGGGGGGGGGGTCTTAGGGTGAGGACTTTGCCAAGACCCCCTCCTCGGGCTGCTCTACCTCTGGTTGAGGAAGACCCAAATATTCTGCCAAACCTGCAAGCTTGTTGTGGAAGGCCTGCGCCGACGAGAGCATGCCAGGGTCGTAGTCCTCGTCTGTGTCCACGTGAGTATCCAGCTGGTCCGGAACAGGTAGAGGAGTGCTGGGTGCTGTGGGCTGGTATGAAACCGCCTGTGCTGTGGGGGGCAGAGGAGCCAGAAACGAAGGAGCCAGCAGGGGCAGCGGGGGCTGCTCTGGGGCTTGTGGCGCCAGAGCCATGGACGGAATGACTATGGGTGCCGGGGCAGTGACCGGAGAGAGCCAATCCCTGACTGCATCCCGCAGGATGGCCCCCATCTGGGGGGTTTGCATCAGCACCAGGAACCTTTCGAGGAACCTGTCCTCGGAGGCTTAAGAGGTGGCAGGAGATATTGACGGAGTGGCTGGGGGCTGCTGGGGCCAGAGTGCACTCAGCCTCGGTTGCAGGGGGAACCTGCCCTGCGCTGCTTATGTATAAACTGTAGGCCACATACCTAGTTGACACCAGTCCAACCTTGAAACTCGTTCACCCGCCTGCTCTGTTCCTAGGAGTGGCATCAGGCGAGCTGCCATGTTGTCTGGCACAGCGTCATTTTGTCGAGCTGTGTACCACGTACCAAAGTCGTGGTGTCTGGCTCCCTGGGCCCGGCCTCTTACAAGACACTTGGTAGTACAGCAAGAGGCCTACCCTGCACCTCAGGCCTAGGCCTGCAAGACATATTTCACTCTGCGGTTGCGCCGGTAGTGCTGCGTGCAGACGTCCCCTCGGACATTGTGCAGGTAGTATGGTGTAGCCCCTCGGGTTTAAACCTGGTAAAGGAACCTTACTGTCCCTCAGCACTGTGCCCGGGAGGATCTGAAGACCCCCTCGGCCGTGAGCCTGGTAGCTGACTAGCCTTGTGTGTGTGCTGGTACCAGAACCTGAGAGGTTCCTCCCGCTCGGGCGTTTCCTCAGGAAGGAGTCGCCCTTACGGGGTGCGATGGAAGGGCTTCGATCTCTGTCTGACGAAGTTCTTCAAGTCCTCTGGAGGCAACCTTTTGAAGAGCTCCCTCCACCTAGCTAGTCTGTTCTTCAGTGCGCATCGAGCCAGTGCGTCGCACGGGTTACAGCTTTCCCGGCCGGGGTCAGGGCCAAGGCAGCAGAGGCAAAGAGAGTGGGGGTTGGACGTAGGAAAGAGCCCCTCACAAGTTGGACACCTGCTGAAGCCCGCTGAAGTCCACATGTGCCAGGGAGGAGTGCGACGCCGGAGCACCGAGTACCTAAATGATTAATAAAACACAAAAAGATACCAGAAGAATCCGGGGAAGTGCGTGTGATATTACATGGCAGAGCCAAACCCAGGAACGCTGGTGAAATCGGCCTGTTCCCATCGACGCGGAAAAGGGACGTGGGGTGTGGCGCCAATGGGCGGAGTCAGGATAGTGCATGCTCCCAGGGCGACACCCCAGCACATCTCTAAATTTAAAGGGGAATAGGTTTTTCTAGTGAAAAAGGTTCCGTCTCCCATGCAGTATGGAGGAAAGGGGGCGGGACCTAAGAGTATGCCCACTGTTTGTTGGTTATATGGGAACTGAACAGGGCCCTTAAAATGGGCAGTGCGGTTTCGGACCGCGCTTGGTTGCCCTCTTTTCCTGAATGGAGGAGCCATTGTGCGCGCTTGGCTGGCCTCTTTTCCTGAATGGAGGAGCCAATGGACTACTTCCTTTACTAAGAGAACAAATACAGAGACATTGGGTCAGTGGGAAGGGAGAACTGCATAAGCAGGCAGATGGCCCAAGGAAAGGGATACATACATTTGGGTGGGGCCAATATTCAGCACCACCAGGAAAAGAAGACCAATCAGTGATCTGGAACTGCATAATAAGGTACATAGCCTGAGAGAGACGCAAGGAATATTTGGGTGGAGGTCAAAACCATTAACTATTACCAAACCTAAAGGGGGATCGATTTCAGACCTTGTTGGTCATTCAGTATTAGCGGTGGGAGCAGACTATAGGTTAGAGTAGATTTCGACAGAATGGTTTTGATTTGTAAAGACATCCGGTGAAGCACTGTTTGTTATTTTATTTTGTACAATACGGAAACCATTGCCTTAGAGTTAGGGACAGGATATGCCTTATTTTCTTTAAAAAAGAAGATAACCGTTGCAAACATGATATCTCGTCCGTCTCCTATGTCTGATTTACCACAAGCTGTAGCTGGAGAGATCTCTCCAAAAACCTGTTGGCACTCTGTTTGCGAGTGAAAGCAGGTTTTGGAAGAGGTGCTTGCTCGGGGAAGAACACATTGTGGCCTTTTCCCCACAATTGGAGAAACAGCTCAAATTGGTCAGTGCTTTTAGGGAATGGGCCAGGTTAGGGTGCATTATAAGGGATACATTACTCACTGTAATATTCTTTCTGGTGCTTGTATTTGCTTAGATTCACATGCTCTGCATAGTCTGAAATCTAGTGGAAGTTGCAGAAGATTTGACAGAGTTTGATTAGTAATACTATCCCTAGTGTGACATGCACGGTTCCCATGGGCCTTCACGCGTCGAGGTTTGACAGATTGTTTCTGACATGAAGTTGCATGTGAATCTAAGCAGATACAAGCAGCAGAAATTACGGTGAGCAATGTATCCCTTCTGGAGCTTGTGGATCTGCTTAGATCACAAGCTCTGCATAGATTAGTAAGCAGTATCTGGACAAGGAGGTGGGAGGTTAGAAGGTACAGCGTCAAAGAGATGTTTTAGGGTCGCTTGTCCCACCTGTGAGTCTGCTTTAGAAATTGAGTCAATGCAGTAATGCTGTTAGAACGCGTGAATGGAACTCCATGTAGCAGCCTTGCAGATGGCCTCCAGAGGGACGTTTGCAATGAAAGCTAGGGTACCCCCTTTGCCTCTGGTAGTGTGCCCTTGGGGTAAAAGGTAGAACTTTTTTAGATGATGGTGAATAGCAGAGATGTATGCATTTGACTATCCATCAGGAGATAGCGCCCTTTGATAAGCGATCGCCTTCTCTACCAGGTCCTATGGAAACAAAGAGTTGTTCTGTTTTCCTAAGGGATTTTGTTTTGTTCACATAGTACAAGACCGCCCTCCGTACATTAAGTGTATAGCGGCTTCTTTCTGCTGAGTTTGATGGATTCTGAAGGAAGGTGGTAAGTTCGATGGATTGGTTTACATGGAACTTTGAAATGAATTCTAGTGAAAACCTAGGATGTGTTCAGAGGACAACCTTGTCCTTTTGTATGATGAAAAAGGGGTCTTGTACAGACAAAGCCTGTAGCTCACTGACTCGTCTTATGGAGGCGATAGCTACCAGGAATGCCGTTTTATAGGTAAGATGCTTTAGGCTGGCCTTGGCTTTACGGGACATACAATATTTCCACTCCTGATTGTCCTCGGTCTTCTCTGCCCCTATGCTGTCGCCAGCATGATCATTTTTACCTTGAGCCTGTTCAATGATTTCAGCCAGAACAGAAGGACTATCAAAGTGTGTCAATATCACCATCTCTGCATTCCTCATTCAACTGCTCACCATGTGTGCCACTTTCATTAGATGGAATCAAATTGGCTCTCATCATCAATTTTTCTATCATCAATAATCTTTCATGGTGGAGCTTGGCTACTTTAATAAGTTCAATCTTCTCAATTTCATCTGGAGAAGGGATACAACCTTCTTGCTTCTGCCAAGGCTTTGCTTGATCGTTGAGACAACTCATCTCTGTGCTCTGTCAAGATTGTCGAGTCACTCGAGACAACTTCATCACACTAGGGGAGAGTGATTCTGATGATTCATAAGTGGTCTGGGTCATAGTAGTTCTCTGGACTGCTTGCATAGGTCAAAACGGTTCATGAGCTAACATGAATCCTTCCAACCTATTCAATGTACCCATCATTCCCGCAATAGACCCTTTCATCTCCCTTATAGCAAAATTAGTGGATTCATGTCCCTTATCTAACAAATTCAGAATTCGCGTTAGAAGTGGAAAAGTATAACAATTCTGCTCATTAAGGTCTAGCATCGTTTCATCAATGAGATTATTTTCTTGTTTATTCATAGATTTACAGCGAGTCACTTTTTCATGCTCATTCGAGGCCATCGGAAAAGGATCAAACTCTCCCAATTCATGAGCTTTGCATTCATTAGCGATAACGCCTAGCAGAGGCAAATCGGAGAAGTTGGTTTGGATCTCCTGACCCCCATTATCTACCCCATACTTTTCAGGTACATTAGTACACATGACAATCTCGCTGGTACTGTGTAGATGCACATGGTCTCTATGTCTTCGGGGTGTGGATACCGACGTGGATGGCCCCAGAGGCAAACATACACATTTATCAAGTTCTGTCATTATGGCCGGAGCCAACATGGACACATTAGCAATGTCTCGATTTTTTTTTTCTCCACTTAGTTTATATTGAACATTTTACTTCAAAAGGCAAAGACCATTAGAATGATTAAATGGGCCCGAACGGGCCTTGGGAAGAGAAAAAACAGAAAATGGGAACCATTGGATCTAACAAAACAAATAGGCTGACAGCTTGGGTTTGCTACCGACCATACACCGCTAGCATTTAGGAGTAACATACCAGGGGTATGTACGCTACGCTGTGTCTAGGGCGGGAGCTTCAGAGTCTCATTGAACCACAGTCCTCGTGCAAGAGCATCACTGTCCATTCCTGCAGGAAGGCGCTCACTGAATCGTGTACCAGAGCTGTTAACTTCTCATAAGTGAAAATAACACAAAGTTTAGCCAGCCAATCCGTTCTGGACGGACCTATATTGCATCTCCACTTCTGGGCCAGGGCCAACCTCCCTGTTCTCAGCATAGCCTGGACCACCTTAGGATAGGCACCCAATTCCTAGGCTGGGGAGGGGGAACCCAAAGAGGAGGTCAATGGAACACAATCCTTAATCCAGCTCAAGAGTTCCGACCAGAAGATCTGAATAACAGGGTACTCCCACCACAAGTGGTACCAAGACCCTCTCTGGCCACACTCCCTGGGACAGAGGAGGGGGTGGGGAAAGTACAGCTAAACATCTTGGACACTCTTTCGGGGGGAGGTGCCATGTGTGAAGGATTTTAAAGTAGTGCTCCATAGCAGCTGTATAAAGGGAACCAGACAGAAGCACCCTGAAGATCCCCGACCAGGCGTCCTCCTCCAAAGATTCACCCCACTTCTCCTCCCAGTACCTCCTAAACCCCTGTTTACCCTCAAGATGAGCTGTGATTAATATTTTGTATATTTTGGAAATGGAACCTCTTCTGGAGGAAGCCTCCACCAACCAACTTTCCAGGGATTTGAGAGGATGCCCCAGATCCATTCCCCACTTATGGTCAGTCAGGATCCCCTTCACGCGGAGGAAGTCAAAAATAGAGATTAGGTGGTCGCCCATAAATTCTGCCAAGGTGGGGTGTTCATTGAAGGCACCATTCTGGAACAGCTGAGCAACCCGTTCTAAACCAATATCAGACCACTTCTGGGCGTCCCTGAAACTTATCCTCCCCAGATCAAAAGGGGGCCCCCATAGAGAAGACAGAGGGGAAGGCCAGGAAGAAAGGGACGCATTGGACTTAGGACTGCCAGCAATGGATGGGTTCTAACCCTTTCCGGGAGGTCTTTGGCCAGGGCCCACAAGTGATCGCTTACTTTTCTAGGGGGAGTATGGGCATCTTCTATATACGACTAGTAAGTCCGCATTTCATCCTTCATATGCTCTAGCATGATGCTTAACTGCCCAGCCTTGTAGTATAAGCGGAAGTCCGGGAGCCCAAAGACCCCATGAGACTTCGGAAGGGTTAGGGTGGCAAATTTGACTCTTGGTTTTTTACCGTTCCAGATAAAGCGCAAAGCCATGGAGTCGAGGGCTTTGAAGAACAAATCTGGCACTATAGTAGGAAGGGCGGAAAAGAGGTACAAGAGGCGGGGTATAATATTCATCTTTAGGGACACCATGCGCCCGAACCATGAGAGTGTCAGAGGAGCCCAACCATTCAGGTCTGAACGTATCCTGGAGAGAACCGGTGGAAAATTAAGCTAAAAAATGCTTCACAGGTCCCTTGGAAGCAGGACCCCCAGGTAAGGCGCAGCCACACGCTCAACTCTAGTACCACCCACCAAATCTTTCCCTTCAATGAGTCCATCAAGTGGTCCCATCCGCATCACAGATGATTTTGCCAGATTCATTTTTAGGCCCGAAAAAGCCCCAAACAACTGAATAAGGATCAAGAGAGTCAGGAGGGATTGGTCTAGGTTGGTCATATAGATCAAGATATCGTCCGCAAATAAAGATAGCTTGAAGTCTAGATCACTGCACCTAATCGCAGCAATCTGGCTGTGCTGTTTTATAGCAATAGCTAAGGGCTCCAGAGTGAGAGCATATAAAACGGGAGACAATGGGCAACCCTGCTGGGTTATTTGGTGCCGAGAAAGGGAAAACGGGGGCGATAGCGTTTCGTTAACAGACACCCTGGCGAATGGGCCATTATACAAAGCAGAGATCCACCCGCACAATCTTACCCCTAAACCCATCTTCCTCAAGACTTTACCCATATAAGACCACTCCACATGGTCAAAGGCCTTTTCAGAATCCAACAACAACATGTAAGCCTGTACGCTGTTACTGCCCACTTCATGGATCAAATCGAGGGTTTTCCTAATATTATCAGAGCCCTGCCTCCCGAGGATAAACCCCACCTGGTCACCATGAATAACTGAGGGGAGTTGTTGAGCCAACCTATTTGCGAGAAGTTTCGCGAGAATCTTTACATCAGTATTTAATAGCGAAATGGGACGATAGGACTCGCAGTTCGTCGGGTCCTTCCCCTCTTTTAGAATAATTACTATGCGGGCCGATATCATGGATTAGGGGAGCCTCCCTGAGTAAAGCACTGCATTAAATAGTTTGAAAAGGAAAGGGGCCAGAGCCAAATGACTTGTAAAAAAGGACAGTGTAGCCGTCATCGCCAGGGGTAGTCCCCCCCTTCATGGAGCCGATGGTGCCCAACAGCTCTTGGGGCGTAATGGGCCTCTCTAAGGAATCTGCCCTATCTAGAAGGAGGCAAGGGATCGGGAGAGTGTCAAGAAACTGGTCGGCCTCTGGACCTTCCTCTATACACTCCGATTTATAGAGGCGCCCATAGAAAGCATGGAATTGCTCAGCTATACCTGGGTAAAGACACATTCCACCACCCGGAAGGCACACTGCGCCTACCCTCCTACTGTTCCTAAGTATCACGTAATCTCCAAGCCCGAATTTTGTCTGCCTTCTCCCCCTTCTCCATATACCTTTGCTTGAGGAGAGACAATTTCCTCTCCGTTTGCCCAACTATAAGGGTGGCTAGCTTCACCTTAAGCTGTTGGAGTTCAGCCCATTTATCTGGGTGCATCTGAGATCGAAGATTCCCCCCTGGTTGTATCTCATATGTTATCTCTGAGAGACTTCTCCTCCCTGGTTCTAAATCGCTTCCTTGCTGCCCCCAACCTGATCAAGACTCCTCGAATTGTAGCCTTAAAGGCCTCCCATACTCCCCCTCCCCAACTTCTCCATCATCATTAAACTCAAAGAATTCCTTGATATTCCTGAGGAGGATCTGGGCGGTCTTCCTGTCTTTCAGCAAGAGGTCGTTGCACGTCCACCTTGAGGACATAGGGTGTCCCATGGAGTTACCCATTTGAACACGGACCAGGTTGTGGTCCGACCACGAGATCAGTTCCATCCCGAACTCCAAGATACACTCATGCAGGGCTCTGTCTAGTAATACATAGTCAATCCTCGAAAAGGATGAGTGCGGATTGGAGAAGAAAGTAAAAAGAGGGTTTTGGTCGCGTGGGAGTCTACTAGGCCCAGTGTCTCATTCATTGCATGGAACGATGCAGCCATTCTCCTCTGGGCCTGCAGGTCTGTACATGGGCGAAGAGACTTTCTATCAAATTCCGGGTGAAGAAACATGTTAAAATCTCCCCCCACCAAGAGAAGACCCTCCGCAAAACCCATGATCTTTGTTTTAGTCGCCTCCCAAAAATGATCCTGGGCTTCATTAGGGGCATAAATGGACGCTAGGGTTACTTTCCTCCCCCTGATCTCTTCCTTCACCATCACAAATCGGCCATCCGCTCGATGAGCTCTCGCATTGAAATGGGCCTTGGGGGAAGCCAAAATCTCTACCCCCTCTTCGCTTGGTCAGGGCAGAGGCCTGGAAAACCTCTTGAATAGATCTGGATCTGAGAGCCATCTCCCTTCCCCTTGCCCAGTGGGTTTCCTGCAGAAAATAAAAAATGTAACTTCAACCTATTGAACTCCTTCACCAGAGATCTTTTATTTGGGTACTTCAGTCCCCGACCATTTAGTGAACCCAACGTCAGCGAAAAGAGAGCATCAGCCATTAAGTAGACAGAAAACTGGCGGTCCTCAATAGAATTAGATCCCCTTTCTGCTTTATCAAACAACAAAGACTTAGAATTATCCCTAAACAAATTCCCAACCATTTGCGACATTTGGAACGCCATACGACCAGGCCACCAACTTCTGCCCCCACTAGGGCAATAATGAACCATAAAACTCTCAAAGAAAAAAGTTTGAGCCCCCTCACTCCCCCCAGGTCACACCCAAGGAGGGGAAAAGGAAAAACATCAACAATTTTGTCCCCCCCCACCCCCGAAAACAAGTTGAGAAAAAAAATTCCACCTAGGAGTTGGATACCCCCAGTGCTCTGATCTCTTCAGCATAGACATCATAAACACCAAACAAGGTACTTGCTTCCTCCACTCCACACACGTCCGGAACAAGACGTGGTTAATCCTTGGCTGGCTCGGGGGAAGGGGGGGGACCACTCGTCTAAACTTTCTATGTCCCCGAACCCAACGCCTCTCAGAGGGTTCACCAGGTCTCCCCTTGAGTTTTCGTGAACTGTCCTTCGCTCCGTCACAGATTCCTTGGTTATCGTCCTGTGGAGGATCGCCTAGGAGTTCTCGGGTCAATCTTGGTATGTCTTCCTCAGTGACCAAGGAGTGATTATAACCTCCATATTCAAAAGATAGGGAAAAAGGGTGACCCCATATATAGCAAACTCCCTTTGGGTGAAGCCATCTTGTGAGTGGAGAACAGAGGCACCTCCTTGCGAGAGTAAATGTAGAAAGATCCTGATAAATCGAGATCTTCGCTCCTTCCCAGGCGATCAGACCCTTCTTCCGTGCTAATTCGACGATTTTGCTCTTCTGCGCATAATACTGGAAACTCACAAGGATGGATCTAGTTCTTGTGGAGGGAGTACCCGCCATGTGGGCCCTGTCAATTGTCGGTTCCGTGGTGTTTGATTCATCAAACAGTTTATTATCTCGATAACTGACGTAACAATACCCATCTGCAACTCGCCATCTTGCTCAGGGATCGGATCCCCAGGAAGCGCAGATTACAACAACGTTCTTTGTTTTCCAAATCATCAAGTTTCAATGAACACTTCTCTTCACGTCTTTCCAACTCCACCAGGCGCATGTTCATTTGGGTTTCCAGTATGTCAACCGAAGCTTGATTGTTCTCTAGGGTTTGGACCTGATCCTCTACTGAATTCACCTTTTTATCCAAGAAGGCAAGACTTTTGCCAATATCCGCGGATCTCCTCCAGAAGCACCACCATGTTTTGATTAACTGTTTGGGTTTCCATCACCCCCAATTGTGGAGCGGGGGCGGGAGGGGAGCCAGCTGCTTCTATTGATGCTGTTGGAGAGCGGCAACATTCTTGCAAAGCGTGGGCCCAGTCCATCAGGAGTCCGCTTGAGGACAAACCAGTAATCAGGAGCAGAGGGCCCCAGACAATAGGGCAGCTGAGTGAAAGCCACCGGTACACTGGAGATCCTGGAAGCACGGGCAGAGTAAGCTAACCCTGTTCCATGGGGGGCCAGGAAGGAGACTCCGGCGACTATCTCCAACACCAACCGGGAGCGGACCGACTGCCCAACTGGACTGACCGTCCGGGATTGGGGGTAGACACCACCCATAGGAGGAAAATAAATAAATAACCAGTACACCTTTCACTCCACCGCCCCCTCACGGTCTCACAGCGCAACGTGGTGCAAGGGTCCATACAGCACAGGCAGTGGGACTGGTCCTCCCTCTTGGAACCCACTGTAGGGTTTCCCTCCACCACCGCCACCGCCACCTTGACTCGAAGGGCCCGCGTTGCTCATCTCCGTTCCAGTAGGGAAGATGAGGACAGTGACGTACAGCTAAACAAAGGTGAGGGCTTGCTGGGGTGCCGTGGGTTGACCAGGAAAAAAAAGAACATCCACTCAAGCGCAGCAGGGGCTCCCATACGCCCGCCTAGCATACAGCACACTGGGGCACCACAATGGTGAAATAGGGGAGGCGGGGTTGGGTACGCGCAGCACAGGCACCAGCAGGAACCGGAGAACTCACTCGGAGCGGCCGCGTACCCCAGCGGCCGCCTGTATCAGTGCAGGCGCTCGATGGCTCCTCTGCCAGAGTGCCCGCATACAGGGTCGGCAGACCCCTCACCCTGTCCGGAGCGGGATCCCAGACTCGCAGCTCCAGGGGCCCCGCGAAGGTCAGCTCCCCTCCCCTCCGCTTCGCTCCACCACCTCAACACCAGGGACCCTTTACCAGGAGGGACCCACAAGGAAGGCCAGACGGGGACCGGGAACTTCGCTGTCTGGAGTTCGCCGCCGGCCACAAGACACTGTGGTCGCGTCCCCACGATGGCAAAAAACGCGGGCTAGGGCCTCGACACACACGGCTGGACCTCCGGAACCACAGGTCCCCGGGGCATCGGGATTGCTTCTGCCAGTGCCTCGGAGGGTCAGCCGCAACTTGGGGGGTCAGATACCACTCCTAGGGGGGGGGGGTTTGGCGGGCTCAAGTCCCTTTCAGCAGGCCCTGTGGAGGAGAGCAACAGATGCGTCAGTTCATCTTGGCGCCCCCCTGGTGGCTCCTCGAGATGATTTTGTGTAAGATCACCCTCATTGTTATATATACCACTCAGTTCACTAAGGTACAACACCTTGTCCTCATTTGGTAAGGACTGTGTCATAAGTGTTTGTTCCATCTCAAAGCCTTGCTCCTCAAGTTGTGTTACAGAAGCATTATAGGGCAATTTAGACAAATTGAGGAGTGAAGGCACAAATACAAAAACAGAGTTATCTATTTGAAAATCACTTTCATGGTCCTCTTGTAAAACCCTCTCTTCCCTCCCGCACACCGGAGGCGATTTCAAGTACACTTTTTCCGTTTTCACTACAGGATATTTACGTAATTTCCCGTTTCTAAGTGAAGTTTTCATCTTAGAACGTAAATTGTACCTGTGAGCAGTTCCCAATATAGCCACCCAGCAAAGGTATAAAGCACTGTCGCTTTCAAAGGCTGCTAATGCTTGACACAACGGCTCAAAAAATTCAATCCCACAGTCACCCCCCCCATTTTCCAGGACAATTCACAAAGTGTGTACTTTGCAAATAAGAAAGGTATAAGGCTCAAAGGCTGAAAAGCTCGGAGTCACCTCAATAGCAACACAAAACTACAGCTGGGAAACAAATATACTCATCGTCACGCAAGTGAAAAAACCAAAGGGGTCAACGTCTCTCAGGGCCCACAGTTCTCCCACAGGTCAACTTAAGCTTTAGACAATATACAAGCACCTTGCTTGCAGTTTGTGCTGTTAGATTCCAGGGGCTCCAAGGCTCAAACGCCCACAGTCACCTCACTGGTCAACTTCACCTTAATGCAGCAGTACACACAACCTTGTTAACATTTATACCGCAATACCACTGGGCTCAAAGGCTCCAGGGCCCGCAGTTACCCCACAGGTCAAGTTAAACTTACGGCAGAAATACAAGCACCTTGTTTACACTTTGTGGTGTTGAATCCCAGGGGCTCAAAGGCTCTCAAGCCCACAGGCACCTCACTGGTCAACTTCACCTTAATGAGGAAATACCCATAACCTGGTTTGCTTCTATACCAAAATAACGCAAGGCTCAAAGGCTCGAAGGCCCGCAGTTACCTCATCTGTAAACTAGTGTGCGCAGATTTTTAGTATAAAGACACAATATTCTACAAGCAATATTGTATAAGATGTTTTCTGCACATTCAATATCAACATTCGCAAAGCCCCCTCTTCAAGCACACAGTCACGAATAATTTAGTATAGTTTCTTTCCTCTCTTTGTGAGACACACCTAATTCAGTAACATCCAAAACTAAACGGATATTGTACTAAGAAATGTCAAAACCAAATCCTAGAATGCAGTCTGGTTGTTATGTAGGAGGTTAGTGGAGCACGACAGGGCCATCGATGTTTAGGCAGAAAAGCTTACCGCTAATAATCGTCCAGGTTTCAGCGGAGTTCTACTGCGACCGCTACTCCGCAGTCCACAGAACACAAAACACACTGCTGGCGCTCCGCGCATGCGCAATGTGTATAAAGGCTGAAGCTACGGTGTGAGAGATGAAAATAGGACTATAGTAAACCAAATCCAAGTCCACAAACGTCTATGAAATGCCAGAGAGCAGGAATCCAAGACCTTATATAAGTACACAAAACGCACTGCTGGCACACCGCGCCTTAGGATCGAAGGGTGGTCCCATGACTTTGTAGAGCACACCATTGAGATCCCAACCCGGGGAAGGTTGGCAATTGGGGGGTATAGCCTCTTTACCCCTTCCATGAACGCCTTAATGACAGGTACTTTCCACCAGGACACCCTGTTATGTAAAGTGGTGGAAGGTGATAGGGCTGCCAGATGCAGTTGTAAGGAACTGAATACTAGGCCGGAGTCTTGTAAGTTAAGCATGTAGAGTAGAATGTTAGCTGGAGAATCAACTTGATGTAGTACCCGCCTGCCATGATGGACAACACCCACTTGTCCAATTTTATCCTCTCCCATGCCTGGGTGAATTGAGCGATTCGGCCTCCAACCAGAGTGGCATGGGAGAGAATGGAAAACGTGTGTCATTGTTTGCCAGGGGCTGAGCCTCTCGCCGGTGAGGTTTTGCCTCTACCTCTTATTACCCCTTTAAAAGCTGGAAGGGGAACCTTGGCTTTGAGACTGTCCTTCCTGAGAGTAGCCTGAAGAACGTTGTCCAGTCTGGCCCCAAAATCTCTTCGAGTTTGGGGAACCCTGTTGGGAATAAGGTTTGTTAGTCAGCTGCCCAAGGTATTTAAGAGCGTCATACTCGCTTTTGGCACTCTTTAGGGCGTACTCTACGACCTTACCGAATAGGAAGCTTGGTTCTACTGGCATGTTCAGGAGGGTTGCTTGGGTCTCTAGATTAAACCCCGACTGCCTAAGGCAGGCATGCCGCTTAATGAGCGTCCCTTCGGACATGATGCGTCCTGCGTGGTCTGCCACATCAAGGTTGTTTTTCAGGATGCGGCTTGTGATGTGTTTGCCTTCTGAAACAGTCTTGAGCAGTTGGGCCCCTATTGGTTCTGGGACGGCTTGTAGTAGTTCCAGCTCGTCCCATTTGTGACAGCCGAAACTAGCTAACTAGGGTTGTATTGTTAGCAATCCTGGTCTGGTACGCTGCAGAGGAAGCTACCTTTCTCCTAAACATGTACATCTTTTTACTCCTTGTCTTGCGGGTCTTCTGCCTGCCCCTTTTCTGGTCATGGTAACTATGAGAGAATCTGGTTTAAGTTGGCCCCTTATATAAAGGTCAGTGTGTGTATCCTTGGGTTGACTGCCCTTTTAAGATTAGGTGTTATGAGGGATGGTTGAATACGTCTCTGGATTGACTGCAGGGGAGGTATGAATTGTGTGGCTGCCTTCTTGTCACCCAGGATGTTTTCCACAAAGTCCTTATCAACTTGTGTCTCTTCAGTGTCAATGTTGAAATGTTGCGCCGCATTCAGTAATAATTTGTTATACTGTAGTTGGTTGTCAACTGGCGAGTCTGCAGCCGGCTGGTCCAGACTGTCTGGTGACTGTACTATATAAATGTCATCGTCATCATCATAGTACTGGTTCTGGCTATAGAGGTCCACCTGAGACCCAGCTTGAGTGCCATAACGTGGGTCTTGAGATGGGTGTTGGTAATGAGTGATGTTTTGTGATGCCGAGGCCTGAATGCCTAGAGCAGAGCTGCTGGGCTGTGGCTCAAGGCGAGACATTTTGGCAGGGGGTGGCTCTGCCGATGCCCCTAGCTGTGATGCATCTCAGAGTACTGTTAATTGGTCTGGGTGTCTGTCCATGAAGTCCACAAAACAGGACATTCACCCTAAGATTTTGTTAAATTGTTCTGGGGTAAAACGACATTCTGGTGGGAAGCCCGAGATGACAGGGCCCTGGGAAGGTGTTACGCTCACCTGGTCTCTGCGGAGGCATTGGGGCACGGTCGCTGCCCTCCCGGGGATGAAACCTCTGGTAGTACTTCTCCCTCTGCGCCTATGTAGGAACGACGGGGATGCGCAGAGAAACTCCTGCGGGCAGTGCTTAAAGTGGGCCGGGGCCTGCCATCCTACAGCAACATTGGCGGGAATCGTGGGATGCATTATTCCGTTGCAGCCGTAGCCCCGATGGGAGATGCACCTGCAATGAAGTCAGGCAAGCTGACAGAAGTGGCAGCCAACCACAGCGACGCTGTGACTGGCGGCCACTTCCGTCAGTCATAGTAACTGCGTCTGGTGACCCCTCGCGCGAGAGGTCACCATAGGCAGTTACTGACTTACTGTCCCTTTGTTTCCCCAGGTCGCCGAGGCGTCTTTAACCCTCAGCGAACTTAGGGATTCCTCAACATATTTGGAGGTTTATAAAAGATGGCTTTGAAAGTACACATTTCAAGCCATCTTTTATAAAGCTTTGCCGACGGACAATTTTGTCCGTAGTCAAAGCTTTATAAAAGATGACTTGAATTGTGTACTTTCAAAGCCATCTTTTATAAACCCGAAATGTTTAAAAAAGATGGCCTGAAAACTAGTCAAACCGTAGGGTATGCACACAAATATATATAAATGTTATATATTTGTGTGCGTACCTTACTATGGTTTGTGTACTTTGCAAGCCATCTTTTATAAACATAGAAATATGTTACATCCACTTATCCACTTCTTCAGCTGCTAAGTGTTTCCCTTGTTTCCACTTGCCAGCTTCTCTTCCGTCTTCTTTTCGCAATTGTATTAATAAAGTTCGTTCTTAACCAATGTCCGTTCTGTATGTAATGCTTCTTTTCTGCTCTTTCGCTTTGCAGGTGATGTGGTGGTAGCTGAAGTGGTTTGCAGGTGCTGTAGCGGTCCTGCAGTTAGCCGCAGTGATGGAAACTGAGCCGGCGGTGCAGAGGAACAAAACAGTGAAGGTTCAGTAGCAGGTAAGCAATCCGTAAAGATGTGTGTATGATTTAAAGCAAGGCGCGACCTAGGGCCGGATGTTTGTAATTGTTGTAACCTTGTTTTCTTGTCTTCTTTCTCGTTTCAGGTCTTAGATTTCGAGAGCAGTATTGTGGATGCTGTGCAGTGGGATCCGAGGAACGCCAAGAAGATGGGATGCTGCCGGAGTGCCGAGAACAGAGTCCAGGTAAGGTTGCAGCTGTTGTAAGATACCACGAGGTAAGTTAGCTGGATCAGGCTGCGGTAAGCATCACGTTGCACGGAGGTGCAAAGTAACGTGAAGCGCTTGTCTGAGGGAAAGGCAGGGTTTATATAGTCTAGTTCTTGGCGACGCCCATTGGTTCTGGCCTGCCTGCCACACCATGCCCCTCCTAGATTCTCCACGTACCCTTCAGTTTTAAATAGTCACACCCGAATAGTGTGCTAATGGAGGATTGTAATGAGTATAATAAAGCACTCCTGCATTAGAATAAAGTCTCTGTTATCCATTCATGAGCCTGGTGCCAAAGGCGCCATGACAGAGTACAGCTGGGCCCCCTGTGCCGAAATGTCCCAAAGGGACGTGAAGGTTATGTGTTACCCCTGGCTCCCATCATCAGATGGAGTGGTTTCTGCATTGTTGGGCTAGTAGTCATGACAGAAGGGGTGACATCTATAGTAGGGTTGGTCTTTGACGTAATGCTATCTTTAAGGCGCATAGCCGCAGAGAGGGTGTCTAAGGGAGAGGAAGACTGTCTGGGTGAACTTGGGGTTTAAGGGTATAGAAATGTTGCGTTTTCCGGTGACCTTTACTTTAGTATAGAAGCGCTAACTTGTATTTTAATTAGCGCTTGTATTTTTGGTGCTTTTTAGGAGTTGCTGAGATGTCTTTCAATGCCTGTTCTTCGTCATGCAAAATGAGGGCCTTTTTATATGCAGTGTCCGAACTGACCTCTGCTTTTGGTTTTCGGGAACTGTCATTAGGCGAAAGCGTGCGCGATGGCCCAGAGGACAGTGAGGAACCCGAGGCTTTATCCCCAGTCGCTGCATGGGCCTTGATGCTTGACAGTGTCTTCGAGAGTCGACCGTGGGTCATGTCCTTACCGTGTTTGTGTGTGCCGTGGACGCCGGGTGTCTTCTCTGAGTCTAGGACCTTCGGTTGGAGTCCGGACGGATACTGATCGCCCTCAGCGTCACTCATGACTCCGTAACTGCCCTCACTGGAGTCTTTCGTTGATTTCTCAAGTACTAGGAGGTTAGGGGCATGGGAGGGTGGAATGGGGGCTGCCGTCATAACAAAATGCAGCAAAATGATCTGTGCCCAACAGCAATTGCACTGTAAGCGAAGACAAAATGCAACTAGTGCTATTCCAACAGACATGTAGAACGGGGAGGAGAGGAGAGGCGTAGTGGTCCCCACAGGCACTTTGGATCTAGCAAGGAATGATTACTCATGGAGAAAAAATATGAAGCCAAAAATAAAGGAAACAATAAGGAATGCAAGTGAAAGAGGCTGGAGGTACACTAGAGAGGGGTAGGGCTAATGGGGCAGGTGGAGACCGGCGTCATGAGGTTGTCCTCAGATTAAAACAGGCCCTGCTAGAGTGACAAGAAAAACCACAAGACGAAAACATAGGCGATGACAAGACAGATCGTGGCATTGCTCTTTGCCCGCTTAACGTGAGTGGAGATGGTGTGGAGTAATGGTGTGTGTGGCTGAGTAAGCTTGGCAAATGGTTGGGTGAGCTAGGTTGCTGAACAATAGCACTTATGTGCATTAGGGACGAGAGAAGAAAACCTAGAAGCATTAGCCTAGAGTGTGGAGGAATATGCCAGTCAGTACTTTTTACAGAATAGGTGTGCATATTATATAGCGTTTATAGTTACCTACAGGTGTGCCAAAAGCGTGAAAATGGCTAAATGCATACTCAAACGATACCTGTGGGTGCAGCAACCACACTGAGCAAGTTCTCGCACCACCTCCACCACAACTACCCTGGCTGCTGTTACCATGATGTATCAATCGGGATCAAAGAAGAAAACAGTGCATAAAAGATACTATTAATGTTTGTAAAAAAGTTCTGCTGTGGCCATCCCTCGATTGAAAAAAATATTCAGGAGTTCCATTGGAATATCCACACATCATGCCTCTAAATATGCTTCAAAGATAATAAAAAGGAAAGATTAGAACACGATACAAAAAGCAGCAAGTGAAAAACCATGCTCATTTTTACTTGTATAAAGTCTCTATACGAGGGCTAAGTTACCTTTCTGGCTCGTTCGGTAATGGTTGGAGCTCGTTGCATTAACTTTTCTTGTAAAAACTCTTTGTTCTGAAAAACAAAAGCAGCAAGATTTAGATTGACAATTATCTGCCCCATTAACGAAACTAGCTTTATATGCCCCTCTTTCAAATGTTGCTGTTTTCCACTATTCGCCATAGTGAAGGTCCAGCAGCATCTTTGAATAAGAATTAAAAATCAACAAGCACAACTATTGCAGCGAAATGTTTTGACATGTTACACTTTTTTTTCTTTGATACATTTTAAAAAGTTCATGTACTTTGATCTATTGGTTTGATGGAATTTACCCTCTAATGAATCATTATGATAGACTGACTCAATATGATCCGCCACGTACATTGCCTGGACTTGTTCAATGGATGTAAACGTGTGAAGACATGTAAAGCAAGGCAAAAGCTTGCCTAGAAACTGAACCGCAAGCCTAGGTCTAATTATTCATTAAAAATTACTTTGGCGAACGTACTTGATTTTTTTGACCAGCTTCAAAGTAGCAATCTCACCTGCTGTTTGTGTAGGCAGAGCTTAGCAGGGCAGTGTGGAAAGTCCCACCTCAGCAGGTGGTTACCCAAGGTGGCACAGACCCTTGTAAGGACAGGCAGTAAATGTGAGCAGCAACAGAAAAACAGGAACCGGAATGTTGCTTTTTCTCCCCTTCGCACTCCCATGCTGAAAGCAGGAGTACCCAGTCCCCCATGGAGGTGCTTCCACACCTCACCACTCCAGATCAAAAAGGTGTGACCAAGAAAGTAGTTGCAATCATTCTCCCAATAGCAGCTACACTTTGCCTACACTGAATGTTCCTACTCTGCCTTTATGGTGAAACCTACTCCAGCATTGCAGGGAATAGGAGTCTGCAAACCCTTGATTAAAGTGCAAGTGCAATGCTTCTATACACGTAGATTGCCAAATTAAAACTCCTCCTCCAAGATCAAATTCCTACTTCTGGCCAACGACCTCAAACACCACGCCATCCAGTCCTGGCTCTCTATGAACCTCAAAGGCTTCACACACACCAGCTATTGGGTTCGACATTTACAGACACCTCGCCTTCAAATTGCCCATAGCAAGGAAGACAAAAGTCTTACTACCATCTTTCTCTCCTGCAGACAATCAAGCCCTTCATCCCAGAAAACTTCATATCTACTGCTCAAGTCTTGGTCCTCTCCCACCTGGATGGAAGCAATGCCCTTTTGGAAGGCCTGCCGGCAGCCATCCTAACCTGCCTGAGATATGCCCTACATGCTGCAGCATAACTCAAAAGACTTGGAACATTCAACCACATCACCCCAAACCCTCATCGAACTGCACTGGCTTCCGCTGCAAACCTGTATGATCTTCAAATCCTGCTGCATCTACAAGGTTGTCGTCCTGAAGTCCCTAATCGACCACACTGAAAAGTTCAGCATCTCCGTAGGCCTATGATCCACCAGAAGGACAGACATGTGCAGACTTGAACTGTGCCAGTGCAGGAAGGAAAGACCCAATAAACATGCCTTCTTATCTACACCCCAGACTCTGGAACCTTCTCCCAGGCAACTCCAGACTCGCACCCTGACTTCTACATTTCACGAAGGAGCTCAAAACCCTCCTCTTAGAGGAATGGCTCCTCCCTGACACCTAGGTCCACACACCCACCTAAGCCGAGACTGGGTGGTCTGCTCGCCTCAGTTTCCTCCCTTGGTGGTTTGTAAGTCTCTTGCTGCCAAATTGTGCCCATCTCGTTAGATTGCTGCTCCCTTGTACGTCAGATTCCCTCACTGTGTGCTTCCCCGTATGAACTCCAAAGTGCTCTGTTGCTTCCCGTAGCTATGTCCGTACTAAATATGATCAGACCAATTCTATTTCCCCACAGTTAATGCTTGCCGCATTTTCCAAATATGATCACACATGCTGATTATTGGGAGCATTACAATATGTGGCCACATTTATTTTTTGGCTAAAAGCAAGTATATAAAATCTCAGCTGCCTAACAATTTAATCACCAATGGTGTTTAATTTTAAAAAAAAAACTGTCAGTATGGTCAATCACATTTTTTTCAGGTTGTTTTTCCTCTTTATACGTGAGATAGCTCCTATTTCCCCTCTGTTCCCATCACTACCCTTTTCCTGAATTGTTTTTTATTTCTAACCCTTTCCCCTCTGCTCAACAGCTTTTTCAGATCGACATTATAAGGACAAAGGTGTTTTCCAAAGTTTGTTTTCAAATGTTTCAACACAAAGTAGTATATATACACCTATACTGCTCGTCCGTATCTAGCTCACATCTTTAGTCTTATTGTAATACAGTGGTATTTGGGTACCACCACAACAGAATAACTATGTGCTGATGTTGTCCTATGTTCAAAACAAGCTACAGTAACATACACTTCATACAACAGCTTAACTATCTCTCCATTGGTGCCACAGAGCATCCGGAGGGGTTCAACTTCGACATTCAATGAAAAAACTTTGTTGGCATTGCATTATGCTCAGATTCATCACAACAAAACCCTTAACATTTGGTGGCATGGAAATGGCGACGAGCTATTGTCCCACCCTCATAGAAAATTAGGCCTGCAGCCAAGGACCATTTCTCCCCCTACAACTCCCAAAATTCAATTGTCAGATCTCAATGGACATGGGCGTGGTCCACTCTTGCACCCTGAGCAAACTCCGTCCTACAATTTTATATATCATTTTTATTCAGATCTAAAACATATGGATTCGTATGCAATTCACCTGTTTTGTCACCTGATAAAAGCATGCAGTTTGCATTGGAATTTATGGTTAAAGCTGTCTGCAAAGCATAATTTGCAAGCAGCATTACGTTTTTTTTAAAAAAAAGAGTAAATGTAAATGAAGAGAAAGGGCAATTTTCCCTGGTTTTACTCTTCACTTTTAAAATCGGATTTGTAAATGTTTACACTTGCAAGCAGGTAATGCAACAGCAGGTAAGTACTCATGTTGGTGGGCCCTGCATGCAATATATAACTTGGTGTTTTAGCATACATTTTAAAAAACGCTTTTTGGGTGCCTCCATTGTTTTTGTGTACATTTACAGCAAAGTTACTGCAAAACAGCTTGCATCGATGAAAAAACAAGATGCCGTTTATACGAATTTCCATGGGCGCCCTCTTTTCGAACTCCCTTGTATAAATCCTTCCTGGCATTCTACTCCTACCTCCTTCCACTCGCCAGTTTGTGTAACTTTTTTCTTTCTAATGAAGCATGTTTTGTATCATTTCTTTGGAAATTCCACGGATTCTGCCAGAAGACAAAAACGTTCTGGCAAAAACATGCTCCCAATCCCACCCCTACCTCTCTGTCGCATTTCATCTTTTCCCCCTCCTCCCCCTCTACCGCATATCATTTCCCTTTCCCTCATCCAAATATCATCTTGGGTACTTTTCTTTTCGGCTTCCGTGAGGATTCCCGTGGAAATATCTTGCATCGAGTATTTTTTTAAGCATACAAATTGGCGGTATTTCATTTCTGAAAAGCCTCAGTAGATATATAAGTAGATATATAAAGATTTCTGGGGAAAACTACTGTACAGACACCAAAACAAAAACATTCACATCTATAACTCTTTGTGGCGAGGTTCTTTTTATTTGGTGAAAATTCATGTTGCGCTTTTTGTGCTAGGATTTTTCAATGGAAGCAACTTTATCTAAATGGGAAAATTCATGTGAGTAGGTCAAAAGCTTTTTTTTGTTTTCTTAATAACATTTAAATCGTTAATGCATTTTCCTAAAAATATTCAGTTTGGAGGGGTCAGCGGCAGACATTTATTGGATACATTTAATCCAAATCCACACAGCCAGCCAAAAGTTAGTAGCAATTTTGAGAAAAGTCAAAGTAAATCGTTTTTTCTTTAACGATAGGGCAGCCGTAAATTCAGTGCAACAAAAGCCTTGAAATTCAGTGATTTTTTTGTTTGTTGTTGAAGTGACATTAAGGTGTCAATTTAATGCAACAAAACCACTGAAATTGGCAGGTGTTGAAACTACGCCACCTCAACTATGAGGCCCCCATTGCACAACCCTTTAAGAACACGGATACCGCATCTTTTGAACGGTTACGGATTTGAACTAGATTTTCTATGTTAGGTGGGCCCCGGCCAGACATCTTGCTGATCTATCCTACAGCTCAAAAGTAATTAGACATAGAATTTTCACATTTCTTGCATATCGGTTTCACCCAAATTAGCGTCATACTAGTATATATGTATACTAGCAGTACCACCGGGCGTTGCCCGGGTCTGTAGCTGACATACAAAATCTTCAATCTCCCAAAAACGCCTACACTGATTGTTAGGGAGACATCTCTCTTTAGGCTGAATTTCCTAACCTAGTGAGTCCCCCAGCAGCTTTGCTGGATTTCTGGAGTTTGTTTTTTTCTCCTGCCAAGAGTGAGACTCTTTCTCCCACTCTTGGACATGATTTATGGTGTTCCTTTGACTGTTAATGTGTTTTATGGGCTATGGGGTCCTTTACTCCATGGGGTCTCGTGTTTTTACTATGTGTGTTACACAGCACCCTCCGTGCAGTGACACAGGGGTGTCATAGTGACACCCCACCATAGACTCCATACCCTGGTACTGACTACTGTCTCCCAGGGCATGTAAAGTCACCATTGGCTTTACTAGTCCCAAATTATTAACAGAAAAGAGTACAAACCATCATATTGTGGACGTACTGGTCGGGGCAATTCGATTGCCCCGGGGTCTGTTAGTCGAGGGGGCACGTCTCCGTCCCCCCTGATCGAGTTTTGGCTGGTGGCAGTGGAAACTACTTTTTATATTCGACCACAAATATTTCCCTATGGGATTTTCTCATTGTTCGAGGCTACCAACTTTAATTATTTAATTCTCATAGCCTCGAACATACCTCCAGTTTATTTAATTAATATTAATTCGCCGGTTGCTATTTTTTGCCAGGACTCAATTCTAAAATGGCATTTGTGTTTTCTTCTGTGACCCCAACCCAAGTCGAGCCCTTTGTTCCACTTTTTGGCGGGCTTCTCCACAGAAGCCTCCAAAAGTGGTGCCACTCTGTCTGGGTACCACAGGGGGTGTGGGAGGGGGTTTAGGCACCCTGGACTGAGTTACCTTGGTAACTCAAGTCGCACCCTTGTGTGATTGGCCCAAGTGGTGAGCCGGCTGGCTCACCACTTAGCATGTTTGATTGACAGCTAGGCTGAGTGAATGGGGGTATGCTGCATAAAAGCAGGGCTTTGGGGGCTGGAACTTCAGAAGTCACCACAGGACCTGAGAATCCGACAAGGGAGAAGCTGAGCCGACTTACCACGACGACACCACCGGTGGAGCCCTGCGGAACCGACTCACCGCTTCCCGACGACAGAGAAGATCTCCCGGCTGGAGAGGCTTCTTCCCCCGACTGGTGGGCACAACCAGTTTACCTTCTGTTCTTCGCACCCCAGACCGGTTTGTGGTCGAACTGCCCATGCCAAGCACCCCGGCAGCCGGATAGCCACTTACCACTGAACCGCGAATCAACGGACCGATCCTTGTACCTGAGAAACTCAGCGGCTGGTTTCTTCCCTGGCAGTGCAACGGACTCCTGTCTTCCTCCCCGACGAGATCTTCTCTTCCCCCGGACGAAGCACTGACTTGCATCCGCTGCCAGGAACAACTGCCCCCGCTGGAATATTCTCACCACTTTAAGGTACCTTGTCCGCCAGGCCTCCGTTTCTAAAGATTGCAACAAGGTAATAACAACCCCTTAACCTTCTGGACTGGGCTGGCCAGCTTGACCCTCTAACTGGTCCCTTTCTTTGGTCCAACTCCTTTTTTTGAACCGTTACAAGACTTTTGTGCACTGCAACCGTGTGATCTTGGACACATTTCGTTTTGACCCTCTTAAAGTGGATCCAGCCTATTGAACTCTTACTTCACGGTTTTACTTTGCCTTCCTCTCTTTTTGTGTTCTTGTAAAAGTGTTGGGACCTGTTTCAAATTTATTCTCTGTTTTTCTCTCCCTTTTAAAAACAAATTATTAGAGTGCCATCTACGTTAAGCGCTCACCGCTGTCTGAAAATAAGTGGGGCTTTACTTAAGACTTGTCTAAAATTCTTTTAAGGGAGTGTATATCTTTTAGTGGCCGTGTTTGTGAATTGCTTACTATTAGTGCCTGTGTGTTTTTTTCTAGATGTGGTTTAAAATAAATAATTATATCTCTTTTACACCAAGCCCTGGTCAGTGTTTACTTGTTCTATTGTGTTCTCTTGACCTATTGTGAATACTCTGTATACTGCCTAACTCTTCTTGAGGGAAGTCTGACTGATCAGCCACAGCTACCAAGTGAATCTGTGTGGTACAGACTGCTACCAAGTGGGTTTACTGCCAAACACCTGTAGTCCTAAATCTTTTGCAGTGGTCCCAGAGGGAACTGCACAGGTTTCTGCCTAACACTGATAGCACAGGGCAGGACCCCCGCTCCAACCCTGTGCATGGCGAATGGGTGGGGTTGGTCAAATTTCACTATCGCCAGTACACTCCAGACTGGTATGCTGACCTTGGGTCAAACCTTCAGCTCACCAACTATTGTGGGGCTGGAGCCAACAATCGCCAAATCGGCAATCTCCCGAAATCACCCATACTGGTATCACAGGGCCAGACAAGGGGTGAGGTTGGTCAGATTTCACTATCGCCAGTACATCCTAGACTGGCATGCCACCCCTTGGTCAAAATTGCAGCCCCCCACAACTGTAATGGGGCTGGAGCCAACCCTGAACATACAAACAAGGTTTCCCAAATATATATATATAGATTCTAACAATTCCGGGTATTCGCCCCTTCTTACCCAAAGGGGAGACACCTCTCCATTGAGATGAGGGAGGTGAGCACATTACACAAGATCCTTCCTGAGGGTTCCGAGCAAGTGGGTTCTCAGTAGGAGTAACTTCCCACTCCCCTCTCCAAGGGTACAAGTATCTGCAGTATTTAAGATCTTCCACAAAACTTGTGTTCTCTGCCTACATGAATGGCAAAGAAGTTATCAAATAACTAAAACCTTTTTTCTGTCTAATTTCAATGCTGACCGCAACATTACTATAATGCAGTCAACAGTACTCTTGTCTCTCACTTCAGAGACCCCTATAAAGAACCTTCAAATCCTCACCTGGAGGAGGAGAGACCCTGATGCAGAGTCAAGCGACAGGGTAGGAGAAGCGCAAAACGAATGCCGTCGCTTTCGCTCAAGGTGAACACATCCTGGAGGCGGGACCACAGTGTATGTGGTGGGTGCGAAGCTCCCATAATTTCACCGATCCCAGGGATGCCGAAGTAAGAACGTCTTTCATTTCGGTCTGAGAGCCACAGAACGAGAAGAGACACTGGCAAGCACCAGAAAGCACAAGCACACGAACATTGACCACAGTTCAAACACTGAGAAAAGGAGCAATTGCTCTGGAAAAGGGGTATTTAGATAGATCCAGAATACTTGGAAGAGGATGAGAAAAGCAACTTTTCTGCTTTAGGGACATTAACAAGTTTGTGGAGGAATGAAAGTGAAACCTATTAATTGTGGACTTCTTGAAAAGTGAATTTTGCCTAAAATGAATGACTCTTTTATAAGCAACTGTTGGCAAAGATCAAAATAGAGAGAACTGTGATGATCATTGATTTTCAAGAATTGTTAGCAGAGAAGGGGTTCAGCTGCAATATTCAAACAACCACAGGCCTCCTACGCATTTGCTTTGTATGTTATAATTTGTGTACAATGGTTGAACCAGTTAATCAAGTAAGGTTTTGTACTGGGGACAGTCTTATGTTGGTTCTAACTTCTGAAGAGCACTTTTGGTGTTGTGTTTGAAGATGGGGAATGTTCACATTAATCCATTAAAATAGGCATTGAAGGGTTTAAGAAACTGCTCCCAGGGAGATTTCAAAATATAAAACAACAGACTCTAGATAGGTTTAACCTGCAGCATTTTTCACTTCACAAAGCAAATACTTTTTTTTTTAATTACAAGGTTTCTATGGATTTTAAGGAAATTGCATATCAAACTAAGTCATCCATTGGAACATACTAATCATGGAACACAACCTCCAACCCACTCCCTCCACACCCCCAAAAATCTGCATCTTGAAGCCCAACCAAAGGTCCACACACCATCATGTGCTTCGCATTGTTTTGACATAGCAAGGCATCAAACCTTTATTTTAACACCTCCTGATATATTACAAAACAAATTCTTGAAGTTCAACCTCAAGTCCTCCATTTGCCCCTAACATTCTGGACTTTCCCTTGGAATGCCCCTCGCTTTATGTACTGCGAGAGACCGGAGGGTATTCTCATTCCTACTCCCCTGGGATCCTCATCCTCTGTGCAGGTAGCCAGGGAAAGACCATCACTTTTGGATCTTGACCCTGTGGGTGGACAAGCGAGGGAGGATCACCTGGGTGGAGGGTCCTTGGGGATTGAGAGTGGGATGCTTTCAGGCGTGACATGGTATTCCCCCTATTCTAATGTCAACCAACCTAGTCCTCCCCCAACTTTAATGGGTTATTGTAGGTCAACTCCACTTCTTCCCTCTCTTGGGACACCTAACAGTACTGAGATGAGGAAGAGACAGCTGACAGTAAGGAATACCACTCACTCTGCCCACTCTAGTACTGAGACGAGGAAGAAGCAACTAAGAGTAGTGAACACCAGTTACTTTCACCACTTCGGTACTGGGACGAAGATGATGCAGGAAAGGTATAAAGGTCAGGCAAGCCTCTAAATCAGAGTCGGGCAGAATTGAATGATAGAATACACCTGCAACCCATTGAAGAACTACAGGTGTATAAAAGGCAAAGCCATGAGGGGTGAAAAGTGAGACCTGGAGAACTTGGGCAGAGAATGCTGAACCAACCAGGGAATCCAGAGGCAGTCGTGGTGGGACCCGAGGACAAGACGGGATGCCGGCCGACATCCCCAAACCAAGGGAAGCCTCCTATATGCAGAATCAAGTCTCCCATGTAAAGTGGGAGCAAAAGGAGCTGCAGCAAGGCACAATTACCAGGGACGCTGCGCACGGCCTTGCAGATGCATTGAAGCCGCCCACGCGGACCGAGTCACTATTCTCACGTGAGCGGGGCTCGCAGAATGATATATGCTATGGTGTTTATAACGCGCCTGTACACAAGTGTTGCTAGGCGCGACAAGAAAAGGAGGGTGAAACAAAGGGAGGACAAAATAATGATCTTACTAGGCATTGTGTCATTCAGATCGCGCAAGTGCAGGGAAGAGGAGAAGTGGCAGAGGGTGGGGGGTAAGGGTGAAGTGCAGTTAACTCACAAGTGCAGAAAGCGGGTGGCTCATAAGTGCAGTGAGAAGAGACTGTAGGGTTGCAGATACAGACCCTTAAGTGCTGGTGAGCCAAGAGGCAGTGTGAGGGCAACTGGACCTGCATGAGCATGGGCCCGAGTTCAGAGGGTGACCAGTACATGGAGCAGTCAGGTACATCAGCAGGGGAGAGGAAGAGAGAAAGCAGAAGCAAAAAGGTAGGTCTTGAGTTGAATCCGGAACGGGAGGTGGTTCTGCTCAAGTTTGAGAGAGGCAGGGAGGCTGTTCCAGAGTGAGGTCCGAGCTGAGGAGATAGATCTGCCACTCTCAGCTTGGAGAAGCGTCTGAACCTCAGAGAGTTGGAGGTGGATGAGCAGACAGCTCGAGAAGGAAGATGTTCTGGAAGAGAAAATTGGAGGTGGAGCTGTCCCAGGCCCCAGAAAGCCTTGTGGACAATGCAGAGGGTCTTGAAGTTGATCCTTGCAGCCACAGGGACCCAGTGAAGACATTTCAGAGCTGGAGAGGTACGATCCCTGGGCTTGAGGCCAAGGACAAGTCTTGCAGTCCTGTTCTGAATAAGTTGTAAAGGTCGAAGATTAGAAGCAGGAAGATTTAGAAAGAGGCTGTTGTGATCTTCCAGCCTAGAGCGGACCAGAGCTCTGGAGACAGTGAGCGTCTGTGGGAAAGTGAGAAAAGGAAGAATACCTTTAGACCATAGGCTCACAGAAAGTATAAAGTGTAAGAACAGTTAAGTTGTACCGAGTGGGTAGGCCGGGAGAGGCGATGAGGAACATTGAATTGAAAAAACGTTACCAGGGGTAAGTAACTTTTTCTTAGAATGGATTGTGTCCTTTGACATATTCATCATTTTATGATACTCCCAAAGCAGTAATAATTTGGTGGTGGGAGTAGGAATTTAAAATTTTGTTCCAATCATAGACCGAATGAAGGACTGCTTTTGCAAATTGTCCTCCCTGACTTGAAGAGGAGTCCAGACAGTAATGTCTCACAAAAGTATGAATAGATGACCAAGTGGCCGCTGAACAAATGTCTTTGATTGGGACACCACTTTAAAGAGCAGCAGAAGTTGCCATACACCTTGTGGAATGTGCTCTTAGGCCTTCGGGCGGGTCCTTGCCCGCTAATCTCCAACATTCACCAGTAGCCAGGATAATCCATCTGGATATGGTTTGTTTAATAACAGCTAGACCCAATTTGGGGTCAGAATAGCCAATGAATATTTGATCATTTTGGCAGAATTTAGCCATTCTGGATATGCAAAAACAGAGCCCTTTTTGGGTCAAGTCTATGTAATCTTTCCTGCTCCTTCACCGGAATAGGAGGTGGATAGAAAGTTGGTTAAGTAATTTTTTGCGACAACTGGAAGTCAGAGACTACCTTCGGTAAGAAAGAAGGTTTCACCTGGAGAATGACTGTCTTTATGGAAAACTGTATGAGGAGGCTTAGAGGACAGGGCCTGCAACTCTCTTACCCTGCGGGCTGGCGTTATTGCAATAAGCAAACCAGTTTTTAATGTCAACAATCTTAATGGGCATGAGTCTAGAGGCTCAAAAGGAATGCATGCTAAAAATCTTAACACCAGATTGAGATCCAGTACAGGTACATTGAATGGAACTGGTGAAAATACATTAGTAAGGCCTTTTAGGAATTGAACAATCAGAGCGATCTTAAAATATTAATCCTCCTCTGAAGAGCGCATGTAAATAGACAGCGCCGCCAGGTAACCTTTAATTGTTCCAATCTGGAGCCCCAGTTTTGCCAAATGTAACAAAAAGGAAAGCACCATAGGTGTGTCACATAGAAAGGGATCCACATTCTTATCCCTGCTGAGCTTTTTCCAATGGCAGCGGTACAAAGATTTTGTTACTGGCCGTCTGGCTGAAAGCAAAATCTCCATTACATCATCCAGAAGGTCCCAATCCTTATATCTCAGCCTTTCAGAGACCATGCGTGAAGGCTGTGTGTCTTGACCTCTGGATGGAGAACTCGAGCTTCCTCTTGCGAGACAAGATGCTCTCTTTGAAGAAGACACATTGGAGGGCAGATGGACATGTCCAGAAGGTCCGGGTAACATCTTCCTGGCTCAATCCAAAGCAATTAGGATCATGGATTTCCCGAACTTTCTCAACCTCCTGATCACGTGAGGCATGATGGGGACTGGAGGAAACGCGTACACGAGTGGAAACTCCCAGTCCATCAGGAACACGTCCCCTAAAGCAGCAACAGTTCACACTTCCGGTTCACACTGGTCGCGAACAGATCCACTTGAAGGTTACCCCAAAGGGTGAAGATCTCTTGAAAGACTTCTTGAGCAAGTTCCCACTCGTGAGAGACTGTTCTGCCTGCTCAGAGCGTCCGCCGCCATGTTCTCTTCTCCGGCTGGTGACCGGTCGACAGGGAGATTCCTTCTTGCATTGCCCAGAACCTGAGCTGCATTGCCTCTCTGCACAGTGGCAGTGACACTACACCACCTCTCTTGTTGAGGTAGTGCATGGCCACTGTGTTGTCTGTCATTATCAGGACCATTCTTTCCCCGTGGAGAGGGCAGAAAAGCCTTCAGCGCTAGTCTGATTGCCCTCAGCTCCAAAAGGTTGATATGTAGTTTGAACTACGATGGAGATCAACGACCACTGATCATGGGTGTGGGCTCCCCAGCCAGTGAGTGAGGCGTCCGTCACTACCGTTATCTCTGGCCATGGCTGACAAAAAGATTCTCGCTTGAGAATGTTGTCCTTGCAAGCCCACCCACAGAAGGTCCCGAGAGACTCTGCTCAGAACGTTCAGGTGGTCTGACATTCTGGCTGAAAACTGGGACCATTGAGTCCTGAGAGCCCATTATAGGGATCTCATTCTCAGGCGAGCCTCTGGCACCAGGAAAATGCAGGATGACATGAGACCGAGCAACCTCATAAAATCGAAGGCCGGAAAGATGCTGGGCACTCTGGAATTTGGTAACCATCTGCAGAATGTGTTAAGATCTCACTTCGGGTGGCGAGGCTTTTCCGAGGAAGGATGCAGGCCTGCTTCAATGAGTTGGAGTCGTTGGGAAGGTATCGTGTCAGACTTCTTGTAATTGAGGAAGATACCCAGTCTGTGGAGCGAGTGGCAGGTTACGCCGAGATGTTCCCCGGCTTGCTCGGGTGAATGAGCCCAGATCAGCCAATCGTCCAGGTAGGGGTAGATGTGAATCCCCCACCCCCTCTCGAGACTCGCTGCTACCAAAGCATCAACTTGGTGAAAACCCTTAGGGTGGAGATCAGCCCGAATGGCAGAACTCGGAACTGCCAACCATGAGCCTCAAGTACTTTCTGTACTTGAGATGGATAGGTACATGAAAGTAAGCATCCTGAAGGTCCAAGGACACCATCCAGTCTGAGCTAGCTGGAGAGCCTGAAGGATTTGGGATAGGGTAAGCATCTTGAACTTGTCCTTCCTGAGGAACTTGTTCAAGTTTCTTAAGTCCAAGATGGGTCTCAATCCTCGTCCTTTTTGGGAATCAAAGTATGGGGAATACCAACCCTTGATCCTTTCCGCTACATGTACTATTCTATTGCACATTTCTCTAGCAGGGTCAAAAGTTCCTGCAGAAGGAGCGGATCCGGAAATTTGAAAGAGTTGTTCCCCGGTAGATGATCCAGAGGCCTTCTTTGGAAAACAAGGCAGTAACCTTGGGCTACAGTTTCCAGTGCCAGTGTATTTACTGCAGCCGCATGTTCTGGTGTCTCCCAATTTGCAAAGACCCTTTTCTGTATTGCAGTGTGGAAAGGTAAAATTTGATCTTTCTGGGGACCCTGGTCCAAGATGTCTGTCCTATCATCTTGTTCAAAAGAAGGAATAGGCCTGCTCCAGCCTAAAAACTCTACAACCTTACTCACTAGTTTTCTATATGAGGAGTCCTGTTCAGTTGGATCTGGTTTTATCTAACCCACTGGCTGACTGAAGGTTAATTCCCTTAATCTGGACTCAGAGATTAGCTCTTCTGGCACATTAGGGATGCTGAATTCTAGCCCAAACAGTGGTGTTTTATCATCAGAAGGATGATCTTCCTCGTAGATGGCTGATAGACGTCTTCGATACTGGTGTCGACGGCTCCGATGGAGTCAGCGAAGGCGTAGACTACTTTGTGCTCTTCTTTGACGGAACCCTCAATGGGCGAGGCTCCTGACTCGAAGCCCTCAGCGATTTCTTATCGGATCGAGATCAATCTTGATGCAATACAAGTTTAAGGCTTGGTTTCAAAGATTTTGTCATCTTTTTGCAGATCAACTGGGGCATGGGCTTTCTGCTCGTCTTAAAGATCTTAAGAATCTCAGTACGAAATACATCCCACTTAGCAGGAGAGTCAGATTTCGCTGGACACCGGAATACCTCAGCCGAGAAATCACTGGAGGCCAAAGGTGGCCTATGACGCCGTTACTTGGCCTTCATCGAAGACGAAGAATGGCGTGATCGAGACTGCTTTGATTTTTTACATCGAGGGGAATCCCTCGACTCATCTGTCTTTTTTTAACTCTTCGAAGGAGACTTCGAAGGTAACCTCCCCACAGCCAATTTACCTGTACACTCCGTGAGAGCCTTTTCGGTCATCGCATGACAGGAGCCGCAGTCGGGAGGTACAATGCCTGGAACTAAGGGACCACAGACATACACAGTGGGGGTTGGTGATCGACCTCTTCGATCGCCAGTCTTGGTGCTTCTTGAAGCCCGACTTAGGTGTGAGGGTGCCGACGAAGACATTTTTAAAACGAAAATCTAGTGATTTCACAGAAGAACCGAAGCGTGCCGTAATTCTCTCAAAGCGTTAGCCCCGAAAAACTGAACTGAAGCCAATGGGCGCTGCGTGCGCGACTTATACTAATGACATCAACAGGGACATTGACTTGATGAGATGGCACACATTGCCCCTATCAAAAAATTATTCTGAAGCAGCTGGAGAGATGATTATCACAAGATGAGGAATACGTGAGAGGACACAAGTCATTCGAAACAGTGGTTGTCATTAGTGCCTCACTGACAGTGAAGATAGAAACTAGACAGAGGTTAACAAGCACTAAATACTAACTTGAGGACTAAAGACACCTGGTTTAGAGAGGAAACAGCTACTTATAGACAAGAGCCCGAGGAACAGCCATTGCAAAAATGCCTTATGTGAAACAGTGTTAACCACAAGGATAAACACCATCTGATGGGAGAACGAAGGCATTAAGTGCTAAGAAGATGGCCTTCAGTTCCAGCATATGCATCTAGCATTTCCAAGTCTTGAGAGGAACAAATGTGAATTCAAATGTTCTGCAAGGTGGCCCCCCCACCCAATCAGGGAAAAGGTTGTTCCAGTGAGTAGCAACCAGGATCAAAACTGAAATCCCTGCAGTAATTCACTGCTTCTGACCACCCGAGTAAATCCTGCCAGGCATGGGGAGGCATGGAGATACAAACTACCTCCCTTTGAACCTCCAGGATACAGGAGGCCATCAAGCCGAAGAGTTGCTGAAGCTAACAGACTGATACACAGTCTTGGACAGAAAACGAAAGACAGCTCTGAGCAAGACCTGAATACCTGTGCGGAATCCCTGCCCCAAACAAAGCTAATGAAATTCAGCTTCCAAGAAGGCATCAAGGAAGCCTTTTTCAGATTGCGAGAGGTCAAGGTCAAAGAGAAAAGGCCCAGCAGAGTCTGAAGATCTACTGCACCTCAGGCAGGGCTATAGGCCAGCATAAGCCAGTCGTCCAGGCATGATACACATGTTCACCCTGAACTGCAAGGTGAGAAACCACAAACATCAATTTCAAGGATATGTGATTAGGCTTAAAAGGAGAACCCTGTACGGGAACTAACAGCCTGCCACAAATAAATGGTAGGTAACCACAATGCAGTGGCTAGATCAGGATGTGAAGGCAGGCATAGACATAAAATATGTGCCAGGCAGTTTTTAAACTTCTCTTGAGGTAAAAAGTTACACACCATAGTGACTACAGGACTCCTAGTCTAAACTCCCAAGTGAGTAAATTTAATTACTCCCGTGTCCCATCCCCTTTCCTCCATACTTCTGGAAGATTAAATAGCACATTTCACCCTATAAGTCAAAGTATTTTCATCCTACCTAACAAAGTTACTAAAGAACTAAGTATCAGATTCAGCATCCACCCTCAAACTCATGTCAACACAATACTGCTTGGAGAAGTCCAACAGGGAAGGCCAGGTTACCTCTTTTACGATGGAGTCCCAGGATGTGAGTCTTTGAAAAGCGACAGAAGCTGCCTTGGCTCTCACTAAATGAGCTTGAAGACCTTCAGGCTGAGATAATTTCTGTACTGTGTAACTCTCCAATATGCATGTCAAAATTAATTTGGAAATAGTTGCCTTGGGGGCAGGAGAGCCTTTATTTACACCCCTAAAAGGTTACAAATAGTTGTGAGGATTAAGTAAAACTCTAGAACCCTTGTAACAGTCGATGAATGAAGGACACTTTCAGACACATAGGCCGGGTATGGAAAACATACTGGAAGAGATGTATTCTGATTAATGTGGAACTCCGGCGGCACTTTGGAAGGAAAAACTGCTGAGTGCGAAACACCCTTCATCTAGATGAGACAGCTAGAGAATGGTGCTCACTTATCCTACTGGCGGATGTAATCACCACCAGGAAAACAGCTTTCGAGGAATCCGATCACAGGTTCAACGTGGCCATTGGTTCAAATGGTTTGTGACATAGTGCAAAGAGAAGCACATTCAGATCAGATTTCGGATGTGGGGGGCTCGACAGTGGGTAAAAGGTGCAAGGCCATCAAAATGTTGTTTCACCAGTGGATTAGAGATTGAGAAACAAAGATCATCTGAACAGAGGTATGCACCTAGCATCATTAGATAGGTTCTGCACATATCTACTTTATTACCGGAGGTCGCAAAACTTGAAAGAACATTGTCTAATGAGCGGATTCATGAGTTTGTTTAAATTCCAGTGGCAAAACCTGAGCCAGATACATTTGTATTGGGCTCTTGTGGAATCTTTTCTTGCTGCCCGAAGAAATTGTATATTATCCATATATTATCCATATAAAGCCCAAAATGGCTGAGGGACCTGATCTCCGGTACCGTGCTGCTAAATTTAGTGATCTCGGGAAGTGTTGCTGTACATTTCCCTCTTCCTGAAATTGCAAGTCCAGCAGATCCGGAAGGGACACCCTGGACAAGGTCGCAGATCAAAGAACCAGAACCTGACTGGCCACAACTGAGCAACAAAAATTACAGAGCATGCTGCTGCTTCTTGAAACTTCTGAAAGGCTTGATGAATAAGTGGCAGAGGAGGAAAGGCATACAGCATCATTCCGTCCCACAGGATTTTAAGAGCATCCTCTAGAGAGTTCCCCGTCCTTCTCTCAATGCATAAAGAGGGCACCTTCTTGTTCAACATTGTGGCAAAGATCTACTGGTGGAACGCTGCAACTGGCAAAAAAGGTCCAGAGAATGCAATTGCCACTCATTTATTGCTTCCGCTAAGCAACTTAATTGATCCGCTTCTGTGTTTACAGCTCTCAGTAGATGAAGAGCCACACCCATATGCGATGATGGATAGCCCCCTCCAATGTCTGCAAGGCCTGAACAATGAGCTGAATTGATATGGTTCCCCCTTGCTTGTTGATGTAGAACATCGAAACAGAGTGGTCTGTTCTTATGAATGAAACCTGTTCCAAATTTTGGGCAGGAAAGCCTTCAGTGCTAGAAAATGTTTTTTATTTACAGTCGTTTGTAAAAAACAAAAACAAAATCAGCATTTGTTGCGATTAAGGATGTGAGGCTTGAGACCAGACTGTCTCAGCACAAGTCGATCTCTGTGCATCGCTAATCTGGCCAGGGGAAACCACCTGTACACAAGATGCTATGAGACCAGCAGTCTCTGAATCCTGCACTCTCCTACGCTTTTGCTGCAGGAGCCTAGGAACACCGAACACATTAATGTCCATGACTCTTTCCATCGTCTGGAAGATTCTGGCTAGTCTAATATTGCAGAGAAATCTGATAAAGATCTGCCTTGTGTGGCTGCAAAAGAGGACTTTCACCCAGTTTACTACTGATCGGCCCAGATCCAATAGCAAATTTATAAGACAGAGTTGCCTCTACCAGTCATCCAACTCTGGGTATTGTGAGGAGTCCGCAATGAGAGAGGGACACAAGCGGTTTGTGTTTTCAAACAAATACATTTATTAAATGAAAAGGAGGTTGGGCAAATGCCTTTCTAGTCCTATTTGAAAGAGGAATTGCCCTACCTAGAAAGCAAAACTAAGGATCTGTGTCAGGAAGTCTGTGACTAATAATCTGTCCTTGTGTCCAAAACACCCTAACCTGGCCGTCGCACTACGAACAAAATAACAACGGGTGCAAGGATGTCTTTGTCTTGATAACTGCAAAAGTGTTCAAAAACCAAAAGTAATAACTGCAACAAAAATGTTTTCCAAGGTAAAATACCCTTAGACCGAGAGGAGGTCTCCCTTCCCCTAGATTCTTCAAATAGGATTGCAAAAGTGTTCCTTTAAGTAACAGTTCCTTTAGACATGCTTTTGCCTCACAAAGTTCTTGTCCAAGCAGTAAAGGTCTGTATATATATCTTTCTGTGAAACTTCTTGTAGATTGCCTGGTGTACTTCCCCTGCCAGGAATCTTGGTTCAATCTCAATTGACTGGTATACTCGCCTGCCAGGACTTCTTGTACGTTTCTCAGTTCTTTAGTTACATCAAAATAGCATATGCAGTGAGGTGCTTGGTATACCTATCATTAGCAATGCTTGTTCAAACCTCTCCCCCACATTGGCATCTCCCTCTTCTGTATTGGGTTGGGGTTTGCCTTTGGACTTTTTCTTGGCTGCTTTCACAGATTCTTACATTATTTTATCTACATTCAAACATTCTTCTTATTGGGTATTGATTCTGTAATCTTTGGGATTTGCGCACATTAGCAATTTCATACCATTTAAACAAACTGTGTTCTTGCGCTTGTCGGAATGCCCCAGGGTCCCCTGCTGCTTTGGCCTGACTGAGCAGACTTTTCCTGCGTTTCAGGAACTCTTCTCGCCGTCGCAGGATGGCTCCCTCATCTGCTTTCCATTGGGAGGTGTGGAGACGTTCTCCCAGCTGCTTTTGTGGCTCTGCAGCGACTTGCTGTCTTACCTCAAGTAGAGTGCTGCTTCAACGAGCGGTCTGACCTTCGGAAGCTCCAGTGCCGCTCCGCTCAGCTCTACGACCACCTTCGCTTGTACGCACGTTCTCTTCCTCCGGTCAGACAGCCTCCTCTGTGTTAAAGTGCCCCGACCTGGGGCTTAACTTAACTAGTCTGCGTGTGATACTTTGAGTCCCTGTTCCTTTGAAAAAACTCCTTACTCCTCTGCCTCGTCTCAGTACCTGAGTGATTATGGGAGTTGGAGTCCATGGATGACATTGGATTCTTAACTCATAACTGGTTTTAACCTAAGGGCATATCAGAAAAAAAGTGTTGTGCATGTGTTAACTCCCAAGGGGTTTCTCTTAAGAATTTTAGATAAGGGGATACCTGAAACAAAGAGTGCCATATGTGGGTTGTCAGTGTGTCAAATGTGGAGTTCTGGCCACAAAGGTTTCAAGAAACATTTCCATTAAGGTATTTGATGTCAGCTGGCCTTCTCCATGGGGAATGGGGAATACTGCGTGTTCTCAAATGGAGTCAAAACGTCTCCCCGATAGTGGTCCTCTCCCATGTGATCCTCTCTCATATATCCACCCCTGGGGTCAGTATCAGGTAGCAGCTGCACTCCTGTAGCCAAATGGAAGAGGTTCACCGCCGGGGAATGTGTGATGACTCTACTGGGTTCACAGTATACATGGACGCCCTGGAGACAAAGGAAGGCTGTAACTGCCACCATCATTTTTGTAATAGGCTTGGGTGCTGAATGAAGGCTATATTGAGTTTTCCATCATGAGACCAAATCGGGATATGCAAGTGCTGTGGCAAATCGTGGGTATTCGAGCCTTCTCCCCAGGGGGAGCCTCCCACTTTGAGACTAGCGAGGTGAGCCAGCCCAGCAAGACCCTCACTGGGGGTCTGGGCTGTTGGAACTCACAGAGAGAGACTCCCCCTTAGGGGACAAGGAATCCTGTTCCTGTGAGGAACTCCCTAAGCCACACAACATAGTAGCATATATGAGACTGTCTGCTACGAATAATACTGTGAGCTCTGCATATTTGGTTGAAGGTAATGCTGAAACAAACCAAACTGAAAAAGGAGAGGTCTCTTTAAGAAAGATGTGTACTTAACTGAGACGAGGGAAATAGCAAGAAGGCTTGGATTAACAGACTACGAGAGGTCTACAAGTTCAGGCAAGCTAGTGAGAAATTATCACTAAAGAGAATTCAAGGCAACACGCAATAATATTGTGGAAGAGCTACAAGAATTAATCAAGGAGATATCCAAATGCCATTATAGAAGACTGTTAGGAAACAAACACAAGAAAGATATATATATATATAAAGACTAACAGAAGATAATAGAATGCCAGGGGAATAAAGCCATTCTCCTGGCCTCACTTAAATTGGTTTTATTAGCGGGAGGGTCAGGAATAATTACATTTGGACTGAGGACATTATTTTCTTTAGGACTTCCTGGTGACAGACTAGCACCTTTAGATCGGCAGGGAAACACCTCTGGCAGTAGGGAAATAAAGGCCTTCGTCAGTTTATTAAAAGCAAGTCATAATGTCCTTACTGTGTCCGATGACTCCTTACGACCCGCCACATATGGTGTCAAAGTGGGATGCTATTGTCGCAATACAGAGTGAGACAATGCTATCCCAAATGTCCATGGCAATGCCCATCGATAAGCTCCCACCCATTGGACGTTTGGGCATAATACTATCATTGGGAAACCCAACCCTGGCCATGCTGAACCCTTACTGACCACACCACTTAATTCCAAACTTCCTGAATATTCTGACAAGGAAGAACTAGGAAATAGCAATGCAGAGGCTTCCTCCTCCTCGAACACCACCAGAAGTTGAGATGAATACACTTGATCCATCCTCAAGCAGATGGTAGATCACCAGATACAAGTAGATCAGCACCTACAAGTAGGCCTTGACCAAATAAGAGCAGGTCCCTCCCACCGGATAGTACCCCATGGGTTACTCCAACCCCATCAGGAAGGAGAGTATTTGTGGGTGTTCTTTATACATTTTGCACTATTAGCCACACAATACAATTGGGACGAAAGTGTGAAAATGTGTTATCTAACCCCCTTACTAAAGGGAGCCTTAAGTGTCATATCAAAATAAGCCCTTTGGGCACATCCCCTTTTTCTGACAAAGTGGGGCCCATTGGAACGGGTGGGGCAGACCCAGGCTTTTTATCACCTACAATTTCGGGACATTCATATACTAATGACAGAAGTCCACTTGAATTAGACGGCTGGGTACAAAATGTTTTTAGACAAAGTCAGTTAACACAATAAATGCACAAGAAATTTAGAAGATATTATAACAGAAATGTCAAAGTTTTTAATAAACAAACAATAAAAATAAGGATGAGCTTTGCGCCTTTCGGGACAAATCAATTTCTCAGGAACAAATAGTTAAAGAATCGGGCAATAACAAAGATAACATGTAAAAGTTTCATCCTTGTACAATATTTCTGTAAATGGAATAATAATAGGATTTATCTGAGAAAACACCACTACTAATTCTGGTAATGGGGGGGGCGCAGGTGTGTGTTTGTGTGGCCAACATCTAATGGAAGATGCAGAGAATTACAGTTGTCTTTGAAATGTGAAAAGGGACGTTGACAGGGCGTGCCAATAATACTATCCCTAGTGTGACGTCCGCTATACCCGTGTTGCTTGAGTAGAGGTATATTAAAGCAGGTACGACCAGAGAAAGCTCTTATAAACATCTTCTTTCCAACTGGAGGAAGGTTGGGCCATGTGAATATAAGCAGATACAAGCATCAGAAATATGATTATGGTGAGTAATGGATCCCTTCTGAGGCTTGTGGGATCTGCTTAGATCACATGCAATGCATAAATTAGCGAACAGTGTTAGGAAAAGGTGGTGGGTTGTGAGAAGGTCCAGTAGAACAAGTTACTTTCTTACCTGGTAACGTTCTTTCGATGGGATGGTCCGACGACGTATTCCATATCTATGACAGTAATCACCACAGCTGTGCTGCTTCGGAAACTTTTTCGGCGTCTGCGTCCTGCGTCGATGACGTCGATGCGCCGCCGTCGAGGACCTCCTCCGACGTCCGACGTCATCCGATGTGATAAGTAGGACGCACGACGCCAGTAGCCTCAGTTGTAGTTTTTTCCCCCAGAACGTGTGACAAGAGTCAACTGCCAGTCCGACACAAAGCCTTGCGGAACGTAAGCTGCAAACGCAACAGAAATTCTGCAGCGGGGAAGGCAGGGCGGGAGCGATATGGAATACGTCGTCGGACCATCCCATCGAAAGAACGTTACCAGGTAAGAAAGTAACTTGTTCTTCGAGGGGATTGGGTCCTCCGACGTATTCCATATCTATGACAGACTCCCAAAGCAGTACCAAATCAAGGAGGAGGGAAAGAATTTAGAAACAAAATTTAGAATAGCCAATCAAATAGCAGAGCAAAGGACCGCCTTGCCAAAGGCCAGATCCTGCCCTCTGATGGAATCGAGGGAATAATGCCGCACAAATGTATGCACTGAAGCCCAGGTGGCAGCATCACAGATGTTGCGAATAGGAACACCCCTCTGCAGGGCAGTAGATGCAGCCAAGCCCCTGGTAGAATGGGCCCGCAAGCCAGCCGGAGGGACCTTGCCCGCCAAGCGGTAACACTCCGAGATGGCCAAAATAATCCAGCGGGACAAAGTCTGTTTCGTCACAGCTTGCCCCAAGCGCTTACCAGCGTAACCAATAAAGAGTTGATCGTCCACTCTGACCCGGGACATGCGAGAAACATAAAAGCTCAAAGCTCTCCTAGGATCAAGCCTATGGAGCCTCTCCTCTTCCTTACCAGGATGCGGAGGAGGATAGAATGCCGGAAGAACAATCTTCTGGGCCAAATGAAATTCCGTCACTACCTTCGGAAGAAAAGAAGGACGAACTCGAAGGACAACCCTGTCCTTGTGAAATACAGTGAAGGGCGGCTTAACAGAAAGTGCCTGTAACTCACTCACTCTGCGAGCGGAAGTAACCGCAACTAAAAACACAGTTTTCAAAGTCAACAGCCTCAAAGGGCAAGAATGTAACGGCTCAAACGGAGCACCCATAAGAAACCTAAGAACAAGGTTCAAATCCCAACCGGGCACCAGGAAAGGCGACGGAGGGAACACATTAGTGAGCCCTTTCAGAAACTGTGAAATTAAAGGGATTTTAAAGTAAGAACATTCTTCAGATGAGCGCTTAAAGATGGACAGCGCCGCCAGGTAACCCTTAACGGTACCCACTTGCAAGCCCCTGTGGGCCAAAGAAAGCAAAAAGGACAGAACCATGGGGATGTCACATGCAAAAGGATCCACATTCTGAACTCTGCACCAGTCGCAGAACTTACGCCAACGGCAACGGTACAGAGACTTAGTTGCGGGCCTTCGGGCCGAAAGCAACACCTCCATCACGTCTTCAGGGAGGTCCCAATCCTTATACCTCAACCTTTCAGAAGCCAAGCGTGAAGGTTGAGGGATCCGACCTCTGGATGGAGAACCTGACCTCCCTCCCGTGAGAGCAGATCGTCTCGGTAGGGAAGACGACGTGGAGGGCAGATGGACAAGTCGAGAAGGTCCGGGTACCACGTCCTCCGAGCCCACGCCGGAGCAATGAGGATCATCCGGGAACCGAACTTCCGTAACCTCCGCAGCACTTGCGGGATGACGGGGACCGGAGGAAACGCGTACAGCAGCGGGAACGACCACTCCACCACGAACGCGTCTCCTAAGGCTCCTCTTGGAGGAAATTCCCGCGAGCAAAACCTTTCGCACTTCCGGTTGACACTGGAGGCAAAGAGATCCACTTGAGGGGTCCCCCAAAGGGCGAAGATCTCCAGAAGAATCTCCAGAGCCAACTCCCACTCGTGAGAGATCGTGCTCTGCCTGCTCAGAGCGTCCGCCGTCACGTTCTCGACTCCGGCCAGATGAACTGCCGAGATCGAAACTTCCTGCTGGATGGCCCAGAACTCGAGCTGCATCGCCTCCCTGCACAGAGGAAGTGACCCTGCCCCCCCCTTTTTGTTGAGGTAGTGCATGGCCACTGTGTTGTCCGTCAGGATCAGGACATTCTTCCCTCGCACAGTCGGCAGAAAAGCCCTCAGGGCTAGCCTGACGGCCCTCAGCTCCAACAGATTGATATGGAGTCTGGACTCCGACGGAGACCAACGACCGCTGACTGTCAGCCCGTTGGCATGAGCTCCCCATCCCGTGAGGGATGCATCCGACACGATCGTCACCTCCGGCCAGGGAAGCCAAAACGGAGCCCCCTTCATCAAGTTGCCTTCGACGGCCCACCACAGAAGGTCCCGGGCGACCGAGGGCGGCACCTGAATCGGGTCCGACATCCTGCCGGAGGACTGCGACCATTGCATCTTGAGTGCCCACTGCAAAGATCTCATTCGCAGGCGAGCCTCTGGCACCAGAAGAATGCAGGATGCCATGAGGCCGAGCAACCTCAAGAACTCGAACGCAGGGAGCGTCTGGGCATGCTGAAACTTGCGCACCATCTGCTGAATGTGAAGAGCCCTCACCTGGGGAGGAAAACACTGCCCCAGGGAAGTGTCGAGCACTGCTCCGATGTAATGGAGCCTCTGCGTTGGCGTCAAATGGGACTTCTTTAAATTGAGGGAGAAGCCCAGCCTGTGAAGGGAGCGGCAGGCGACGGACAGATGATCCAGGACCCGCTCGGGAGAGCTCCCCCTGATCAACCAATCGTCCAGGTAGGGGTAGACGTGAATCCCCCCTTGCCTGAGATGCGCTGCCACCACCACCATGAGCTTGGTGAAAACCCTCGGGGCGGAGGTCAAACCGAACGGCAGGACCCGAAACTGAAAGTGCGAGTCGCCAACCGCGAACCTCAGGTACTTCTTGTGCTTGGGATGGATCGGCACATGGAAGTAAGCATCCTTGAGGTCGAGTGACACCAACCAGTCCTGAAGCTGAAGGGCCTGGAGGACTTGAGAGAGAGTAACCATCTTGAACTTGTCCTTCCTGAGGAGTTTGTTCAAACCGCGCAAATCCATGATGGGTCTCAATCCCCCGTCTTTCTTGGAAATCAAAAAATAAGGGGAATACCATCCCTTGTTCCTCTCCGCTACAGGCACCAGTTCTATGGCGCCTTTCTCCAGCAGGGCTTGAATTTCCTGCGCAAGGAGCGGATCCGGACACTTCAAAGAGAGGTTCCCCGGTGGATTGTCGCGAGGCCTGTGCCGAAAGGGAAGACAGTAGCCGTGGGTTATGATCTCCAGAACCCACACATCCGAAGTAATGGCACGCCACTCTACAAGATGCTGCGCCAGCCTTCCCCCAACCGGCGAACCATGGGACAAGGCCTCATGACTGAGTAGGAGCGGCTGCGGCGTTACCTGAGGGCAAAGAGGCAACTGCCCGAGCGGCCTTGGCACCACGGGTACCCTGTCGTCCACCTCTGGTACCCCTGCGTTGGCCCCTTTGACTGCCAGCTCCTCTCGCTCTACCAAAGGACGAGTAATAGCGAAAGGAGCCACCCCTCCACTGCTGTCCCCTAGGACGAAAAGGCGGAGGTTGGCGAACTGCAGCGCCCAACGACTTCGCTGCAGCTTTTGAGGTCTGCAACCTCTCAAGGCTCTCGTCAGCCTTGCTGCCAAAAAGATGTTCACCATCAAAGGGCATGTTGAGGAGCCGGGACTGCACATCAGGAGCAAACCCCGACTTCCGCAACCACGCAAACCTGCGTATCACGGTGCTCGCCGCCATGGACCTACTGACGCATTCAGCTAAGTCCAAACCCGACTGAACGGACTCACACATGGCATCCTTACCATCCTGGACCAAAGCAAGGAAACCAACCCGTTCGTCCCCTTCGGGAATATGTTCAGCCGCTAACGCAACACAGTTCCACAGTGTGCGCGTGAAACGCGACAAGGCACAAATGGAGTTGGCCGCCTGAAGCGCCATACCACCAGAAGAAAACACCTTCTTCGCCCAGCCATCAAAACGTTTGTCGTCCCTATCAGGAGGGATGGTAGGGTACGACGCCTGCTTCGCCGGGGCCGTGGCCGCCTGCACCACCAAACTTTCCGGAGTGGGGTGCCTGGTCAAGTAGCAGGGGTCGCCACTGGCTGGACGGTATTTCCGCGACAAGGATCTGCCCACTGCCGGGAGACTCCCCGGAGCAGTCCAAGCCGCCGCCACCCTACGCTGTAAAGCCATATGGAATGGCAGAACCGGGTCAGAAGGGGGACCAACATCAAGGATGTCCGTCAGATCATCCTGCACAAACTCCCCCGGGGGAGCAGACCATCCCAGATACTCAGACACCCTAGCCATAAGGCGCCGGTATGAGGAATCGGCATGGGAGCCAGGCTCAGGCCGACCAAATTCCACCTCCGGAGAGGTGTCCAGACCACTAGCATCATGCAGTGACTGCCTCAAATCGTCAAATTGACTATGGCCCGAGACAATGTCATCCGGCACCTGATCAGGAACCAGGCCAACCGAATCCTCATCCGCCTCCGAAATATAATCCAAGGGGTGGAAAGGCACCTGAGAGTGCCTGCTCTTAGCCAGAGCCTTCCTAGGGGGTACACCCGAGACACGGGGCACCTCCGACACGAAAGGCGTCGATGGCGTCGAGCGAATCGGCGCCGCCGTCGAGAAAACCGGCAACGGCGCCGAGAGGATCGGCGTCGACGTCGAGGAAATCGGCGTCGACGTCAGATGCAGCGCCTCCAATATCGGCGGCGTCGACACAGCCCTCGAAGCCGGAGCCCCGAGCGTGTCTCTCGACGACCTGAACGTCGACGGCCTCGACGACTTCCTCGGAGCCGGAGCTTCGAGAAAGCCTGTCGACGCCCTCGACGCCTCAGACGTCGATGTCTTCCTCGAAGACATCACAGGTGCACACGGTCTCGATCGCGTCGAGGACCGGGACCTGGAACGGGTACGGCGAGAACGAGCCTCCTTGTCCGAACGGGACCTCTCCCGTGACTCGTGCCGACCACTCTTGCGAGCGGCGTCTCTCGACCTCACACGGCCGACCCCACTCGGGGGCGCGGACGGTTGAGTACCCTGCGACTCAAGAATCGCCAACATTTTCTTCCCAAAGGAAGCCCATTCCTCCGGCGTCGCACGGCTGGTGGGATAACCGACGTGCCGGGCAGAGTCCTCGGAAGAGGACCTGGAAGGCGACCGGTGACGGCGCTTCCGAGAACGCCTCGAAGAGGCAGAGGAGTGGCGAGACCGACTCCTAGAAGAAGACCGACGAGACCTCCGACGATGACGCGGAGAGTCACCCCTCGAATCATCCGTCGAAAGCCCCGCCGACTTCGACTTCCGGGGCTTGGACACCCGACCTACCGACAATTTCTTCTTACGTTCGCGTAAGGCCTTGGAAGTGAGCGACAGGCAGTCGACACAGTCATCCGTGTCGTGGGCCTCCCCGAGGCACCAGAGGCAGGCGTCGTGCGAGTCAGTCACCGACATCTTGGACCCACACACCCCGCACTTCTTGAAGCCCGGACGCGGGGTTGAAGACGAAGTGGAAGACATCGCCGTTAAGGTAATATCGAACAGGCTCGAAGAACCAGAAAGAACAGAACTCCAAAGAGTCGAGGCTAGAACCGAGAAACACGAAGCAACACGTTCGCGGAAAAAACGGAACTGAGGCTACTGGCGTCGTGCGTCCTACTTATCACATCGGATGACGTCGGACGTCGGAGGAGGTCCTCGACGGCGGCGCATCGACGTCATCGACGCAGGACGCAGACGCCGAAAAAGTTTCCGAAGCAGCACAGCTGTGGTGATTACTGTCATAGATATGGAATACGTCGGAGGACCCAATCCCCTCGAAATAGATGTTTTAGAATTGCATGCCCCACCTGTGTATCTGCTTTGGAATAAGTGTCAATGCACTAGTGCCGAGTGAATGTGTGTACAGATCTCCATGTAGCTGCTTTGCAAATGGTGTCCAGAGGGACATTTGCGAAAAAAGCCAAAGTAGCTCCTGTACCCCTTGTGGAGTGAGCTCTTGGTGTGAAAGGCAGTGTCTTAATTGATAATGAATAACAGAGCTGTATGCATCTGACTATCCATCTGGAGATGGCATTGTCGGAAATGCGTTCTACTCCTCTGCATGGTGCTACAGAGACAAACAGTTGGTCTGTTTTCCTGAGCGGTCTGGTCTTGTTTACATAGTAAAGGACCACCCTCATTACATCTAGTGTAATGAGTTTTTTCTCAGCTGAGCTTGTTGGGTTCAGGAAGAAGGCCGGCAGCCCAATGAATTGGTTTACGTGAAATTTGGAAATTAACTTGGGTGAAAATCTAGGTTGCGTTTCTAAAACCAATTTATCCTTGTGTATGACAAAGAAGGGGTCTGCATTGACAATGCTTGAAGTTCACTAACGCTTCTTATGGAAGTAATAGCCACTAAGAAGACAGTTTTATATGTCAGGTGTGACGTAAGACTTGACTTATGCATAGGCTCAAAGGGAGGTCCCATGAGTTTTGTGAGTATTACATTGAGATCCCAACCTGGCGGCTGGTTTGAAATTGGAGGGTGGAGTCTTTTTTACTCCCTCCATGAATGGCTTTATGACGGGAACTTTCCACCACAATACTTTATTCTGCGAGGCGGTGTAAGCTGAAAAAGCCCCCAGGTGGACCTTTATAGATTTGAATACTAACCCTGAGTCTAACAAGTGAAGCATATAGTTTAGAATACGGGATGGAGAACATTCTACGGGGTTTATTTGTTTAGACTGGCACAAAATAACAAATCTCCTCCACTTGTCGAAATAACAGTGTCTGGTGTTTGGTGTCCGTGCCTCCTTGAGGATATCCATACAACTCTGTGGTAAATTGAGATGATTAAACTATGACCTCAGGAACCATGCTGCCAAGTTAATTGAGTGAGGTTGAGGGTGTACTGTTATTCCCCCATGTTGGTTATGATAGTTTATTTGTATAGCGCCTATACACACAAACAGTTAACATTCTTACATGGCCTTGAACAATAAGAATGTGAAATGAACTATCGTACTCGGCCTGGTGACATTTCAGATAGTGCAAGATATAGTCAGCAGATTGGTCTGGCATGGGAGTTTGATGGGATCGCACATCGCCAGTTTGTGCAGATGTGGATACCATGGTTGTCTTTCCCACATGGGAGCAACTAGAATCCGCATCATCTGTTGTCTGTGAATTTTGTTCACCAACCTGCTCATTAAAGGAGTTGGGGGGGAAAAGGGTAAGCAAATGTCCCTGACCAGCTCATCCATAGGGTGTTCTTCTTGGGAGTCTGGTTGGGGAATTTCTCTTGCAGCAAACAATTCTAGTGTGGGGTGACCCCACTGTGAGAAGATGTGCTCTATGACATTTGTGTCTAGTTGCCACTCGTGTTCCTCTGGTAGGGGATCTCTGTTTAGCTAATCTGCAAGGGTGTTGAGTTCCCCGGGAACATGTTGGGAAGATAGGAACATCCCCTGTATGAGTACCCATTTCCATATTTTTTGTGCTAGCTTGCACAGATTTGGAGAATGTGTCCCCCCCCCCCCCCCCCCCTGCTTGTTGATATAGAACATTGCAGTGGTGCTGTCAGTTACGATCACTACCGATTGATTTGTCAGCTGTGCTTTGAATGTTTGAAGCGCTATGAGCACTGCCAGAAGTTCCAGCAAGTTGATGTGGTTCTGTGCCGTGATGCGAGTCCACAGACCATGTGCTGTGTGATGAAGGTGAAGTGCCCCCCACCAAGAGAGTGACGTGTCTCTTAACGATTGCTTGCACCGCCGGACCGTGGAAGGGTTTTCCCTTGAACAGATTCTCCTTTGTCCACCACCGAAGGTCTTGTACTAGTGTTGGCGAAACGACCACTAGATCGTCTCATTGACCGATTGCCTGAGACCAGTGTTTCGCCAACCGCTCCTGCATGAGGCACATGCACAAACATGCATGTGGAACCAAGTAAATGCAAGATGCCAAACAAACGCATTGTTTTGCGTATGCTTATCTGGTGATCGGCCCGATACTGAGGTATTTACAGTAACATGTTTTGGACTCTTTCCTTTGATGGAAAGACTAGCCCTTCTCTGTTTATGGAAGCTCCTAGGAACTGTTTGGTTGTGTCTGGTTGTCACGATGCCTGCCCCCGGGAAACCAGGTTTGGCCCAGCTACCCCGGAAGCAGGCATCATGCCATTTAATGCAAGCCCATGAACCCCAATTAGGGGCTATTTGGGTGCAGTCCTGGCGCCTATGGCGCCAGGCTCATAAGTGCAGAATCAGTCCTGGCGCCATGGGCGCCAGGCTCATGGTCAAGGACTTACCTGAAGCAGACCATGCTGCTAACTTACCTGAGGCAGACCATGCTGCCAGTGACCAGAAGTCAAATGAGGCCTAGGAGGGACTATTTTTCCCTAGGAACTATTTTTTACTCGGGTGGGGCCGCGGAAGTATACTTACATGGAACTACTTCCAAGGCTATTTAAACCACGCCCTGACAGCAACCCATGCTTTGCGTTATTCTGCACCTGCAGCGTAACGCTCACCGTGCCTGCAGCAGCTTCCAGTCTTCAGCCACGCCCGCCTGGATGCCGGAGCTCCTGAAAACCTGAAAGAAAGCAGAGGGAAGGTTAGAACCGGAGTTTTACCTGCAATCCTTAACTGAATCCTGAATCTTCTTGGCTCCGACCTAGAAGAAAGAAATCAGACGCGCGCCGCTTCGCATCCTGCAGCGCCGTGCGGGAACTCACCTGAAGCAATCCTCCGCATTCCATCACGCTTTTCAGCATCCAGCGGCCGCTCTCCAACACCTGAGGAAATAAAGGCAATAAGGTGAGCAAGGGAGCATTCCCAGACAATAAAGGCAATCCCCAGGACTTACTGATACCACAGGGGGTACTTACCTCATCCCGGGTCGGCGCGGCCTCCACAGCTTCTCCGCCGTACCCCAGCCCCAAAGGGGAAAACAAAAGCAACACAAAAGCGCAAGTAGGGGAAACCGAATTCCGCTACAGACTTACCTGGTTACTGCCTGAGGCCGCAATCACCGGAACCTCAACCGATTCAGCGCCTGCAAAAGGAAAGGGTCACAAGTTAGACCAGGTCCTCATTATCGAACTGAACAGAATCCATAAACACTTACCTGCATTTTACTGGTTGCCACTTGGAACTCTTCTCAAGAACTATTAAGGCAACCTAGGGAATTTGGACAGAGTGAAGGCCAGACGTTTTTGAACTCTTTTTCAAACTATTTCCTTACGGAGTCAATACCGTTCTGCAATTCTCCAACATCCCACACCAGTGAAGTAACTGGTCATCTATGCGCCCCTGCGCTCGAGGCAGGATGGAGAGCTCATCTTTCCAAACTATCAGGTGAGAACATAGCAAGAGTTTGGAAGTAATTTGTGGGAAGAGATCGCAGGAGTGTGGGAAGGTCGGTTTGGCGCCCAGTCCCCGCAGGTGGCTAATTCCCTTTTCTCTATTACAGAAGAATATTCATACGGGCAAAACAAGCTAAACTGGGTGGTCCGGTCCAGTCCATCATTTCGGCGCCCCGTGTGTCGCTGGAAGAGGTAACAACAGCCCAGTTCAGATCAACGCCCCCGTGGACACCAGGTGAGCGTAGCACTGGTGCAAGACTAGATTTTTTTCTCGTTTATTGACAAGCCCATTTGGAAGAGAAGGTTTATAGTTCTTTGAGTGTTTTGCCTGCAAATTTCAGGAGACTCCCCTGTGATCAACCAGTCATCTAGGTAGGGGTACAATGGGATTGCATCCCTGCGCTGGTGCATTTCCACCACTGCCAGTACCTTGTTCAATACCCTTGGAGTGGAAGCTATGCCGAAGGGGAGCACCTTGAATTGGTAATGCTGGTTTGCTATCTTGAAATGCAAAATCTTCTGTGCACTCAGAAAATTGAAATGATAATAGGCATCTTTCATATCTAATATGTTGCCATGTAGTCCCCCCGCTTTAGCAGTGGGATTACTTCTTCTAGCGTTGTCATGCAGCATTTTTGTGGCTTGACATAGGTGTTTGCAGGGCATATGTCTAATACTGGGTGCATTGTTAGATCTTTCTTTGGCACAAGGAAGTAGGTTGTATAGATGCCCTTTTTTTCTTGGTTCGCTGGGACGATTTTGATGGCGTCCTTGAGCAGCAGCGTTGCAACCTACTCTAGAAGGATGCGTTGTTCTTCCTTCGTGGTTGATTTTTGGCGCGGGGTGGTTTGAGGCTCGTGGAAGTAACGCCACGCAATAACTGCCCGCTACGGTAGACAGCACCTACTTGTCTGAGGTGATTCCCTCCCATGCTTGGGTGAAGTGTGTTACACGCCCTCCTACTGGAGAGGCATGGGAGGGGACCTGAAGCGGGTGGTCATTGTTTAGGAGGCGTTGCTCCACCTCTGCAAGTGGAGGACCTCCCCTGGCCACGAAATCTACGTTGGCCCATCTGGAAACCTTGCGAGGTCTGTCCCTGATTGTTTCCCCAGGATGATCCCTGATTTTGGCTATACCCGGAACCCCTTTACAAATATTATCTACAAAAAAGATGAAAATTGCTTCTGCCTCTTTGACCTGGTGGCTTATTAGTTAGCGGCCCAGTGATTTTATAGCATCATACTCCTCTTTGGCTGATTTTAATGCATCCTCAACGGCTTTCCCCAAACAGGACATTGGGTTCTATTGGCATGTTGAGGAGTGTTGCCTGCGTCTCAAGTTTAAAACCAGAATGGCGAAGCCATGCATGGCGTTTAAGGATTGTCCCTTCTGCAATGATCCTGCGTGCAATGTCAGCAGCATCTAAGTTGTTTAAGATGCAGCTGGACACTGCCTTGCCATCAGCTAACGAGAGGGCCAGCTGAGATTTCAGGGGTTCTGATGCTGAAGCCATTAAGGTTGCAATTTCGTCCCACTTGTGGCAGTTGTAACGTACCAATAAAGTGGTATTGTTTGCAATCCTGGTTTGAAAGGCAGCTGATGTGGCCACCTTTCTCCGTAGAGTGTAAAGCTTTTTGCTTTCTTTATCTGGGGGTGCTTCAGATGACGCCAGCGGTGTTCCTCCCCTCTTTCGTGTAGTGGTCACTATCAATGAGTCTGGTTTAAGTTGACCCCTTTTGTAAAGTGGATCTGTAGGAGCGGGCGGATAATCTTCTCAATACGTGGGTTCACAGCCCACCTTTGGCTTAGCGTTTCTAGTGATGGCTGTATTCTTCTTTGTATCGATTGGAGGAGGGGTATAAACTGAGTAACAGCTTTCTTATACCCCAATATATCGGCCACAAAATCTTTATCCAATTGTGCCTCTTGGGGTTGGATTTGGAAATGCTCCGCTGCTTTTAGGAGCATATCATTAAACTGGGGTTGATTGTCCACAGGGAAATCTGCCACTGGTGCAAAAAGATGATCGGGAGAGGCTATGACGTAAACGTCATCCTCATCGTAATAGTGATCTCCCCCCACCCTTTGGATATCCTGCTGTTCAGTGTCTGAATTGGGATCATTCAGATAATATTGCACTGGGTCTAGGGGGGACTGACTAAGAGGGTTTCTGAACGTTGCCTCTTTGCTGGGGGTTGAGAAGTGGATGCAGCATTAGTGGCTGGCGTATTCCGCAGGCTGTGTGTTGCCTGTGGATTCTTTTCAAAGAAATCTGCCATGAAAGTCATTCTGCGCATTACCCTGTCAATGTCTTCACAGGACCATTGGGAGGAGCTAGGTATCGAGATGGGAGTCTGTGGTATTTCTTGAGTAGGTTGCTTGTGTCTCATAGCACCTGCTAAGGTACCCTCCCCTTGGGAATCAGTGCTTTTTTCTTTGTGAGGTGTACTACCCTTCTCCTTGTGGGAATGGTGGAGGATTGATGGCTCTTGGGAGTGTTATTTTCCGACATTCTCCCTTTGAGGACCATCTCTGGGACGTGTTTTTGGACCAGTTGGGCTATTTGAGGAACTGGTGCTTTTCGTTGATTTCGACACAGTATGATGTCGAATCTCGGCTGAGGGGCGGTCCAAAGGTGCGTCCTCCGATGCCTGGTCTTTGGCCGTTCTATTTGGCACGGCGTCCGCGTCACGTTTTTTGCGCAACTTTGTGGGCATGTCTTGAGGCGATCGTGCTTGGTGTGAGTTGCACTGTGCTACTGTCGCCAAGTGTCGTCCCCGTAACAGCGCCACCGGCCTCTCTCCTCCACGTCCACGGAGGCCTCGAGCTGATTGCCGTGGTGGGCCCAAAGCTTGGTCTTTTGGTCCTTGAGTGTTTTCGGCTTGAAGAGCTTACAGGCTCGACAATGGCCCTCGTTATGGTCCCGTGCTAGACAAAGGTTGCACACCCGGTGCTTGTCTACCCAGGGGAACTTATTACAACTAAGGCAGAATTTAAATGGAGTGTTTTCCATAATTAGATGGAATGGCAGCAAGGCTAGAAAAGAGAGTGCAAAGAGAATATGCATTCTCTTAGAGCCCTAAGAAATGTCCACCCCCCCACTCTACCTATTGGGTGGGGTGAGGCCCGGTGCAGCCTTCCAAGGCCGAAAAGGTGCATCGAATCAAGGTCTTCATCAGACATTCGTCCTTTCCAAAGCCATTGAAGATGTTGAGTAACTAATTATTTTTCAATTAAATGGTGTCAGACGACTACGAACTCTGCGATTTAGCGTCCGTCGATGATGGCAGAAAAAAACAATCTAAGGGACCTCGACGGCCATGGGTACAGTGGATGTCACACTAGGTATAGTATTACTGGCACGCCCTGTCAACGTCCCTTTTCGAGATTTCAAAAACAACAACCCTAATACTCTGCAGCTTCCACTAGATGTCGGCCTATGCATAGCATGTGATCTGAGCAGAGTCCACAAGCCTCAGAAGTGTATGTATGTGCTTGAATCTGCTTAGATCACATGCTGTGCATAGACCGACATCTACTGGAAGCTGCGGAGTATTACAGTTTGTTTTTCGAAACTCGAAAATGGGCGTCGACACAGGGCGTGCCAGTAGTACTATCCCTAGTGTGACGTCCACTGTACCCATGATCCCTCACGCGTCCAGATGATCCAAGCAGATAGAAGACAGATAAGGTAAGACTACAAGCATCCATGCGCCTTCTCTCAGAGGGGAAGAAGGGTGGGTCGCATGTGAATCTAAGCAGAAACAAGCATCAGAAATACGATTACGGTTAGTAATGTATCCCTTCTGATACTTGTGGAATCTGCTTAGATCACATGCTGTGCATAGATTAGCGAGCAGTGTTAGAAGGAGGTGGGATGTGAGAAGGGTCATGAGCAAATAAATGTCTTCGAACCGCTTGTCCCACTTGAGTATCTGTCTTGGAATGGGTGTCAATGCAGTAGTGCTGAGTAAAAGTGTGAATAGAGCTCCAAGTAGCTGCTTTGCAAATGGTGTCAAGGGGAACATTTGCAATGAAAGCCAGAGTGGCCCCAATGCCTCTTGTTGAGTGGGCTCTGGGCGTAAAAGTTTTGTCAGAAAGAGATAACACAACTGGATACAGTTGACAATTCACTTGGAGATGGCACCCTTAGAGACGCGATCTCCCTCTTTGCCTGTGGCTACGGAGACAAACAGTTGATCTGTTTTCCTAAGCGGTCTGGTCTTGTTTACGTAGTAAAGGACCGCCCTACGCACATCTAGGGTGTGTAGTTTAACCTCAGCAGAGCTTTGTGGGTTTTGGAAGAAAGCCGGAAGCTCGATGGACTGGTTTACATGGAATTTAGAAATAAACTTAGGTGAGAACCTAAGGTCTGTCCGTAAAACAAGCTTATCCTTATGAATAGTAAAGAAAGGATCCTGCACTGACAGAGTCTGAATTTCACGGACCCTTCTTATGGATGTAATGGCTACTAAGAAGGCAGTCTTATAGGTCAGGTGTTGGAGGCTTGTCTTATGCATGGGCTTGAATGGGGGCCCATGAGTTTAGATAGTACCACGTTCAGGTCGCATCCTGGTGGTGGGTTAGATATAGGGGGATGAAGTCTCTTTACTCCATCCATGAGGCCTTAACCATGGGTACCTTCCACCACGACACCTTGCTATGTGAGGTGGTGTACGCTGACAGTGCTGCCAGGTGTACCTTTATTGAGTTGAAAACCAACCCTGCGTCCAGCAGGTGGAGCATGTATGTCACGATTGTGGAAGGAGTGCAATCAACTGGGTTGATTTGTTTATTCTGGCACCAGATAACAAATCTCTTCCATTTGTCGAAGTAGCAATGCCTCGTGTTCGGTTTCCTAGACTCTTTTAGGATGTCCATACACCTCTGTGATAAATTGAGATGTCCAAATTCTATGACCTCAGGAGCCATGCTGTTATATTCATGGAGTTGGGTAGAGGATGCACCTTCTGACCTTGGTGCTAGGACAAAAGATTGTACCAGCCCGGGAGTTTGATGGGATCGCACACCGAGAGTCTGCGTAGGTGTGGAAACCACAGTTGTCTCGCCCACATGGGAGCAACTAGGACGAGCGTCATCGACACTCTGTTCATCTTGTTCACCACCTTCCTGATGAGGAGTTGGTGCAAAAGCGTACGCAAAAATCCCTGACCAGTTCATCCACAGGGCGTTCCCCAGGGAGTCTGGTTGGGGAAACCTGGATGCAAATCCTGGGCACTGTCTGTTTTCGCTTGTGGCGAATAGGTCTATAGTGGGGAAACCCCACTGAGAGAAGAGATCTTCTACGATTTCTCTGTGTAGACACCATTCGTGTTCCTCCGGAAGGGGATCTCTGCTCAAAGCGTCCGCTAGAGAATTGAGATCCCCTGGAACATGTTGAGATGACAGAAAGATGTTCCGTCTGAGTGCCCATATCCACATTTTCTGGGCAAGTCTGGACAGATTTGGCAAACGAGTCCCTCCTTGCTTGTTCAGGTAGAACATGGCTGTCGTGCTCTCCGTCCGGATCTGCACCGACAGGTTCAGTAGGTGGGGCTCGAACGCTTGAAGTGCTCTGAAAACTGCCAGAAGCTCTAGCAGGTTGATGTGATTCTTGGCCACTGTGTGAGACCAGAGACCCTGACCTGTGTGGTGGAGATGGTGAGCTCCCCATCCTGTCAGGCATGCGTCTGTCGTGATTACCGCCTGTATCTTGGGATCGTAAAAGGGTTTCCCCTTGGATAGATTGTCTCTTGTCCACCAGTGGAGGCTTTGTACAAGTGTTGGCGAAACTACCACTAGATCGTCCCACTGACCACTTGCCTGAGACCACAGTTTCGCCAACCATTCTTGCATGGGACGCATGCGCATGCGCATGCGCAGGCGCGCGTGGGGGACCAGGTAAAAACATGACACCCTCATGCCCAGCAAACGCATTGCTTTGCGTACTGTTATCTGGCGACCTGTTTGATATTGCGGAATTTGCAGTAGTATATTCCGAATTCTTTCCTCTGAAGGAAAAGCCAACGCCTCTTCAGCTCCTAGGAACTGCTTGGAGGTGCTGGGCACCAGACTTGATTTTTTCTCGTTTATGGAGTAGCCCAATTCGAAGAGGAGGTCGATAGTTCTTTGAATGTTTGTCCTGCAAATTACTGGGGTCTCCCCCGTGATGAGCCAGTCGTCCAGATAAGGGTACCAGTACCTTGGTGAATACCCTTGGAGCCGAGGCTATCCCGAAGGGCAGTACCTTGAACTGGTAGTGCCGACTGTCCACCTTGAAGCGCAAATATTTTCTGTGCGCTGGGAACATGGAAATATGAAAATAGGCATCTTTCATATCCAATGTTGCCATGTAATCCCCCTTCTTTTTTAGGAGGGGAATTACCTCTTGGAGAGTAGTCATGTGAAATTTTTGGGTCTTGACATACTTTGCAGGCCGTAAGTCCAATACTGGGCGCATTGTCAAATCTTTTTTTGGCACAAGGAAGTAAGTTGAATAAATACCCTTGTTTACCTGGTGTCCCGGGAGAAGAATTTCTATCTCTTCGAGTAGGATCTTCTGGTGGTCTAAGGAGTGTATTCTTTGTCATGGAGGGTGGTTTCGGGGACGCTCTAGGAGTTCTATGCAGTATCCTGCGGACACTGTGGACAGCACCCATCTGTCTGATGTGATCCCTTCCCAAGCTTGGGTGAAGATGGAAATGCGTCCCCCTACTGGGGATGCGTGAGAAGGGACCCTGAATGGAGCATCACTGTTTTGGTGGAGGCGTGCCCCCTCCTTTATTGGGACTGCCTCTACCCCTACCACGACCTCTTTTTGTTACCCCCTACCATAACTCTGGGTAGACTGCTGGTTAGTGTTCCATGTAGTACCCTGGCCTTGTGAATAGTTTGAGCCTCTTTGGGAGTTTTGTCTGCGAGGTCGACGAAAATTGCCATTCCTTCTCTGGTTAGGGGGTTTGTTGGTTAGTTGCCCTAGGGACTTCAGTGTCTCGGACTCATCCTTGCCATTCTTTAGCGCGTCCTCGACCGCCTTTCCAAACAATACATCCGGCTTATCTATCAATGATGCTTGGGTCTCGGCCTTGAAACCAGATTCTTCTTCTTCTTCTTCTTCTTCTTCTTCTTCTTCTTCCGTATAAGAGAGAAACTGTTCCGGGTTTTCTTCTTCTGACCCTTCTGGGGTATAAGAGAGAAACTGTTCCGGGTTTTTGGCGTAGAAATCTGCCAATGATGACATCCTTGACATTACTCTGTCTATGTCATCACTGGACCATTCCCTTGAACTGGTAATAACTCTTTCCTGGAGTGCTTTACCTGTTTTATCCTGACTAGACCTTCTGGCCTGAACAGGGGCCTTAGGGACAAGAGACTTGTCTATCTGTTTAGGTGGAGAAGAATGTAGTTTAGGAGTGGAAGTAGGCTGGGACTGCTTACTTCGTTGTTTCCCCCCCTCCCTGCCGGTGGAAGAGTGTTTCCCCGATTTTTGGGCCCTATCAGAGCTTTTCGGTGCCTGGCACCAAAATTTGGGGGTAGATTCCCTGTCTCTAGAGAGTGTAAGGGATTTGGTAGCAGCCTTCGCGCTGCCTGCAGATGCCAACTCTTTGAGTGCGGCCTGGGGGTAGAGGTCGGCGTCGTCCTCCGACGACCAAACCTCAGTCACTAAGGGGAGCGAGGCACTCTTAGCAACAGTGGAAGGTTGCCTGGTGTCATGCGGCAATCTCGAATGCGAACGCCCAGAGGACACTGACTCGGTGGACCGTTCTCTTCATGCCTCTTTCCGAGAACCCGACGTGCGCGTCGAGTCTCGGTTGGACCTTTGTTTGCTGGAAGTGGTGTGGGTAGCACTCGTGTCGCCGGCGGTCTTCCCCATAGCTGCCCTGCCGGACAACCTTCCGAGGTCGGGGACTTGCGCTTGGCTGTCCATCGACACCACATTGCCCTCGCCGTCCGAAAGTACGGCGTCGCTGCCATCACTGAAGGCACCCTCCGCGGCCATGGCCTCTTGTCGCCTGGCGGTTTGGGCCCAACGCTTTGTCAAACGGTCCTTAAGGGTCTTCGGTTTAAACCGACTGCACGCTCTGCAATTCGCCTCGGGGTGGTCCCTCGGCAAGCAGAGGTTACACGTGGTGTGTCTGTCAACCCAAGGATACTTGCGGTTGCACTTGGGGCGAAATTGAAAGGGGGTACCCTCCATACGCACCCTGTGGCAGCGGGCTGGGAGTGTAGGAATATAAGTAATGTACCTATAATAATTAGAGTGTAGGATATGTGCCACCCCCCACTCTCCCTACTTGCAGGGCCGAGTCCAGAGGACTTCCAAGGCCCAAATCCGTCGCTGTAGTCCGACGGTTGAATTTTCTCCGATCCGGCGTCGAGTGTCGATGTTCAGAGACTCGACGTATAGGTGGAATAAACGGGGAAATATATAACAATATTTGCAAAATCTGACTAAGTCAGGGAACTCCGCTAGGTGCTTCCGACCAGCTTGGCGGAAAAAAAACAATCTGAGGGTCCTAGACACATGAGGGATCATGGGTACAGTGGACGTCACACTAGGGATAGTATTACTGGCACGCCCTGTGTCAACGCCCATTTTCAAGTTTCGAAAAACAAACTAATACTCCGCAGCTTCCACTAGATGTCGGCCTATGCACACCATGTGATCTAAGCAGATTCCACAAGCCTCATATATAGATAGATATAGATAGATATAGATATAGATATATAGATATAGATAGATATATATATAGATAGATATATATATAGATAGATATATATAGATATATATATGGAAGGAAGGAGGAAAGGGCGAAACGCACTCCCGCAGGCACATAGAAGCAAGTGCCAGGTTCGGTGGAGGGTCAGAGAAAAACACTGCAGACACAGTGACAAATTAACTGATGTCTTTAATGTTAGTCCAAAATATTAAAAACCAAGTGCATCGTGCAGCACACAAATGCACGACACAATGCAGCACCTAAAAGACAGACAGCAGGATGCCTAGGCAGGGCAGCCTGCAAACAAACCGTTTCGCGCTGGACTAAGCACTTGATATTTATGTATGTTCAAAGTACTGCCATTCTCATCTCATGCCAGAAAGCTTGAGCTGCACTCTCCACATTGTTAGTTAGGCACAAGTCAATCCCAATTGAGAAAAAAAAGGTATACTGCCAGATCCACACTTTGTTTTCCAAAATTACCTTCCTTTATTTTTCTTTCAGGGAAAATCGTATAATACAAAAAACATGGAAATCCTTTAAAATCCAAACGACCAAAATACACGGGTCCTCCCAAGTGCAGCAAACAGTTTGCTGAGGCGTTCACGCGTTCCGCGGCCAACTCGCCGCTTGTTCACAACAATTTGCCTCATTGTCAAACAAACATTTAAAAAGAGGAGACATGAAAGAGGGGCTACCCACAGAAATTAGGTGTAAACATAAAAGAGAGACCAATTTTCTTAGGTTACTTCTATCACAAAGTTTACATGTCGGCCATATTGGCCTTATATTTTGAAAAGGTAACCAACAATTTTAACTTTCTGTGGGTGTCCTTTCCTAGTGTGCAAGGTAAGATATTTACAGTCATTGTCTAAATACACATGGCATATTTTTTTTTACAAATGCGTTAGTACTCTGAAAGCTGTTTGTCTTTTGGGACTGAGAGATTAAGGCATATGACATATGTCTTGCCGGAGAATAGTGACAGGGCAGATGCCCATCGAGCATTTTGCATATTATGGGTTCGCAAAATATTGCATATGGGGATTAATGGTAGAATTACCATCTGTTTGGGCGATCTTTTTTAACAAAGTAAAGTGCTTAGTGCATTAGCAGCAATGCTCTTGGATTGATAAAATACAAAGTGCCACGAAGGATTTAACATTTAGTCATTATAACTTATTCATACCACAGTGATTCTATCACATATCTAAATGTATCTCTGTTGCCCAGTGAGTACTGCGCAACCCTTATGGGCCATAAAATGCATAGTACAATCGAGCATAAAAGACCGCATTCCCAATAATTAACCCAATTACATCTTTAAAGTGCATTGTGCTTTAGCAGCAGAATGTCCTCATTTCACAATTCAACTTTGCAAAAAAAAAAGTATATGGGCCACTCTGAAATCATTTGCAATGTTTGGAGATGTTTGGTGCAGGGGGGCAAAAGTTATAGGGGGTTCCAAAAACTTCTTTTTTCCCATAGACTGAATGGGGGAAAACTTTGCGCACGGCTACAGGTCAAACCGCTGGACGGATTTTGACTAACTCTGCGGCAGGTACACAGGCTTGGTCCAGAAAGCGTGCTTTTGTAAATTTGGTGACCAGCCATGCAGTATTTTTCTTGATAATTATCAAAAAGCAGGCCTGAAAAAATGTGTGATATCTATGTCCGCTCCACGGTCACACTTCCCTGTTCGGTCCACGAACAAGATACCGATTGGCTAAGGAGCTGGTGTCATGACTGCGGACACCCGACATCTCTGCCCATTGGCTGCTGTGAGACGTGTTCTGCGTCAGATTGTTTGGATGCGACCGACATCTTGGATCCGCCGAAAGCAGAGCAACAACCAGCGTACACATGCTCTATTCATGAAACACTTTTGCTGTGTCATACAGCATTGGGAAAGGTTCAGACAGTAAGACATGGGTGATCAATGCATTTGTTCTGGGGGTCGGTCTTCATGATGTAATTTCTATGGAAACCTTGTACACACAGTAAATGTGGGGTGCAATAACGATAGCACTTCAGTCCATGCAGTGGACAGGAAACTTATAACTGTTGAAAGCACATGCGTATTGGTAGGCAACATTGAAATTGACAACATGCCGTGAATACATTATTTTTCCGATGGCTATTATTATATTCATTAGTACGCCGCCATGGGTGTCAAATGCTACAGTGGTTGTGGCCAGGGCCTAGAGTATTGGATGCATGGCCGTCGGCCAAAGGCCTTACTTCCAAGACTGTAGGCCCTGGCCACAACCACCGCCGCATGTGCCACCCATGCATACACCCATAGTGTTGCGGTTTGATTGTCAAGTTGTGTGGAGTGCGTGCAGTCTTGGGTGCATGGCCAAAGGCCATGCACCGAAGAACAAAGTCATAAGTACTAGACTTGCAAGCCACTGCACACCCATCCCATGTAAGATCTATGGACATACAGCTAGGAGTGAAGCCTCTGGGCAGAAGCACTGAAGGATAACACACCTATAGAATAACCCCCACTACCACACATCACTGAGGTGGTTGTGGGGAGACCCTGCACTCTTGAGTGCATGGCCGAAGGGGGGAGTTGTTACAGTTGTAAGGGCACGTGTGGTGTTAGGGAACATTGAAATTGACAGCATGCCGTAATTGCTATACTTTTTCCTAAAGTTATTGAATTCATCAGTACGCCGCCATGGGTGGCACATGCTACGGTGGTTGTGGCCAGGGCCTAGAGTCTTGGAAGCATGGCCATCGGCCGAAGGCCTTACTTCCAAAACTCTAGGCCCTGGCCACTACCACCGTTGCATGTGCCACCCATGCATACACCCGTAGTAGTGCATTTCGATTGGCAAGTAGTGGAAAGTACGTCCAGTCTTGGGTGCATGGCCAAAGGCCATGCACCCAAGAACAAAGTCATAAGTACTAGACTTGCAAGCCACTGCACACCCATCCCATGTAAGATCTATGGACATACAGCTAGGAGTGACGCCTCTGGCCAGAAGCACTGAAGGATATCACACCTATAGAAAAACCGCCACTACAACACATCACTGAGGTGTTTGTGGAGTGACCCTGCACTCTTGGGTGCATGGCCAAAGCCCATGCACCCAAGACTGAAGTCATAAGCAGTGGAGTTACAAGTCAATATGGGTGTGGTGTAATGCGCAAGTTGTGTTGACGCCCTAGTGTCTTAGCTTCATGGCTGCAGACGATGGTCCGAAAAGTAAATTTATAAGTAGCTAATTTACAGGGACCATGGTTTTGATATGCAGCGATGGTTGTGGATAGGAACTATACTCCTTGTACCTTGGTTGTAAGGCGTAGGTGGTAGGTTACTCACCGAAGATGCAAGGGCCAGCCTACAGGCACTGCAGCATATTAGCACCATAGATTAGACGTGTAGATTCCCATGTGTAGAAAATGTCTGCCAATACACTTACTCCTTACTTTGTTCAGAATCCACATCCATTTTTTAAGTGGCTACCATACTTGGCTGAAGTATCACTTTTTCCATTTCTGTGATGAAAGAAAAAGGTGCGTTAGTGTGCATTTTTTGAAAATTTACTACATTGCATAAAAAACAGTTAACCTTTTTTTTTGGACCCTCATATTTAGTTTACAAAGCAGTGTACTGTGCATTGCGCTCAGTTTCTGTGTTTGCTTTGCTAATCCTTGGGTCTGGGGAAAAAAAATCCTTGTCGCATTAAAAAAAAAAAAACTTTGTTTCCTATGGTACTAACTACTACCTTGTTACCTTTGAGTGTTTCCTTCATCTTTCCGATCAATGTTATGTTTGTTACCTTCCTGCCCATGTTTAACAACAGTTAGATACCTGTAGGCGTATTCTACCTGTGCATTTGTTTCCAATGATTTGTGATAATTATTTATTTGTGTCATTCTTCCATCCTGTTGGGTAGTTAGATACCTGTGGGCGTATTCTAACTGTTTGTAGTTTTTCACATAATTTGTTGACAATCTTGAAGTACACATTATTTCGTACATTTTGGCTTTAAGAACATTAAATACGCATTTGTTAGGTTAGCTAGCAATCTCTGCTTTAGAGTAATGGTGCTATCATTACATTCAAACCATCCAGAATTCTTTTTAATGTATGCAGTGTAGTGACCTGCATTGGTTGTAGCTCCTGCAGGGTAGATTATTCCTACTGTTGTAAAGGTTTTCTTTCCAAGTGACACTTGACCGTGTGTGAATCCAGTCACTTTGCAGTTGTTTTTGGTGCCATCTGCATTATAACGTAGAAGCATAAGTATTATGTAGGCAATATGCGATTGTATCAGTAAGGTGGAGCGATTGTCTGAATTGCAAATACTACATAATCTGCCATGGTTTGCATTTTGTACAAGTTGCTGAAATGGAATGCTCTCACAATTTGGTATGGAAACATACACAAATCACTCATTTGGGATTTCTTCCTGTATCACTTTGCTACAGAGAGTGCATGTATGTTTCCACATGTACGGAATTTGGAAGATTTTATTTAAAGGTATGCTTTTGTTTTCCAATACTAATAGTATGTACATTAGAAATTCTTGTGGATCTTCTTATGAGTTCATAGTGAATCTCACCATTCCAGCACAGTCGTCCAATTGTTGCCTTACTCCATGAACACTGTGTTTTCAGGATTTCTTGTGTCATTTGTATTTAGCACTAACAATTTGCAAACACATTTGGTCTGTACTGTGAAGGTAAATATTGTTAACAATTGGCGGCAATTGAAATAGAATATTCATTGCTACATTTGCATAGCAACTTACCCCACTTTCATTTGCAAATTTAAATGGCCCAGCAAGTTCTGTATCTGAGTGCATTTTTCGGTTTTTCTGTTGCTTCTTTGCCGACGTCCTTGGTTTAAATTCCCTAATAGGTTATTCTATGTTTGCGGCAATTGATGAAACTTTACCTTCTTTTATTTTCTTTGCGGAATTTGCTGTTGAATTCTGTTGCTTTTCTGTTTCATTTACTTTTATTTTACCACGTTTCACTTCATCTGGAACAGGGTATTGTTTCAGATTAGGGGTGTACAGTGAACGCAATCTATTGTATTCTAGAATGCAAGGATTATCAGCTTTGACTTTACTTGAATCAAAGTTTATTAGCAATAGACCGTCAAGTGTACGTAAGCGTGATAATGCTACGTAGCTCATGCCTTCCTTACACACTGTTTCCTATATCTATCAATGCTCTGTCTAGGGTAAGACCTTGGGATTTATGAATGGTACCTGCATATGCAAGAGTTAGAGAAAATTGCTCTCTGCGTACATACATGTCTTTGAAGAGAAGGAATCGAGCAATTGAGCGCCATATCCTTTTCACTTCTGAAACTTTATCAAAGCGAATATTTACAAACTGAATGCTGCTATCACGTGGGTATGATTGAAAGCCAACAACTGTGCCCAGTGCTCCATTAACTATCCCTTGCTCTACGTCAAGGTTACGTTTAAGCATTACTCAAATATTTGAGGATAATTTCAATATTTTTTCCAACCCAGCTGTGTTGGAGACTGAATTTTCTAAACTATTCAGTCTTGTTGTGGCTTGCTCACACATGGGTACTGTCATACCATGTACGTCTAGTTTGTCTGTGGCGCTAATTTCTATTATTGGTTGCATTTTGTTCTTTAACATTGTTTCATTGAATTTGAAACAGCTTGCAAGGGTTGGCATTAAGGCCATTCAATTGACATTTTTGTGGGCTATTTGTTCTATAACATCAGTTGCACATGCATTATCGTCATAAAGTGCATGTATATGCCGGTTTTTCAATACAACTTGTGCTTCTTGCGATAATACACCAACTCTAATACTTTTTAAAATGTTGGCATAAGTGAGATCTGCAGATTGCCGCATGTTGTCAGTTAATTCTCTGTATTGGAAATGTTGCCAAAGGTTAACATTACCTATGCTACCAACAGTTTTCCGGCAGAGTTTAAAAAAAAAAAATCGGTTCACCTTTCACTGGTGTCAATTGCAGAAGATCTCCGAAAACGATAATGTGTTTCCCTGCAAAGAGTTCTTCGTTATTAATTTTAACTACTTCTTGCAATCTGAGATGAATCAAAGCCAACATTAGGTTGGAGACCATGCTCACTTCATCTATTAGTAGCATTTAAATTTGTTTCAATCCTCTACGTAATTCCATTGCAGCTTCTGCAGAAAGTTTGTAGTAGTCCAATTTATTTTGATGCTCTACTGGAAGCAGTAGTAATCGGTGTAAAGTCACACCGCCTGTGTTGTAGGCAGCTAAACCTGTGGGGGCCGTTACAACAGCTGACAGTTTGCTGTTTGTCAATTGTTGAAGGAACTTGCTGATGATTTTGATTAAGAATGTTTTCCTGATCCAGCTTCACCACTGACTTACAGCAGTATAGGTTTGTAATTTTGACAGGTACATTATTTTTGTGTTGTACACCATGTACAATACCATTTGTTTTGTTACGTCTTCAAAAATGGTGCGCTGATCGTTGATAAGTTTTGCTTGTTGTACAGTTAAGTCTTCTGTATCTTCTTGATACTGATACATGGTGTTTTCTACTTCTGCCATAGCTACTTCAGCCTCATTTGCTATTAGTGGTTGTCCTAGTGGTTCTTGACTTCCTGTTACAGAAGGTTGACTACTGTCGGAAGAGTACTCATCTAGTTGGGCCTGAAGTAGTAGTTCTTCCTGTTGCTGCTCATTGTGCAGCATTGTGTTGTACTGCGTAAAGTTCACATCGATGATGGTTCTTTCATTTGCATTGAAAGCATCTTCATAGCACTCATAATTATCTAGTATGTCTTCCTCTTTTCTCCATGGTTTGAAAAGTTGTAACAGAGACATGTAATATAGTTCTTTCTATTGAGGAGTTTCTAATGACAATCTTACATGTATAAGCTTCGTTTTATAAATTTCACTAAACTCCCTTCACAATCGGTCACTCTATATCTACGTTTGCTTTCATCGGGTTTTACATTATTTTTGTATGCTAAGTTTTAGGCTATGTGCTATAGACACATGCTTTCCAGAGTGGTACTCCTGTTCGGATAGTATGTGTCCAGTAAATTGTTTTTTAGAATGTCCTGGCTGTTGGGATCATTTCTGGCAATTGTTTCTTTGTCCTCGTATGATTTTAGCACTCTTTTTCTAGATTTCCAGAGTGGTACTCCTGTTCGGATAGTATGTGTCCAGTAAATTGTTTTTTAGAATGTCCTGGCTGTTGGCAATTGTTTATTTGTCCTCATATGATTTTAGCACTCTTTTTCTAGATTTTGCAGGACCAAGACTGAGCCATGCTATGTTGTCTGTTTTTCCATACAAAGCAGTGCTTGTTAAACGATTTTCTGTTTCATAGGCCCCACATTCTCTATGAGAGAGCATTTTTATGCCTACGCTGTACAATTTCTGTGATAATGTTTTGTCTGATGCTAGGTCATCCCAGAGGTCTTGAAGCTCTGTTTTTTTCTGCTTTTGTTAAGTAGGCTGTAACATATCGTGCAACAGCAATTGAATTGTCTGTAATGTACTGCACATCTATCTTTGCATTCCATAAGAGGGCAATGATTGCATTATAATCATTGATATATTTTGATTCTTCCCTTCTTTTTATGTTATACATGTTTTTAGGTGATTTACCTTTAACACTATGTCGAACTGAAGACATGAAGTTGTTTACTTCACCTGTTTCTCTAACTGGTCTAGGGAAACCAAAGCAGCATTTGGTGTAGTATTTACCTTTGTTTTTGCATTTGCCGCGACAATATTTGCCACATTTGTGTCTTTGAAATTGTAAAATCTGCCCATGCAGCTCACTATGTGTTTGTTGTGAAGGGATTTCACATGTGACATATTTTTGGATAAACTGCAAAACAGTGCTATCACTGTGGTGTCCAAATTTAGGTGCACCTTTGATCCATAACAGCATGTGAATATGTGGTGCCCCTCTCGCTTGATAGTCTTTTCCCCAAAAGAAGTGCTGCACTTCTCCAAGGGGAGAAACAGTTTTATTGCAAATAAAGTGTAGCATGGCAATGAAACGATGATGGAAATATCTTGAGACATTAACTGAATCTAGAGAGCAAAGTTCTCAAGGTGTTAATATATCTATGTTGTTTTTGTTGCTGTTTGCTATGCGCAGGAACTCATGTAAATCTTTCCATGCATATTCTGCACAACTTAGCGTAACAAACCAAGTTGGTGGTCCAAGGTTTCTGATCATGCAACGCACATCTCAGTGCCGTCTGAACCAGTATTCCTTTGTACCACGCATGTTTGCTAACAAATTTGTTATACTTGATTGTAAAACCTCATCTTTTTCCTGTACTTTTTGTATTAACTGCATAGCTGACATATTTTGAAAGTGGGTTCCCGATTTAAGAATATGTGCAACTCCATAACATACTGTTGCCAATTCACTTTCATAGAGTAGGTGGAATATGTATTATTCCACATTCTGTCTAAATCTGGGATCTTGCAAATACATTTGTAATAAGCGGTATTCTGATGCCCCAATCTGAGTGGGTCTATCATCATATCTTCCACCTTTGCCAGTAGGAAATAGCAGTGGAAAAGCACGTGCTTCTATACTTATTTCCCCAAATACTCATTGTTGACCCTTTGGTTTGTCGCATTTGGTAAGTTTCTAGTGCATCATCTATGCTTTCATTGGAACGCAATGGATGAATTGTGTAATGGTCCAGAAGAGTGGATACTGTAGCTGGATCCAGAAGTTCGAATTGTCCAGTTAATGATAGCTCTTGAATTATTTCAGTTGTTTCCCTTAAACTTTCATCAATATTTATTTCCTTGTAGTACTCATTGTCTTTTAGATATTGAAATGCTTGTCTAACTTTGTCTAAGTCCACCAATTGTTGGCACATTTTTTTGTCCTTTGTTGGTACACCATTTACCAAGACTATTAAAGAATGCTCTATTGAACGTTCCACTCGTAGAGTGTGCACATTTTCCGTTAGATCTAATGGCAAATAAACTACTTTGCCACGAATGCCTTTCACCAATTCAGAGGAAGGTAATTTTGCTGTTTTTGGATGAAGGCGTGTAATTGTTTTAAATGGGTGAACTGTTTGAATCATTATGCTCTCATACAAATTGAGCTGTTGCAGGATTTTTGGTAATGGAAACAATTCCAAATTATTTGTAATAGCACGTGAATGAGTGTGGTTGTGGTCTAATTTTGCAGTACAGTAACTGCAACATATTAAGCGTTCAGTTAGTTCATATTTGTTTTCAGCTAAAAAGGTACAAAGCTCATTCAAACCATTTACAGTCTTCATGGTCTTCTATTTTGTATGCTATGGCCACATTTTTTGTGTTCCTTTTGTAAAACGTTCTGCGGCAACACACACACACATACACACATGGTTTGGTACTTCAGCCGATGACCTTTTAAATGTTACTATTTCTTTTCTGTATGTGTGTAATAGAAGGTTGCTATGTGCAGAATTGTTGCTACTTTGTTCTAAACCTGTTGCATTTTGTAACAGGCTCTCACTTTCAAAATACTTTTTCTGAATACTGTCAATTTCTTATTGTAAGTATTTGGGTGTACCATGCAGAAGAGAGGTATTTAAATTGCCTAATTCTGAAGCTGGACTTTTTGCATAGTATATTTTATACACTAAATTTCTTACATTGGAATGATGTATTGATATTCCTTTGATAACATGGAAGGTACTTTTGCAAATAGGCCCAAAAATGCAGGCTAATGAATGTCCTTTTAGTCCTGTGTCTTTCCGCACTGGACAAATATCCATATTTTGCAGCACTTTCATTTTACTTTTATCTTTACCATTTACATATTGATTGAGGAACTGACGTAAAGATTTGAAAGCTTTGTTTGGAATGGCACACATTGATGTGCACAGCCATTTGTATACTGGACGGTGTGGTTCTGCTGAATCGAGAGGTAATTGAGTTTTCAGGGCATAGTTTTGTAAGCAGTGTTTGTTCCATAATGGTAGTATTGATTTTCCCATACCCTCGTCCACTGCTATGGGTGGCAATTGTGTTTCTTTGATTTTGTTTGTATGCTTCTTCATTAAAATATGGCTCTGTGGTTGTTGTGTGACTCCATTCACCACCACAAACATGTAAGAAATAATTTTTGTTCACATTCCGCTTATTGCTGAGTTTCTTTTGTAGTTTGGTACTTACTTTTGTTAGTGCTTTCATCCTATTTAACACTAATATGAACAACTTCCTTTTGAGAAGGATTGCACTGTCCACGAGAGCTTGTAGGATTAACTTTCTACGGTAGGTTTTAAGGGGTGAGGATGATTTCAGTCCTCGTCTTAGTAGATTCTGAAGGACTCTGTGATGAAACATTTTTGCTAAAATACTTTTTTTACTATGGGTTCTTCTTACACTGTCAAGATTATTAGGAACATTGTTAGCTGTACTGGTAGGTGTTTTTTTGACAAAATATTTGTGTTTTTTGACACTTTTTGAAGGAGGAGGTACAGTTTCGGTAGTTGAGACTTCCTTTATTTTGTTACCCAACTGCATTAGCTAGTTTCTACCAACATTCTGTACAAACTGTACAACAGGTAGATGCTTACATTGGGCAACCTTTATTTTTATTTGCTCTACTTCTGCGTTCCTTTCTACAGAGTTGCTTTTTGATAGGCATTTTTTGGTGTCTGTTGACAAAAAAATATATACTTTGGTCTGTTGTCCAATGTATGTGTGCATGTGTGCATGAGTCTGATTGGGAAGCTCTTTGTCATGGTGTGTCAACGTGCATTGAACTCCTGCAATGATTTGGTAAGGCTACGTTACGGTTTGTATACTACTACAATGTGCTTCAGATGAGAGTGCAAAGTGGCCTACTTGTGACAAGAACCATTATTAATAACCGAAATGCCAAAAACTTGCTACAGCAATTTCTTTTCACAATCTAACCTTCTAAGGATTACGTTTGTTATATGAGTACCAAACACACAGGGATTTGTCAGCCATTCTGCCTGTTATTCTTTGTTCAATAAATGGATATTTGTAGGTAGAATGGTTTACAAATCAATGCTCGCTTTAGTGCCCAAAAAAACAAATAACACACACAGCCTCTTTCAGGAGTAGTTACAATATAAAGGTTGTACTGTACTTACTTTTTTGTGCAAGATGAGCAGGTCTCTTCGGATATGTCGTCTGCACTGTAGATGCTGTTGATTCTCAGGAGAGTACTGCACACATTAATTGTGCTTCTTTCGTCAGAGCATTCAACTTTCATATTTCAGCCCAGTGCACGTGTACATTTCACCTCATTCTGTGCAGTCTTTGCATGGTACTTGCAATATGGTACTTTAAAGTCCTTCAAAATAGCTAAAACTTTTAAGGGTATGGAAATGCCTTGTTTACAAAGTGTACTGTGCATAGGAGAGAGGTTTGTAAGCGATAGGGCATAGTACTAGATGGGGAAACATTTTCTACTTGTAAATTAAAAGCACAATGCTGAAAAATCGGGAGACCCTCAGAAGGAAATGTCACCACCGCAATTGGGAGCGCTTTCTATTCTCACACGATCACATTGCAAGTAGCATTACTGTAGGCCATACAGAGTACACCACTCCGACATTTTCACATACAAAATTGAGTTCTGCCCTAAATAGGCATGCTTGCAACGTATGTACAGGTTATGCAGACGACAGTAAGCAGTCGTGCGATTTGTGAATGACAAATCGGACATCTTGCACTTTAAAGGGGGAGCGTAGTTGGAACAAGTTACTTACCTGCAACTGTTGTTCTCCAGCATGGGTCTGGCATGGATTCACATGCTCATGAATATTCCCCGTCGTCAGGCTGGGAATCCTCGGTAAAGAAAAAATCAGTTTAGTTTCTGAACTGTCTTTCGTAGTAGTAACCAATCACTGGTCTCTGCGTCATACTGACCACAGCCAATGACTGCCCTCTACCTAAGCACCGCCTCTGGCAGCCATCTTCAGATTTTGGAAGCACGTGAAGTGGCAGTATGACCAAGTGAAGAGCCGCAGAGGGGTAGGCGGGAGGGTTCGCATGTGAATCCATGCCAGACCCATGCTGGAGAACAACAGTTACAGGTAAGTAACTTGTTCCTTCTCCAGCATGGGGTCTGGCATGGATTCACATGCTCATGAATAAAGAATACATAGCAGTACACACATGCACAACCACGGGAGGTGGCAAAGGCTCAACATTAAGCATTACATCAAACTCAACATTAAGCATCTTACCTCCTCACCAGGCTCACCTCAGGCGAACAGGTTGCGCAGCACTGCTTGGCCGACCCTGGACTCCTACCTGGAATCCCGATCGACGCAGTAGAATTTTGTGAAGGTGTGCGTCGACCTCCACGTAGCAGCCCTGCATATGTCCAGCAGGGGCACACCAGAAAGGAACGCCGTGGTAGCTGCGATCGCTCTGGTGGAATGGGCTCTCGGACGGCCAGGCAGCGGTCGGTTTGCCAACCGATGACAGTACATGATACAGCCGGAGAGCCATCTGGAAATGGAAGCCTTCGAGAGAGCCTTCCCCTGATTGACAGGTCCAAAGTTCACAAAGAGTTGTGACGTCTTCCGAAAACACTTCGTGCGGTCCGCGTAGAACTTCAGCGCTCTAGCCACATCCAGCGAGTGCAAAGTCCTCTCAGCCGGCGACGGGAACAACACAGGCAACACCAAGGGTTCGTTGAGATGGAAGTCCGACGGTACCTTGGGCATGCCGGAGGGGTGCGTCCTGAGCACTACCCTCGTGTCGTGAAAAGTCAAGTACGGGGCCTTGCAGGAAAGGGCCTGGATCTCTCCCACCCGTCGTGCGGAGGTGATGGCCACAAGAAACGCTGTTTTCCACGACAGAAACTTCAACAGGGCCGAGTGCAGAGGCTCGAACGGAGGTCCCATGAGCTTGGTCAGCACCACGTTGAGCTCCCACGCCGGGGCCGGAGCCTTCACCGGCAGGAACGATCTGAACAGTCCCTTCATGAACTCTTTCACCAGACGATGAGACCACAAGGACGTCCGGCCCGTGGTTCTGGTGTATCGGGAGATCGCAGCAAGATGAATCTTGATGGACGCGTGTGCCAGACCAGCTTTGGCCAGCGTCAGCAGGTACGGCAGTACCTGAGGAGCCGTAATCCGTAGAGGGTTAATCTTCTGTGCGTGGCACCAGACAGAGAACCTCTTCCATTTGTGTCCGTAGCATTTAAGAGTCGAGGACGCCCTGGCCTTTGCAAGAACCTCTCTGCAGTCGGCCGGTATGTCGTATCCTCCAAACTCTAGCGCTGCAGGAGCCAGGCCTGCAAGTTCAGCGATTTCGGGTCGTGGTGGAGGATGGCGCCTCCTTCCCTGGAGAGTAGATCCGCGTCTACCGGCAGCCTGATTGGCGGGGACGCTGATAAGTCCAGAAGGTCCGGGAACCATATCTGCCTCGGCCACGCAGGTGCGACGAGGATCATCCTGCACCGTGACCTCTTGAGCTAGTTGACGAGCCGGATTAGCAGTGGCAAAGGAGGGAACGCGTAGAGGAACAGGCCCTCCCAGGGGAACGAGAAAGCATCGCCCATACTCCTCGCCTGGGGAAACCTGCTGGCGAACCTCCGGCACTTGGAGTTCGTCGCCGTCGCGAACAGGTCGATCTGGGGTGTGCCCCACCGTCGGAAGAGGCGATCCACTAGATCCTGCCGTAGTTCCCACTCGTGGCACGAGCGCAGCTCCCTGCTGAGTGAATCGGCGATGGTGTTTTTTATCCCTGCCAGATGAAACGGCACCAGAAACATCCTTTGGGCGACGGCCCAATGCCACAGGTCCTGCGCCTCCTTGGACAGTGCTGGGGTCCTGGTTCCGCCCTGTTTCCTGATGTAAAACATGGTGGTGGTGTTGTCGGTGAAGATCCTCACCACCTTGCCCTTGAGGGACGGAAGGAAGGACCTGAGGGCCCAGAACACTGCACGGAGCTCCAGGACATTGATTTGGAGGGACTTCTCCGTCGGGAGCCACAGGCCTCTCGCGTGCAGATTTTCGGTGTGCGCTCCCCACCCTTCCAGGGAGGCATCCGTGGTCACTGTCTCCTGGTGGTCTGGGGTCTGGAAGTCCATGCCCGCCGTCAGATGCGCGCGGGTGCCCCACCACCGGACCGCTCGGCGGAAACTCTCGTCGAGTGTGATCCTCTCCTCGAAGCCGCCCGTCGTTTGGATCCAGCGCGCGTCCAGGAACTCCTGCAACGGGCGCATCCGGAGCCTGCACATGGGAATGAGGTAGATGCAAGAAGACATCATTCCGAGGAGGGACTTGATGGACCTCACCTTGGCCGCGTTGGAAGCCAACATCCGCTGTACCTTGCCCAGGATGGACCTGGTCCTTTCCTCCGACGGGGAGGCCAGAAGGGACACTGTGTCGAGCTTCGCTCCCAGAAACAGTGCGTTTTGCGCGGGTACCAGGTGGGACTTGGTGTAGTTCACGGAGAATCCCAGGTCCGTGAGAAGTTGGACGGTCCTTGCCGTGTGCTCCACGGCGAGCTCCCTCGTCTTGGCTCGGATGAGCCAGTCGTCCAGGTAGGGGTAGACGTGGATCCCCTCGCGGCGCAGCTGCGCCGCCACCGGTGCAAGGCACTTGGTAAATACCCTGGGTGCCGACCGTAGTCCGAAGGGGAGGGCTTTGAACTGGTAGTGACGCCCTTGGACCACAAACCTGAGGAATTTTCGGTGCCCCTTTAGGATGGGAATATGGAAGTAGGCATCCTCCAAATCCAACGACAACAGGAAGTCTCCTTCCTCCAGCTGACCCAGGACGTGCTGGAGGGTGACCATCCGGAACTTCTGTGCCTTGATGAACTTGTTCAGATGTCGCAGGTCTAGGATGGGGCGCCATCCTCCCGTCTTCTTCTTCACGAGGAAGTATCTCGAGTAAACTCCGGAGCCCCGAAGCCTCTTTGGGACGAGTTCGATGGCGCCCTTCCTGAGCAACGCCTTTACCTCCAGGAGAAGCTGAGGGACGTGAAGCTCTTTCCTGGCCACGGGGGGGACGCGCGGGCACCTTCTTTGAAATTCGAGCGCGTGGCCCCGGGCTAAGGCGTCCAGCACCCAACGGTCGGTGGAGATGGACTCCCACACGCTGACGAAGCTCGCCAGCCGGCCTCCCACCGGGGTGCTTCGGTGGGGGCCCGCGCCCCACGGCCGGTTCAATCCTGTTTCGACGAGGCTTTGCCGCCTGGACCTCCTTGGCGACGACGGCGGGGTCCGCCAGACTTGCCTCGTCCTCTGTAGGCCTCCTGAGACGACGAGCGAGCCGCTTGACGGTAGGTAGAGAAACCGCCGCCGGAACCTTTGGAGGCGCCCTTGCCTCCGCTGCTCCGAAAGGGCGTCCGTCGTTGCTGTAGAACCCCAAGGGCCCGGGCCGTCTCAGTGTCCGCTTTAATGGCCTCAAGGGAATCGTCCACTGTTTTCCCAAACAGGTTGTTCCCATCGAACGGCATGTCCAGGACTCTGGTCTGTACGTCTTGACGGAAGTCCGTAGCCTTGAGCCATCCACGCCGCCCAAGGCACACGCCGTTGCCCAACTGGCGAAACCCAGTGTCGGCGATGTCCGTCGCAATAGTGATGGCGTGGTCCGTAGGATCTCCAGGGCATCCGCCCTCTTGTCGTCCGGTAGGAAGTCCAGCAGGGGAGCCAGTTTGTACCATAGCTCCCTGTCGTAGCGGGCCACGATAGCCAAGGCGTTGGCCGCTTTAATCGTCGTCGCTGCAGTCGAGATGACCCTGCGTCCCATAGCGTCCAATTTCTTTCCCTCGCCGTCCGGTGGGGAAGTCTATGTGGAGGCCGCACCCCCCCGCTTTCTTCCTGGCCGCCGCAGAGACGACGGAGTCCGGGGTAGGCTGCGCCCGGAGGCACAGGGGGGCCGCGTCCGGGACCCGGTACTTCTTCTCGTACCGGTCTCTTCTAGCTGGCGTCGTGGAAGGGTTCGAGGAGGGCGAGGCCCTCATCCCAAATGTCGTCCAGTAGAGGCACCGCGAGGACCGTCTTCCTCTTGGCCTCGCGCCGTTGATAAAGGAATCCTTCCTTTTTCTTCTCCTCAGGGCAGAGTTGGAAAAGCTTGGATGTCCCTCATGGAGTGGAACGATCCAATCTCGTCGGGCGGAGAAGCCCTGATGGGAGGTGACGACAGGAGATCCTCGTCGTATACCTCGTCGTCCGTACCCGTCGCTGCCGTGTCAGTCCCCGTATCATCCCCTCGGGTGGACGGGGAGGAGGGCTGGACGGGTTGCGACGGCTGAAAAGGAGGTGGAGGGTGAATCCTCCTTTTCTTGGGCGGGGGAACACCAGAAGGTCCCGGTTCAGGATCCCCCGACGGGAGAGGTTCCTCCGTCGGCAACGGCAGTCTCGTCCTTATCTCTGAGCATAAGGACTGTATAGCCAACAAAATGGCCGCCGAGTTGGCTTGCGGCGCTGGCAGAGGGGAATCCGACTGGCGATCAGGGCCCCGTCGGCACCCTCGACGATGTCGTCGTCACCTGCGTCGGGATCCATCCCGACGGGCCGGTCTTCATCCACGCCAAGGCCGTGGCTTAAGACCTCGATCAGCTCTTCTCTGAAGCCGAATCTACGACGACGCCCTGCCCCCCCTTTTTCTTCCCCGCCGGGGATTTCACGGGGGTCCTATCGATGGGCACAAAAGAGGACTCCCTCCGAGGTGGCAGGGAGACTCTGAGCCCCGAGGTCGCCACCACTTGTGTAGCCTCCACAGGCTGAGCCAGGGCCGCCGCGACAGTATCGATAGAGAGCTTGGCCGGTTGGATTAAGGCCTTCACCACCTTAGGTGCGCTCACCGCCTTATCCTTGAGGGGGGGGACACTGCCTCGCTCCCCCTCCGATGGGGCCTTCGAGCTCGACCGGGGCCTCTCCAGGAGCTTCGCCGGGTGCTCGCCCTTCCTCCTACCCGACCCAGAGCGTTGGCTCGTGGCTGAAGGTGCCGGGGAGGGTGCGCCCTGCCTGGCGCCCGTAGAGCCCGACCGTTCGGCGCTCCCTGTGCCAGCGGACTCGCGGTGCTTGGCCTTGTGTTGGACCCCCGTCGCCGGGGCGTCCTCAAAGGTCTTAGAAGACCGCTCGGATTTCTTCCTCTTCTTCTCGCCTGACGGGCTCTTCCCTTCCAGCCAGTTGGCGAGGCGTTGGTGGCGGTCCTTCATGGTCCGCTCCGACATATTGCCACAAAACGCACAGTCCTTCTCCACGTGCGTCTTGTCCTCATGTAAGCAGTAGAGACAAAAGGAGTGTTCGTCCTCCTTAAAGACGTTCTGCAGCTGGCATCCAGGGCAGACCCTGAACAGCTTTCCGGGCGTCGAGCTTCCCTTCTCCTGGGCCATGTCCGGGCCTGAGAAGCTTCTGGACTCGACGAAATCTTCACCCTTGAGGGGCGCAGACGAATCCGACACGGGTCCCCGTTGATCGGATGGAGAGTCGGTGGAGCTTGAGGCTCTTTTGACCGGAAAAAACTAAGTTTTGAGAAAAAAACGTGAAAAAATAGCACTAACGCTCGAGAGCAATAGCACGAGGATCCCAACACATGAACGTGCGGTAAAAATCTGAAGATGGCTGCCAGAGGCAGTGCTTAGGTAGAGGGCAGTCATTGGCTGTGGTCAGTATAACGCAGAGACCAGTGATTGGTTACTACTACGAAAGACAGATCAGAAACGAAACTGATACTGATTTTTTCTTTACCGAGGATTCCCAGCCTGACGACGGGGAATATTCATGAGCATGTGAATCCATGCCAGACCCCATGCTGGAGAAATGTATTACCTATGGAGATTTAGCGGCATCATTTTGTCTAAATTAAATCATAAGGGTTCCACATGTTCTCTGATTAAAATATACATACCTGGTCTCTATACTCATGCATGTGCACATGCATGGAGCTGCACGTAGAAATTCGTAATATTTGCACAGTAGCTTGTCAAGTAGGTGCTTTGCAATGATATGCGACTTCCATTCAGAATCAGACAGTAATTTTCAAGTGCGCAATGTTGATGACTGAGTTAAAATTAGCGATGTTCAATGTGATTGGTGGATGATTGTGCGACTGCTTAGTTGTGTCCAATGAGGGACTCGCTTTGGTATCGCTGTAGAAAGGGTGGAAGGACTGGGTAAGAGTTACGTGCTGCAGTAGGCAACGCTTGTCCGATGGTAGGGCGTGTCACATACAGGTTTCTACAGCAAATCCTGCATGGAAAGGCGACTGTAGGCATCAGCCAATCAGATGTTCACATTACTCTTTTGTGTCGAAAGACGGTGCACACATTGAAGATGGCAGAGGTGGAGAGGGTCAGGGTTTTGATACTTGGAGACATTTTTTCTGCAAGGCTTACAACGCTATGCCGAGAGTAGGCATGTGGCACACCATTTCAATGTGAGAGGAGTGGAGGTGGTGTGGATCGCTGACACTGATGCCAATGTTGCAGCAATGCTGCAAGTTTGTAGAGACATGCGTACAATGACCACTCCTCATGTGGTAATTTTGCACTACGTGCTGGCCATTTGGGATACGTGACTTCACGTACTTTGTTGGCAGATTTGGCACAGTTGGTTGAAGTACTCATGACCATCTTCCCAACAATGAAAGTCATTTTTTCTGCTTTACTCCCTAGAGTACAATGGAGCACCAATTCTGTTTTCTGTTCAGATCAAAGCATCAGGAAGTATATCATCAATCGTGGCATGCGTGCATTCATGCTACGAGCTCGTATGTTTTTTTGCTACCACGATAACATTTCTCCAAGCATTGCGGGTTACTTTGAAGGAGATGGTGTTGCGCCATCTTCTTTGGGAAATGCAATGTTCTTTTGGAACGTAAGGCTTGCTTTAGAGAAGGTTCTTTAATGTTTGCAAGAGTAAAGCAAAAAATACATAAAATACCAGATGTCTGTATGGTGTCTGGCCAAAAAGAAAAACGGCTCTTTTCAGAGCCTACCTAAAAGGGGAAAAAGGGGAATAGTACTTTAATGTACCGTCGTCACGCTCTGATCCCCTACATGTCTGCGAACATGGCGGTAGTTTGCAGCCAGGACATATCACCAACAGGGATTCAGGTGTGGAGACGTAAGTAAATGAGAATGAGCAGAGCTAGGGATTGGTCCATAAAGTTCAGTAGGTGTGTTCTGACCGACGTACTTTAGTAAGACCGTCTTCTCCCTCACAGGAGACCACACAGCCATAGCTTTCCATGCTCGAAAACAGATTATCTGGATTTTGGGAGACTCATAGATACATTAGTTGAAGGTGCATGCAGAAAGCTGCAGTTCATCTACAAATCTCGGATTTCCTCATGTGGAAGTGCACTGGCATGGCGTGCGTGGCATGAGATGGCTGGACTTGGTACCTCTCTGTGTTACTTTACTGACAGAGCGTCCTCCAGATATACTGATCATTCATTGTGGAGGAAACAGTTTAGGCCATGTATCTGGAATTTCTTTGCAATTTGCAATGAAGGAAGGACTATCGAAGCTCATGGACATGTTTCCAAATTGTCAAATACCTTTTTCCCGTATTGCCCAAAGACAATTATGGCTGCGTTCTTCTGCGTTTGGTCCAAAAATGGAGAAAGCGAGACGCAATGTGAATAAGGCTGTGTGTGCATTTTTAAGAGATGTTGGCATGTCCTCTTTCCACAATGAAAACATTTTGTTTCGCAGCACTTTCATTTTCCCCAGAGATGGAGTCCACCTCACATATGCTAGCAATCAGATTTTTCTTCGCAATGTACAAAATGCATTGCAACCTCTTTTGCAATCACACTAACCTATCTGACATTCCATTGTCACCAATCCAGTTTTTGACCCACACAACACACCACCAAAAGGGTCTTTTCAGAGCCGCCACTTACTCCCAGCGTACACTTCATTGTGTTTGCTCTGCTTGCACCCTCCCTTTTTTCCCCTACGACTGTTCGCGAACTTTTTCAGAACTCCGCGGGGGTCTACGACCGTTACTTCATAGTTCTATTTTTATACTGAGAAAGGGGGCTCTGAAGAGAGCCTTTTCTGTAATTCCTGTCGTTTCCACCTTTATTGCTTAACAGCACACGGCACACTAGAAGAAGAGGCCAAAGGAGGGTAAGGAAGGGACACCAGCCACGGGGATAAGAAAGGGCAAATGAACAGCAAAAGATTTAGGCTGAGCTTTATTTAGGTAAGGAGCAGATCTTCTGGTGCTCTGTGACTGCAGCCTCAAAAGCACTTTGAAAACTCTCCCCCCTGCAGGGTACTGCGTCACAATACGTGCACACTACTGTCACCTTTGAAAGTAAGGGTCAACAGCATTGCGAATGGCTTGTGAGGCAGCTGGAGGGAGGCGCTCCCCCACAGGAGTCTCTCTTGTGGTGGGAGGATCGGACACGGAGGATGCTGTGGAGGAACTCAATCAAATACGCTCTTCACATGGCACCACCTTGCGAATGTCCGCAGTGTGGAACGAAGTAAGGTATCGCTTCATGGTTGTCGTACCAAAACTGTACGCAGCACCTCGCACTGGTTACACTTCACCAGGTTCGCACGTGCTTTTGGTACGTTCCCATAAACGGAAAACAACCGCCAAACCCACGACTCCCGCCGAGTGCTCCTAGTGCAGAGTTCCTCCACTTCATTCTCTTCCTCCTCTTCTTCCTCACTCTCTACATCCTCACCCATATATCTCTCTACAGGCCCTTGGGGAGGTAGTGGTGGTGGCGGGTTTGGGGGTGGTGCAGAGGCTAATGATCCAACAGCAGCCATGGAAGCCATACTGATTACTTTCCTTTTGGTCACTACAGCAGTAAAGGCAGAACACCTCAATCTGCTATAGCTAGAAGGGCAATGAAGATGCGCTCGGGGGTGTGGCCATTTGTAGGGGTGGAGGGGTGTGCCTCGTGACCGTCTTCATTCCTACACAGCGGTACAAAAACTTAACACAGCAAGTCCCGAGGTCACCTATTGTCTGGGATATGTGAAATTACATTTTTACACTCTACAATACTTTGCCTTGTGTCTACAAGTTCTTTTGTACTGTTGCGGAAACACACCAACCACGCACATTAGTCCCCACGCTCAGCGTGGGTGCGGTCACATGATGACATCCTCAACACATCCGCGCCAGTAATGAAAGTCCCCTGGACAGCAAATGCAAAGAATTAAACGTGCGCATGCGCGCAAGTGTCCTGCGGACAGTGTTCGGGTTCTCAAAGTGATTCAAAGTGCGACACAAGTGAGACGGACAGTTACGGACAGGCGCGATGTTCGCTATACTTACGTTTGTACTGCGCATGTGCATGCATGCTATGTTCACTGTACGGACAGTTTCAGTGTCGTTAAGACAACTCCATTTTTTTTGCCTACGAACTCTGACGGCACCATTTTGGCTGCGCCCGATACGGACAGCTATACTGTCCTTTTCACACTCCCATTTTGCTCATTTACACCCATTCCGGACATTTGCTGTGTTCTACGAACATGTATCATCTCGCTTCCAAGCGGTACAGCGAGGTATAATATCCTTTGGACACCCCTTTCTGTTTATATATGCACAATTTCAACAGATGATGCAGTCAAACATCAATTCCATCTTACTTGACATTAGTAGGGGTAGATGTACTGCCTTTAGAGCACCCACATTCCATTCCTTGCGGATAGGTCGAACGGGTGCGCAGTTCGCGAATATTTTACGTCTTTTTAAAAAAAAAATTAAACCAACTCTTTCTCTACAACTACAGTACAAAAACATTTAAACACACACACACACACACACACACACTCTAAAGAAATAGCGGGGGAAGCAGACACTGAAACAAATATGGGGGAATTAGGATTCCACGCGGCTGGTTATGAGGAGAAGATTTGTGAGGGGAAGAAGGGATGGATATTTCGTCAAAACATCTATTTTCCTCTTGAAGGTTTGGGGATGAGTCACTAGGGAATGGAGAAGCAGGGCAGGTGCAGGTGGGGCAATGGTAACAAACTTTTCCTCTCACACAGTCCTCCACAAACTCCTGTAAACTTTTGAAATTCTCGTTCAATATGTCAATTTTCTGCTCTATCCTTTTTATCCTGTCTTCTTCTGTCTCATTTGTTGCCCTTTCCTCGTTTTTTCCCTGGTCTGTTGAAAAAGAAATACATAAGTTAAATGCCTATAAAATAAAGGTCACTATTTTCCATATGCAGAGCAATGTGTACCATTATTGTCGCTGTCTTCAGACATTTCCCCATGCGGGAAATACTCCTCCAGCTACTCCAAAGTACTAGCTATTTCTGAGTCAAAACAACAGAAAGAAATGATTACTTCTGCACCACATACCAAAAAAAAGACCGCACCCATATAAAAAAACGGACCTACACACCCTCTTTTGCTGTAATCGCCGTTTGTCCTACTGCGTCCGTCCACTGTCGTTCCAGGCTGCCGAGTTTCCATGAACTGATTACGCTGGAGAAACCCTTTTTTATTTTTATGGTACCATCCTCTTCATTCTACATGGTTATTAAATGTATTATTTTCTTTTCCCAGCTTCAGGTTTCCATATTTACTTATTACTACTTATAATATCTTTATGTCCTCCTTCTACGTTGCACACTTTTTGTGTAAGACAATAGTACATTTTCAGCTACCCCGCCGCCTCTTTGGGTAATGCTGATCCTGTCCACCCCTGTCTGCAAACAGGCGCTCAGTCCGTCCCTTTCCAATATCAATAGCGAGGGGGGGTTCTGTATGTTCTATTTAAATGTATGTCAAGTACATACATTACGCTACATAGCTCTCAAAATCATAGGATTACAGTGTATATTCTGCACAACAACTTCATTGCCAATATGTCAAAAACCTGTACAATTCCCTACAAAAAAAAACTTTAAGGGGACATTATGGCTAAATTGCCTTCCCAAAAACCAGTAAAATTCACTACAAAAAAAACTTTGTTGAGGGGACGTTATGGTTAAATTGCCCTAACAAAAAACTGCACAGTTCACTACAAAAATACTTTCCACCTACAAACCACGGGAAACCCACCTCGAGATTCCAGTCCCAAGAAAACAGCCAAAGTGCCTGGAGAAAACTCTGTTAGGCAGAAACCTGTGCAGTTCCCTTAGGGACCACTGCAAAAGATTTAAGACTAGAGGTGTTGGCAGTAGACCCACTTGGTAGCAGTCTGCACCACACAGATTTACCTGGTAGCTGTGGCTGAGCAGTCAGACTTCCCTCAAGAAGAGTTAGGCAATATGCAAAGTATACACAATAGGCACTCAGATACAATAATACAAGCAAACACTGCTTTGGTATCAAAGTATATAATTATTTATTTAAAAACACACAGTTGAAACACTCCAGCACTCTTATTGTAAAATATTCTAAACACAGTTACTATTGTACTATATACACCCTTTTTTCCTTATCAGATAAGTCACAGTAAAACACCACTTATTTTCATACAGAGGTGAGCGCTTAAATAGATTGCACTCCAATAAGTTTGTGAGAAAGGGAGGGACAAAGACAGAATATGGAAAGGTACACCACTCTAAGATTCAGGAACACTGTTAGCAAGGCAGAAAAGCAAAAGTCACTGGTGAGCCAAAGTCCAAAGGCTGGGCCCACTCTTAGAGAGCAGAGCACAAATGCACCCAAGATCACACAGTTACACTAGGTGTAGAAAGTCTTGCAGAGGGTTCAAAAAGAGTTTAGAGAGGCTTTAGGAAAGTTTAGCCAGGGTGTCCCAGACTAACCCAGGTTCGAAAGCCAGGGGCTAAATCTACCCCGTACAGTCGGTAGCAAGGGAAGCCAGGCGGAACATGATACCTTAAGTGGGAAGGATCCTCCAGCCGTGGCAGTTGTTCCTGGTAGTGGGTGCAAGTTGCGTCGTCGTCCAGGGGAAGAGAAGATCTCGACTTGGAGGAAAGATGAAGGTCGTTGCACTACCAGGGAAGAAACCAGCCGCAGAGTTTTCCGGTTAAAGGTGGTACCTTTGTTTCGCGGTCGTGGTAAAACGTGGTATCCCGGTTGCCGGGGTGCTTGGCACGGGTAAGGCGGCCACGAGGTATGTCGGGAAAGCGAAAAGACGGTGAAACTGGTTATCCCCACCAGTCAAAGGAAGAAGACTCTCCGGCGGGAGATCTCCTCTGTCGTTGGGAAAAGTGGTGAGGCAGCCCAGCAGGGCTCCACCGGTGGTGGTGTCGTGGTAGGTCGGCTCAGCTTCTCCCTCGTCGGATTCTTAGGTCCTGTGGCGACTTCTGAAGTTCCAGTCCACAAAGCCCTGCTTTTATGCAGCAAACCCCCATTCACTCAGCCTAGCTGTCACTCAAACATGCTAAGTGGTGAGCCGGCGGGCCAATCAGGATGGAGTGTGACTTGAGTTGCCTAGGCAACTCAGTCCAGGGTGCCTAAATTCCCCTCCACCCCTCCTAAGTACCCCAGACAGAGTGGCACCACTTTGGAGGGCTTCTGTGGAGAAGCCTGCCAAAAAGTGGAACAAAGGGCTCGACTTGGGTTGGAGTCACAGAAGAGAACACAAACGCCATTTTAGAATCAAGTTTTGGCAAAAAATACCAACCGGAGAATTAATATTAATTAAATAAACCGGCGGTATGTTCGAGGCTACCGTAAATAAATAAAGATAGTAGCCTAAAACAATGGGAAATCCCATAGGAAAATATTCGCGGTTGAATATAAAAAGTAGTATCCACTGCCACCAGCCAAAACTCGATCGGGGGGGGGCGGAGACGTGCCCCCTCGACTAACAGACCCCGGGGCAATTGAATTGCCCCAGCCAGTACGTCCACAATATGATGGTTTGTACTGGTTCTGTTCAGAATTCAAGACTAGTAAAGTCAATGGTGACTTTACATGCCCTGGGAGACAGTAGTCAGTCCCAGGGTATGGAGTCTATACTGGGGGATCACTATGACACCCCTGTGTCACTGCACTGAGGGTGCTGTGTAACACACATCACAAAAACACATGAAGCCCTATGGAGTAAAAGACCCCATAGCCCATTAAACACATCTAGATTCAAAGAAACACACTCAAATCATGCCGAGGGTAAAAGAGTCTCACTCTTGGCAGTAGAAAAAAATAAACCCCAAAAATCCAGCAAAGCTGCTGAGGGACTCACTAGGTTAGGAAATTCAGCCTAAACAGAGAATTCTCCCTAACAAACTCCACCCCAACATCAATAGGAGAAAGTTGGGCGGCGACTTGAGCGTTCTGAGCGTGAGAGGTACATTCTTTATTGAGAGTGGATGGTCGCCTACTGGGAACCCTGGTTGACTGCTTCGGGGATGCCTTGGTTGGAACCCTGCCCGGGGGCCAGAGTGTAACCATCACACCACATGGGAAATCCGCGGTAGTCTAGGATAACCCCCGCCGTTCTTCACCTCTTGTTGAGTGTCAGAAAATTCTGTTGTTAATAATTGACTTGGGCGCCGGAATGGATGGCGCCCACTAGACTTTGAATCTGGTTAAACTATTGAAAGGACTGGAAAATTAGCAATTTTGGTTGATAGCAGTAGATTTAATCGGCTTTTTCTGTTTTTGTCCTACTTATTGTTTTACATTTCATGTTTATGACCCTACCGGGGAACCTCAGAAGGGATTTTATGGTTCAACTCACCACAATCCTTTTTCACCCAGGATCGAAATGATTGACCTAATGAAGTTTTCTACAGTTTTGAGGCGAGAACCCGAACGACCACAATATGACAGCCCTTAACTATAAATTTATATCACTTAATGTGCAAGGCCTGAATTCCTCTCTGCAACGTAAATCTCTCCTCCACAGACTGAAATCCCTAGATTCATCCTTCTTGTTCCTACAAAAGACTCACTTAAAACCGGAGGATGAATTCCGCTTAAATGATAAGTTATACCCCACTAAATTCTTTGCCTCTAGTGGGCTGAAAAAACGAGGGGTTGCCATCTTGGTCAGCAAGGGGGTCGCATTCAGGAACTTGGGAACGGTTCGAGATGAAGAGGGAAGGTTTCTGTTGGTGAATGCCACTTTAGATGGCCAAAGGGTAACACTGGTCTCTATTTATGCTCCAAACACTAACCAAGACCGATTCTTTATGAAACTCTCGAAAGCCATATCTGACCACGCAGACGGAGAAGTGATACTAGGGGGAGACTTTGATGCGGTGATTAACCCTTTGGTTGATAAAACACTAGCCCCAACACCCCACGACAGCAACAACTTTAGGGCCCATACCGCACTACTGAAAGACCACTCTCTGATTGAGGTATGGAGATTTTGTCATCGAGATGAAAGGGATTACACATACTTCTCAGCAGTTCATGGGGGGTTTTCGAGGCTAGACATGTTTATGTTGGCAGATACGCTCAGTGATAATGTATTAGAGGTGTGCATTCTCCCAGAAGCGCTGGCAGACCACTCCCCAGTCCTATTGTCAATAACTCCCCTTCAGCCTCTTCCCCCGTACAAAACCCCCATGGAGACTAAATGAATTTCTATTAGACGACCCAGCGGTGCATACCCACATCAGAGAAACAATAGAGTTGTACTATGCAGAGAATGATACCGCGGAGGTGAGCTGGGGCACGATCTGGGACGCTAGTAAGGCAGTGTTTAGGGGTCATTTAATAGAACAAGCAGCACAACGAGGGAGAGCCCGGGGTTTACTGAGGGAACAGCTGGAGGGAGAAGCCCGGAGACTAGAAGAAGCACATAAAAAGAAACCCTCTCCGCGGGCTCTGTGAGACATGAGGATGGCGAAAAAAACCTTGAAACGCACCACATGGGGAGGGCGGCCTATGGGATGATGCGCACCAAGCAATTCTTTTATACGAAAGGAAATAAGGCAAACTTTTGCCAGCCAAATTGGGCAAACAAACCAAACAAAACAGAATAGATTCTCTGCGGGACACATCAGGCAAAAGCACCTACTCTGAGGAGGGTAAACGCCGTATTATAGAGGAATTCTTCAGGGAACATGCAACCGCGCATAAAGGGGACCCACAGTCTGCCAAAGAGTTCATAACTAAGGCGGATCTCCCCCGGCTGCCAGAGGCGCTATTAGAAACCTTAGAAGCCCCAATATCCGCGGAAGAAGTCGAATGCGCTATCAAAGCCCTCCCTGTGGGCAAGGCTCCGGGCCCAGATGGATTCACGAACAAGTTCTACAAAACCTTTGCCAAGGAACTCGTACCGCGCCTCATGAGATTATTTAACGTGGTATGGGATTCCAGGGCGGTCACTCCGTCCATGGCAGAATCAAACACTACCTTAATCTTAAAACCGGGGAAAGATCCGCATCCTACCGGCCCATAGCCTTGCTTAACACGGATGCCAAGCTGTTCAGTAAAATTATAGCGCAGCGACTAGGGGAAGTGCTACCCACAATAATAGATGGGGACCAGACGGGTTTTGTCCAGGGCCGGGCAGCCCATGATAACATCAGGAGAGCAATTGACTTAATATCCCTGGCCCCCACCCTGTCAGGCCCCTTTTCATTGCTCTCCCTAGATGCACATCGGGCCTTTGATAGCATGTTGTGGGACTAGCTGCAACTGGTCCTGGAAGGTTTTGTCCCACAATTCTCTAAGTTGGTGCTGTCCAATTTTCAAATTCCCTCCACTAGAGTACGGGTCAATGCACATTGGACACCACAGATACCCCTCGGCAAGGGAACCAGGCAAGGGTGCCCCCTGTCGCCACTGGTCTTTGCCTTGGCTATGGAACCATTGGCCCAACACATCCGCCTCCACCCCGAAATCCAAGGGTTCGAAGTAAAAGACCGGAGAGTCATAAAGTAGCACTCTATGCAGATGATGTGCTTTGTTTTCTAAAGGAGGCTCAAACCTCGGTCCCCCCACTTATGAGTCTTCTTGACTGTTTTGCGCAGATCTCGGGATTCACAATAAACAAGGCCAAATCAAAGGGCCTGAACTTGTCTGAATCCTCACAGGTCCTAAACGCCCTACAGAACACTTTCGCTCTTAGTTGGGGGAACTCCAAAATCGCTTACCTGGGCGTACACCTAACTCCGACATACTCGGGCCTGGGGAAAGCCAACATCCCTTCACTGATAAAAGACAAAGGAATCCCTGCAAAAATGGACCCTTCAAGAAATATCATGGTTAGGGTGCATAAACGCCATTAAAATGACCCTACTGCTCCAGCTTCTGTACACATTCCAAGCCCTTCCGGTCCAAATTTTAGAACGGGATCTACATGCTTTACAGAAGGAAATATGCTGCTTTATTTGGCAGCGTAAAACGCCCAGAATTCAGCGCAAAATCCTCACGAGAGGCAGGCAGCTGGGAGGATAGGGCGTCCCCTCTATCTTGAGATACTATAGGGCATTCCAAATTGCCCCCATCCTGGGCTGGGCTATCCAATCCAACCCCCCCAAATGGCAGGGATTTGAACAACTGTTTGCAGACGCTCCCCTTTCCCATCTCCCTTTTATACCGCGTGAAGTTCGGGCCTCCCGGAGACCTCTTCTCCCAACTACAGGAACTACACTCCACTGCTGGGACAGCATTACAAGTTAAGGGGGATCCCCCCCGGGATTAGGCCCTCTGACCCCAATCACCCAGAACCCAGCCTTCACCCCAGGACTCCAACCTAAATCATTCTGCAATTGGTCCAAAACCGAAACCTTGAGATTGCAAGAGCTCTACGCCGATAACAGCCCCTTGACCTTCATCCAATGTAAAGAAAAATTCGACCTCGCAGAGACAGAGATTCAAATACATCCAGCTTAGACACTGGGCTTCTAATCCAGTCGTAATGAAGGCTGCCATTAGGACCCCCAGAGGCCTAGAGCTAACGGTATCAGAAGGACAACGATCGCATAGAGTGGCAACAACATATCGCCTTCTGGAAAATGTACCAGAGGGAGAGAAACTCCCCTACATGATAGCATGGGAAAGAGAACTAGGGAAAGAGATCACCTCGGAGTCTTGGCAGAGAATCTGGGACAGGGCACATAAGGCCTCTAGATGCACTACGGTCAGGGAATGCGCACTTAAGATATGTTATCGGTGGTACTTTTCGCCACAGAGATTGCATGCAATGAATGTAGAATTCCCTAAGGTGTGTTGGCATGGCTGCGGAGCAAAGGGGGATTTGGGGGGCCTATGGTGGCATTGCCTGACCATTCAATCATTTTGGCTGGAGGTCAGGGTCAAGATTAAGGACATTTGTGGAACCATCCTTCCGATGGACCCACTAGTGCTGTTATTGGGAGACACCCCGGATGACGGGACCTATCCTCAGTCTGGTCACAGAGCGAGCCTAATTACACAACTACTGATGGCAGCTCGCATCACGCAAGCTCAATTTTGGAAAGAGCGGGGGGCCCCCAGATCGCGTACTGGTGGGTCAAGGTATGGGAACTTCTCGGAGTAGAGAAATTGACGGCTGCTATAGAAAACCGGTCAGCTAAATTCCAAAACATTTGGGGCCCTTTCCTGGACCAAGTAGCAGAGAAAGAACACATGTTCTTCCAGCCTAGACTGGTCAAATATCTGCTCCAACCCTGATAAGTCTTCGAAACATGGAAACGCCCGCCCACATGAACCCAAAACCGAGAGACACGGCAGGGTCACAAAGGGTAAAGCTGCAAACTTAGGATAAATATGGTGATAGGAATATATATTTTTTTCTTTTCTTCTTCTTTTCTCCTCCCCCTCTTTCTTACACTTTTCTTTTGCCAGGAACACTACGAAACAAAGCAATACTACACCCCCCAAGGATGGCTACAAAACTGATTCACAAGAGAAATTACAAAGCCGTTAAAATGAAATGTTGATGCATTGTTTACAAGCTGATCAGAGTTGTAAGATTAATGACAAAGATTGAACTTATGAACTGTTGAAGTTGATTATCTGATTAGGCATGAGAGTAAATATCTGTTGCATAATAAGAAAGCCTCAGGGCATAATGCTCTGTCTTCAGATCCCTGAGAGCTGCAAGGGCAATGGACTTTCTCGAGAAAAGATTAAGATCCCAGTTGGAACTGCAGATGTTTTTTTTTTTTTTTACTCTTGAACTTTAGAAGCGGAACACTTCTTGGACTAATTGACATTGCACATTGCTATTGATTTGTCTTCCTTGTATTAACTCAATGTTTATCAATGTTTCAATAAAAAAAAGATTTTGACAAAAAAGAAAAAAATACTTTCCACCTCCCCTTTATGCTTCAAATTAAAACCGAAAACCCCCTGAAATTCGACAGTTATGGTAAACGAAGCCTCCAACCCTGCCACCGCCCCTGTGCACTGCTAACACTAACACCAGACCATGAACGATGTCATCTCAAATGTCGATGACATCAATAATGACATCACTTGTTTAGCCCCTTTCTTTTCCTTCCCTGCCATACATATGTACATTCAGTAAAAAAAAAAAATCACTAAAGGAATGTTATACTTCACAGTGTAACCAAACACCACTGCACATTCCCCCATTATAGTAAGCTAAGCAACCATAACTCGTGGCATCTAAGTGCATTGCTAAGACTAACACCCAGGACATCAAAGATGAGATCACAAATATCATTGATGACATCACTGATCACATCATATGTGTGCCTCACTTATTTGGGTGCATTGAAAAATGTAGGCTAGGTGTTTTTATTAACTGACCAGCACAATATGAAAATTGAAAAGGTGCTGTATAGCAAAACGATACCCTTGTCATGTGTTCTTAAAGTACTTTCCTTAGGGTCTGGTGTCAGCTCATGATGCACATGCATGGGGCAATGGCAGGCCTCAAACACACAATTCATTTGTATACAGGAAGATAAACTGCCGGATGCTGCTAGTTCAGTACTTCAGTTTCCTTGTATGTGCCTCTCATTTATATACTGGATCGTCATATTTATTGTTTGTTGTAGCACAAGTGTGTATTAAGTCTAGATTTGTGAGCTAGTTATTACATGTGTAACATTACACAATCACCCCTGACAACTTGCTACCAACATAATGGAAAGAACCCCTTGTAGGTAGGGACTTTTAAGGGATATTATTTTCACATGTCATGTCATCAGTGATGTCATCAATATCTGTGATCTCATCTTTGATGTCCTGGGTGTTAGTCTTAGCAATCCACATAGATGGCGCGAGTTATGGTTGCGTAGTTTACTAAAATGGGGAAATGTGCAGTTGTGTTTGGTTGCACTATGAAGTATAACATTCCTTTAGTGACATTTTTTACTGAATGTACATATATATGTATGGCAGGGAAGGAAAAGAAAGGGGCTAAACAACGGATGTCATCATTGACATTTGAGATGACATCTTTCATGGTCTGGGTGTTAGTGTTAGCAGTGCACATGGGCGGTGGCAGGGTTGGGGGCTCAGTTTACCATAACTGTTGAATTTCAGGGGTTGTTCGGTTTTAATTTGAAGCATAAAGGGGAGGTGGAAAGTATTTTTTTTAGTGACATGTACAGGTTTTTGTTAGGGCAACTTAACCATAACGTCCCCTCAAAGTTTTTTTTGTAGTGAATACATATACACACACACACACACACACATTACTCGTCGTAATTGTATTTCTGATGCTTGTATCTGCTTAGATTCACATGCTATGCATAGGCCAACATCTAGTGGAAACTGCTGAGTATTGCAGTTGTTTTCAAAACTCGAAAACCGACGTCGACAGGGCGTGCCAGTAATAGTATCCCTAGTGCAACGTCCACTGTACCCATGGTGCTTCACGCGTCAAAGTCCTTCAGATTGCTCGGTTTCTGACATGAGGATGCATGAAGTGTAGCCTGAGAACAGGTGTAGTAAAGCAGATTATTTATCAGATAAAGCCCAGAAAGCATCTATGCACCTTCTACTCCAAGGGGAAGGAAGGGTGGGCACATGAGAATCTAAGCAGATACAAGCATCAGAAATATGATTACAGTGGGTAATGTATCCCTTCTGAGGCTTGTGGTATCTGCTTAGATCACATACTATGCATAGATTAGCGAGCAGTGTTTGGAGAAGGTGGCAGGTTGTGAGAAGTTACAGCAGCAAATAGATGTTTTAGCACCGCTTGTCGCATCTGAGATTCTGCTTTAGAGTGAGTATCAATGCAGTAGTGCTGAGTGAAGTTATGTCCTGAGCTCCATGTAGCTGCTTTGCAAATGGCATCCAGCAGGACATTTGTGATTAAAGCCAAAGTAGCTCCTGTACCTCTGGTGAGTGAGCTCTTGGTGTGAAAGGCAGTGTTTTGCTCGATAGAGAGCAGCAGAGCTGCATGCATCTGGAGATGGTGTTTTTGGAAATGCAGTCTCCTTCTCTGCCTGGAGCTACAGAGATCGCGTTTTTGGAAATGTGGTCTCCTCTGCCTGGCTCAAGGGAGACAAACAGTTGGTCTGTTTTCCTTAGCGGTCTGGTCTTGTCTACATGGGACCGCCCTACTGACATCTAATGTATGGAGTTGTTTTCTCAGTGGAGCTGGTTGGGTTTTGAAAGAAAGCCAGTAGTTTGATGGCCAGATTGACAAGGAACTTGGAAATGAACGTCAGTGAAAACCTAGGGTGTGTTCTTAATACCAATTTGTCTTTGTGGATCACAAAGAAAGGGTTGCAGTTCACCGACACTCCTTATGAAGGCGATATCCACCAAGAAAGCCGTTTTATAGGTCAAGTGTTTAAGGCTTGATTTATGTATAGACTTAAAGGGGTCAGGGGAGCATGAGCTTTGCAAGTACTACATTGAGGTCCCAACCTGGAGACGGGTTTTGGAATAGGAGGGTGGAGTCTCGTTACTCTCTCCATGAATGCCTTAATGACAAGGATTTTCCACCATGACACTAACTCTGGGAGGTGGTGTATGCGGATAGTCTCGTTAGGTGAACCTTTATTGAGTTAAATACTAATCCCGAGTCTAATAGTTGAAGCATGTAGTGAAGAATGTGAGATGGAGTACATTCTATTGGGTTTATTTGTTTTGACTGGCACCAAATTACAAATCTTCTCCACTTGTCAAAATAACAATGGTGTTTGGTTTACGAGCCTCCTTGAGGATTTCATACACCTTGAGGTAGATATAGATGGCCAAACTCTATGATTTCAGGAGCCATGCTACCAAGTTCATAGAGTAAGGTTGAGTGTGTAATGTTGTCCCCCCCACCCCCAGTGCTGTGATAGCAAGTTGAACGGACACGGGAGCTTGATCGGGTCGCACATCGCCAGTTTGCTCATATGTTAATACCAAGTTTGTATCGCCCACATAGGAGCAACTAGAATTATTGTAATTTGTTCCTTGTGAATCTTGTTCACCACTTTGCTCATTAATGGAGTTGGGGCAAAAGCATAGGCAAATTCCCTGACCAAAGCATTCACAGGGCGCTCCCCTTTGAGTCGGGTTCAGGAAACATGGACGCAAAGTCTGGGCACTGTTTGTTTACTCTTGCTGCGAGGAAGCCTAGTGAGGGGTAGCCCCACTCTGCAAAAATGTGATCTACGACATTTCTGTCGAGCTGCCACTCGTGTTCTTCTGGTAGTGGATCTCTGCTTAGAGAGCCCGCTAGAGTGTTGAGTTCCTCTAGGACATGTTTGGAAGTTAGGAATATTCCCTGTTTGAGTGCCAATTTCCATATGTTCTGTGCTAATCTGGACCGATTTGGAGAATGTGTGCCCCCTGCTGGTTTATATACAACATTGCAGTGCTGCTATCTGTGAAAATGTGTACTGACTGATTTATCAGATGTGCTTTGAAGGCTTGAAGCACTTTGAATACTGCCAGAAGTCCCAGCAGGTTTATGTGGTTCTGTGCTGTGATTTGAATCCACAAACCATGCGCTGTGAGATGAAGGTGATAGGTCCCCCACCCAGCGAGGGATGCGTCTGTTGTAACGTTCGCTTGCAACGGCGGGACATGGAAGGGTTTTCCCTTCAACAGATTCTCCTTTGTCCACCAGCATAGAGCTTGTACTAGTGTTGGCGAAACAACCACTAGATGTCCCACTGACCGCTTGCCTGAGACCACTGTTTCGACAAGCACTCCTGCATCGGGTGCATGCACAATCGAGCATGTGGGACCAGGTAAATGCATGATGTCATAATTCCGAGCAAGCACATTGCTTTGCGTCTGGTTATCTGGCGACCGGCTATATACTGAGGTATTTGCAGCAGTATGTTTTGTATCCTTTCCTTTGATGGAAAGGCTAGACCTTCTGTTCGTGTGACAGCTAAGAACTATTTGGTCTTTTTTGGTACAAGACTTGACTTTTTCTCGTTGATCGGGAAACCCAATTGAAAAAGAAGGTTGATCGTTCTTCGGGTATTTTTCTTGCAAATTTGCGTGGTTTCCTCTGTGATCAGCTAGCCGTCCAGATAAGGGTACACTGTGGTTGACTCCCTGCGTAGGTTCACCACCACCACCACTGCCAGTACCTTGGTGAATACCCTTAGAGCGGATGCTATGCTGAAGGGTAGCACCTTGAATTGGTAGTGTATGTTTGCAATCTTGAAACGCAAGAATTTTCTGTGCACTGGGAACATTGAAATACGAAAATAAACATTTTTGATATCGAAGGTTGCCCTGTGGTCTGCCCGCTTTACCAGTGGGATTACTTCTTGTAGCGTTGTCATGCAGAATTTTTGTGGCTTGACATAAATGTTCACAGGACGCAGATCTAATGCAGGGCACATTGCGAGATATTTTTTGGTCACAAGAAAGTACATTGATAGATACCCTTTGTTTACCTGGTTCGCCGGGACGATTTCAACTGTGTCCTTTAATAGAAGGGCTGTCACCTCTTCCAGTGGGATGCGTCGTTCTTCCTTTGAGGTCGTTCTTCGTCTTGGGGGGGGGGGGGGCGGTGTGGTAGGCGGGTCGCTGGAGCAGCTCTATACAGTAACAACCCGCCACGGTTGAAAATACACACTTGTCTGAGGTGATTCCCTCCCATACGAGTGAAAAGTGTGTTAAGCGTCCTCCTACTGGAGTGGCATGGGAGGGAACCTGTAACGGGTGGTCATTGTTTTGGGGATCTGGATCCGCCTCTGGAAGAGGAGGATCTGCCCCTGACGCAAGATCTTCTCTGGCCTCTCTGGAAACCTTGTGAGGATTGGCCCTACAATGAGCTCCAGGAGTAGCTCTGAACCTGGTAGTAGGTAGACCCTCTTCGTGAATTTTGCCCCGAAAAACAACGAAAATTATAGCCCCCTCTCTGACCGGATGGTTTATTGGTAAGCTGGCCCAGTAACTTTGTATTTTGTTTATTGGTACTGCGTGCCTGGCCCAGAGGCATCTAGGCGCATTTCTTACAGTTACATGTTATTGTTACAGGTTACAGGTATGAAGGTCACAATAGGACATTGCATAATACAGTATACTTTGCGCTATGTACTTTAAGGTATTGTATTCTTCCTTAGCACTTTTGAGGGCGTCTTCTACTGCCATGCCGAACAAGACATTAAGTTCTATCGGCATGCTGAGAAGAGTCGCCTGTGTCTCGAGTTTAAAGCCAGACTGGCATAGCCACGCGTGGCGTTTGATAATCGCGCCTTTAGCAATTATCCTACCTGCATTATTAGCTGCATCTAGATTTGTTTTTAGAATGCTCTTATCAACAGCTTTCCCTTCTGACATGGCGAGAGAGAGTTGGGATTTAAGGGTCTCTGGGGCGGAGGCCATTAATTCAGCTACCTCGTCCCATTTGTGGCAGTTATAACTGGCCAGCAATGTGATATTGTTGGCAATCCTCACCTGGGAGGCTGCCGAGGTTGCGACTTTCCTGCCGAAAGCATAGATCTTTTTACTTTCTTTGTCGGGGGGGGGTGCCTCTGACGATGCTAGAGGTGTTCCCGCTCTTTTTCTCGTGGTGGTAACAACCAATTACTCTGGCTTTAACTGACCCCTGATGTAAAGCGGGTCTGAGCTAGCTGAACGGAAGACCTTTTCAATACAAGGGTTTACAGACCGGGTTAAGTTTGGGGTTACCAAAGTGGGTTGTATTTGCCTCTGTACAGACTGGAGGAAAGGGATAAATTGGGTAGCAGATTAGTTTGGTCTCCCAAGATGTTCTGGGTCTCCTGCGTTTCTATTTGGAAATGTTCAGCTGCCTTTAGGAGCATATCATTATACTGGATTTGGTTGTCAACCGGTGAGTCTGTCACTGGTGGGTCTGTATGATCCAGTGACTGTATGACGTAGACGTCTTCATTTTTGCCGTCATAAAACTTGTCTACATCCCCTGTGTGCCCTTGGTCCTCCGTGTCCAAGTATGCTCCAGTGTCCGGGAACCTTTGAGTGGAATCAAAGTATGCAAGCTGCCCTGGGTCCTGCTGAGGGGTGGCTGCTTGCAAGGTGTCAGTACAAGCCCTTTTGGTGGGGGCTTGGGTAAGTGCGGCCCCACTAGCCGGTGGTGTACTTTGAGGATTCTGAAGAACCTCTGGGTGGCTGTCAAAGAAATTGCCCAATGACCTTATGACCCTATCTAAATCTTCTGCAGACCACTGGGAAGAAATTGGGACAACAGGTGATGGGACAACAGCTGCAGTAGGAGGAGTGGGAGCTGGCTCAGGAGCAGGGTGTTTCTTGTGCCTCATAGCCCCTGAAATGATTCGCTCCCCTGGGTCATAGTCCCCTTTTGGCAAGATGACTTGTGGACTTTGGATTTGTAGTGTTTCAAAGCCCGACACTTAAGTAACATGTCCAGGACAGGTTTTTGTTCAGACATTTTCAAACTCTGAGGGGATTTCGCAGGGGCCTTCGACGTGTCTTCCGATGTTCGGTTGTCGGCGTGCATGGATTTAGTAGTTTTGGACACAGCGTCAGAACCGGATTTTTCATTCGATTTTCAGGGTCTGTCGTGAGGCGAATGCGATTGCCCGGAGGACCTCCCCCTTGATAACATGTGTGGCTGTCATGATGCCTACCCCTGGGCATCTGGACCAAGCCCATCAGCATCCAGACATTTATTAAAACCTCAGCAGCCCCGGCCAGGGGCCACCTGGGTTCAGTCCTGGCGCCTTAGGCGCCAGGCTCATAATAGAAATCATTCCTGGCGCCTATGGCGCCAGGCTCACAGTCATTTACCTCAGGCAGACCATGCTGCAAATGAATCCAAACCAACGTGAAGCCTGGAGGGGACTATTTTACTGCAGGGACTATTTTTTTACTCGGGTGTGGTTCTAGGGACTTCTTACCTGGGACTACTCTTGAGGCGGTTTAAACCGCGGCCGACCAGCAACACACGCTTTGCGTTATTCTGCAGCGTAATGCTCACCGTGCCTGCAAGCCAGCATCCAGTCTTCTGCCACACCCGCCTCGAATCCGGCGCTCCTACAAAAAGGGGAAAGAAGGAGAAAAGGTTAGATCACAGACATTATTTTAATTCCTTACCTGATTCTGGATCTAGCATGACTCCGAGCCTTAAAGGACATTACTTCAGCATGCGTTGCATCGCCAGCTGCAGCGCCGTGCCATACTCACCAGTGCACAGCATCTTTCGACTCGGCACTGCCTCCATAATTTTCTTCGGCGAATTCCAATACCTGGGGGAAAAACAAAAGGAATAACAAGGTGAGCCTAGAGAGCCAACAGATACAATCACTTTTACCACCAGGGTTACCCGATTTATCACCGCAGGCATTACCCTTCAATACGCCACATCTTCTTATGCTGCATCTATAAAGGGAGAGAAAACAACAAGTTACACTCACGCAACTTTTACCGACAGTGTTGGGTAATACAGACTCTTACCTGAAAGCCATCAGCAGCCTCCAGACAATATTTTTAGCTGCAATTCAACAAGGGGATGCAAGAGTGAACCGCGGACATATTGAACTCTTTGAACTTTATAAACCCCGGAGTCAATATTCCTCCGGAACTCTTCCAGTACCCCAAACCAGTGAAGTAACTGGTATCTACGCGCCCCTGCATGCCACGCAGGTTGGAGAGCTCATCATTTAAAAACATAAGGAGAATACTTCTACGGGTCAAGCAGACGAGATTAGGCGGGCCAGTCCAGACTGTCATCTCTGCACTACGCTTCACGTTGGGGGAGACTGCAGCTGTCCGGGTCCGATCGACGCCCCTGTGGGAACCAGGTGAGCGTAACAGTGGCCTTCCGGTCGGTGTTGAAGTCGACTTGTGGCCCAGGGTTGGGTATTTAGTGTGGGTATGTTTGTCTGTGCCAGTGCGCTGGGTGTCGTCCCCATAACAGAGCCGCTGGCCTGCCTGATGGGGTTGGGGGCTTGCACGCGGGCATCCGATGGATCTCGTTCGCAGCCGTCACTGAAGACACCAATGCTGCAGTCAATGGAGGCACCCTCAACATCCATGGCGGCCTCGGCCTGCATTGGGTGGTGGGCCCAGTGCTTTGTTTTACGGTCCTTTAACGTCTTAGGCTTGAAGAACTTGCAAGATTTGCAGTGGCCCTCGTTATGGTTCCTTGGAAGACAAAGGTTGCACACCCAAGTCCTTCCAGGGAAATTTAAGATTGCAAAAAGGACAACATTTAAATGGTGTATTTTCCTTTTTGTGTGGGGGAGGCAGCTTGGCGAATAAAGGGGGAAGAAGGGGAAATATGCATTCTCTTAGGGAACTAAGAAATGTACCACCCCCACTCTCCCTACTGTGAGGGCCGAGGCCGTCTGTAAAGGTTCGTCGATGTGATTTCTGCAGTCGACGTAGGTAGTCTTCGAAGCCGTCGCCGAAGGTATTGTAGGGGAACGGCTAAGAAAAGACAGTAAGAGTAACTAGCTCTACTTAATATTAATAAAATGGCGATAGCCAGAAGGAACTCCACTTTCAGCGTCCGACAATGATGGCGGAAAAAAAACAATCTAAGGGACCTCGCTGCTTGACGTCACACTAGGGATAGTATTACTGGAATGTCCGGTCGACGTCCCTTTTCGAGTTTCGAAAACAATTAATATTCTGCAGCTTCCACTAGATGTCAGCTTATGCATAGCATGTGATCTAAGCAGATTCCACAAGCTTCATAAATATATAAATAAGAATAGTTCTAAAACCTGTTCAATTTCCGTCACAGATATGCTGATATGAAGAGAGTAATACTGTAAACCTACCTCCTCAATAGGAGATATGGTGAATATTCTTAAATCCCCAATGGGATATGTTCATAAACAATAGGTCTGTAAATAAAAAAGAAAAACAAAAGGACAATCTGGCAATGTCCACAAGGCACATATCAAATATTGAAAGAAGTAAAATTGGCCATGACATACCTCCTCAATGGGAACCGAAAGAAAAAAAAGAGGCTAGATCCAAACTACACCATAGCATGTCAAAAAATTCACTCGCAACCTAAAAATGAAAAAATAAGGTCTGTAAGTACTAACTTCCAAAGTAATTACCAGTTCTACAAAATCTAAAATGTAAGGGAAGTTAAAAACTACCTCCTCAAAATGAGCAGATAAGACCATGTAGAACAGTCATGCATAGGTAGTAGTACTCACAAACAACCTGTAGGTTGAAAGAGACTAAGTGAAGGACACCATCCTAACTGCAACAAAAAGAATAATCTAAAGATGATGAAATAAGTAGACTTGCCACTTTTCCAAGCAACCAGTACAGTAATCTTTAAAGGGTACATTTTAGTCAATATCTCGCTCCACATAATGCCACTAATCCATGTGTGCTAAACAAAATGGACCCCTTTTAGAGAACCATGCCAACATTCGTTCAAATGTCATGTGAGCTACGAGAACCAGCGTCAGATCCTATATAAACTTCCCACCACCTTGAAGTAGTAAAAGACCACATAACAGGCCAAGAAAGCGTGGCTGCACAACACTGAATACACGCTTCAATAAAACATAAAAATAGTATCCTTTACTAGCCAAATCCTACTATGCCATTTAGCACCACTTTGGAGGAGAAAGCTCACAAGTCGATTCATTCAAATGTCATGTGATCGACATAAAAACCAGTGTCAGATCCTACGTAAATTATCAACCATCCTGAAGTAGTAAAAGACTATGACAAATATTATCGTATGGTGTTGGGAATACAGGCTGTAACACTGAATACCAACTTCAACTGAAAATAAGCGTATGATCAGTCATTACGGCAAATCGTACCATGCCGCTCAACAGAACATTCACCGTAGAAAGGAAAAGCTCACAAATGAGCCAGTAAGCTCAATCCCCAACCGTGCAATAAGGTGAAATACTTGTGTATAGTTGAACAAAACGGAAAGACAACATAAGTCAACTAATACAAGCACATTCATCAAATACATTCTCTCTCCCCTCCTTTAAGGTTTCTAAGGAGCTGCACTATAAAACATGTTCAAGTTGTTAAATGAGTTATGTCAATATTAGGTCCATCAAGGAGGAGTACATTCTTGCGACATGCAGTATCCAGAAACATAAAATGTATTATAGTAAACATGTATACAATCAGACATATGTATTCTTACTAACCAATGCGCAAGTTCTACACACACACACAAAAAGTGAATGAAATGAATGAACAGAAAGATGTTAAAGGAAGTGGATAACTGCATCTATTAGCAAATAAGCATAGTGCAATAAGGCAGTCATTGGATAAAATAGAGAGGCCATGAGTCAATGAATACTACCATTTTTCAGATACATATAAATCTGTCTGAATTCACAAGGAACCAGACTCAACAACAATTCTCTGATATAGGCTAGATTGTGATGCAGAAGTATTGCATAAGTAGATCCACCAAAGGAAACAATAATATTTATGACATACGTCCATGAACATTAGATATGTCCTAATGAATACCCATTAAATCAGACATATAACATCACTTATGTTTCTGATGGCATGTTAACTGAAGGAGACTACCAGTTACCTATGTATTGCTGGAAATGCATTGGAGGGACAGGCCCCCATGTCCTTGTCCTGTACTTCCTTATGTGTGTTCTTATTTTCTGCCAGGAGTCCAGTTGGGACCCCTGGCAGTGCAGCTCTTCCTCTGTTTGTGGTGAAAAGAGACACTTGGGATAACCTTATGGCACCAATGGGTGGGGGTACAACCCTGTAGCCCAAGTGTATGTTTTTTTGGGCACCTGTGTGTTGCCCACAGAGCAGAGTATGGGCTGGTGGCAGCTTCATGCTGATAAAACAGGAGCTCTGATTATCCTCCATTTTGGGATACCCAAGCCCTACCATAGGAATCAGTTGATTCCTGATAAAAGGCAAGATGGCTTGCCTGTTACATTGTTTACCCAAAGGCCTGGGAAGCCGGGACTCTGCCCCTAGCCCTGACTAGCGGTTAGGTGGAAGAACCATATATGGTATTGTTGGGGAAGTCCAGGCCAGACTGACTGGAGCCTTCCCAGTGACTTTATGTTGTGGGTACACCCTTGGGGTGGGACCAGTATGAATGTAGTGTGTGTGTGACCAATATGCATTCCATGTTATGGGTGTCTGGTTTCTGTGTGTGTGACACAATGAACGAGACAGCCCTGCTGAAACCGATATGAATGCAGTGTGGTGTGCTGAAAGGCTGAGTGCCTGCACCAATCCTCATTCCTGGTTAAGGGTGTCTTTGTGGAAGTGAATGGCCTCAATGCCTCTGAGCCACATCGTCTGCTTGCCTGCATGTATGCCCTTCTGTACGATTGGCTGACTGAGCCTGCCTCAGGCAGAGTGAATGAGGGACAGATGTGTATATCTGGAGACCGCTCACTTAGCAATTTGTTCAGAAGCTGAAATTGAAACTTGAAGCTGATCCTTGAACCCAGTTGGAGGAGAAGATTGCTGCTGCATTTCCTTCGATGTAATCCAAGAGCTGTCGAGGAGTATCCAAGAGAGGACCTGGCTAGGAGACCTCTCCCTGAGCTACAAGGGACCATCGTGCAAAAAGTGCTTTTCGTCGAGGCCCCCTGGAAGCCAGTTCTGTGAGTCTGACATCCGGAGAAGGGGTCCCACAAGTATCTTGAAGAGAGTGCCTGGACATCGAGGATCGTCAAAGTCCATTGGAATCGACCAGGGTTCAGAAGATTTACATGACTGCTGGAAGCAAGTTGAATTGTGTCGCCCATAAGCGGAGACACCTTGATGCTGTGCTGCTCGATGCCCGTAGCTGAGAAAGTTCCACCTTGCCCAAGAACATTTGACAGAGGGCTCGTTTGCCATCACTGTCGATTACTTTATCCCACCGGATAAAGTTGAGGTTGCCAGCTACTGAGGAAAGTCCGCCGGTGGATTTCCCACCACAAGAAGGCGACAAAGACATCCTGAGGACACTGACAGATTAAAGATCTGAGGTCCAGCCGTGGCAAAGTCCTGATCGCCGAAGCTATCCCAAGGTACGTTCTGCAGCTGCAGCACCAACAGGCCAGAGAACGCTGACTGCGATCCGAGACAACCGACAACCGCTGCTGAGACTGCATCCATCACTGCCAAAGGTCTTTCAAGTCCACAGGATCTGACTTGCAGCACTGACCACTTTGCATGGAGGTCTACCGCACACCTTAGCTTCCGAGGACTTGCACCATTGAGGAAACGATCGTCAAAGAGCATTGCGAAGGTTGAAGCTGCTGTATTAGCACCAGTGTTCCACTTTTCCTCAAGGTTCTCGACGCCCAGTGGCACCTGCTTGAAAGGGAGTACACCCTCGAAGGATACCGTTGACGAACCATCAAAGAAACTCTTCCACTTCAGATACATTGGGGTGGTTGAACTTTCTAACCAAGAAGCAAGGCTTATTGAGCATTTATGGACAGGGCTTGTTAATTCTTTATTACAGGTTGCACAGTTAGGGGATCCTCATTCGGAATTGTGCATCTATCTCCAAAGAAAACATTCTGCATTGATTAACCTTAACCTGCCTTCCTTCCTTCCTTATAATCTAGGATGATACACATTATTGAATGATCTGTATGCTCTATTATAACTGCCATCAGTTGATAAATTTTAAAGGAATCTAACTTCCAAGTATGGTACCACATAGAATTGTATAGATTTATCAAAATAGAATTATCTGAGTACAAAGTGTGTTATTGAATTGTGTATATATCTCTGAACCTCATTTTTATATAAACAACTGTGTTAGCACATAACAGTGTATAGACATTCCTGCTTGGGGGTTTGGGGACTCCCTGTACTTAAGAACCAGCCTGCATCACCTCCTGAGAGTTTAAGCCTGGGTTGCTCATCCATAACTACTATATAGAGCACCTTGGCTGGGGTGCTCTGTGTCTCTACCCCACCATATAGGGGGCAGAAATACAGATACCACTTCAAGTCTTCACACTGGTGGCAGCGGTGGGATGCTAATAGTTGTAAGACACTGTGTAACCTTGCCACCTACAAAATATCCACACTGTTAATTTGAGGTTTAGTTGTGTATACTAGTATAACTACATTACAAACAATAGAATCTATTGCAAATGGCAGACGAGAATGAGCTTACAGGCTCTCCAAAGTGCTTGTCATGGGAGAGAAGAACAAGTTACTTTCTTACCTGGTAACGTTCTTTCGATGGGATGGTTCAACGACGTAATTCCATATCTATGACAGGTAATCACCACAGCTGTGCTGCTTCGGAAACTTTTTTCGGCGTCTGCGTCCTGCGTCGATGACATCGATGCGCCATCGTCGAGGACCTCCTCCGACGTCATCCGATGTGATAAGTAGGACGCACGACGCCCGTAGCCTCAGTTGTAGTTTTTTCCCCCCAGAACGTGTGACATTAGTCTACTGCCAGTCAGACACAAAGCCTTGCGGAACGTAAGCTGCAATCGCATAAGAAATTCTGCAGCGGGAAAGGTAGGGAGGGAGCGATATGGAATACGTCGTCGGACCATCCCATCGAAAGAACGTTACCACATAAGAAAGTAACTTGTTCTTCAAGGGGATTGGGTCCTCCGAAGTATTCCATATCTATGACAGACTCCCAAAGCAGTACCAGAGCAAGGAGGAGGGAAAGAATTTAGAATTAAAATTTAGAATTGCCAATCAAATAGAGCAAAGGACCGCCTTGCCAAAGGCCAGATCCTGTCCCTGGATGGAATCGAGGGAATAGTGACGTACAAATGTATGTACTGAAGCTCAGGTGGCTGCATCACAGATGTTGCGAATAGGAACACCCCTCTGCAGGGCAGTAGATGCAGCCATACCCGTGGTAGAATGGGCCCGCAAGCCAGCCAGTGGGTCCTTACCCGCCAAGCGGTAACACTCAGAGATGGCCAAAATAATCCAGCGAGACAAAGTCTGTTTCGTCACAGCTTGTCCCAAACGCTTTACAGCGTAACCAATAAAGAGTTGATTGTCCACTCTGACCCGGGACATGCGTGAAACATAAAAGCTTAAAGCTCTCCTAGGATCAAGCCTATGGAGTCTCTCCTCTTCCTTACCAGGATGCAGAGGAGGATAGAATGCCGGAAGAACAACCTTCTGGGCCAAATGAAATTCCGAAACCACCTTCGGAAGAAAAGAAGGACGAACTCTAAGGACAACCCTGTCCTTGTGAAATACAGTGAAGGGTGGCTTAACTGAAAGTGCCTGTAACTCACTCACTCTGCGAGCGGAAGTAACCGCAACTAAAAACACAGTTTTCAGAGTTAACAGCCTCAAAGGGCAAGAATGTAAAGGCTCAAACGGAGCACCCATAAGAAACTTAGGAACAAGGTTTAAATCCCAACCGGGCACCAGGAAAGGTGACGGAGGGAACACATTAGTGAGCCCTTTCAGAAACTGTGAAATTAAAGGGATTTTAAAGTAGGAACACTCTTCAGACGAGCGCTTAAAGATGGACAGCGCCGCCAGGTAACCTTTAATGGTACCCACTTGCAAGCCCCTGTGGGCCAAAGAAAGTAAAAAGGACAGAACCATGGGGATGTCACATGCAAAAGGATCCACATTCTGAACTCTGCACCAGTCGCAGAATTTACGCCAACGGCACAGAGACTTTGTTGCTGGCCGTCGGGCCGAGAGCAAAACCTCCATCACATCTTCAGGGAGGTCCCAATCCTTATACCTCAACCTTTCAGAAGCCAAGCGTGAAGGTTGAGGGATCTGACCTCTGGATGGAGAACCTGACCCCTCTCCCGTGAGAGCAGATCGTCTCGGTAGGGAAGACGACGTGGAGGGCAGATGGACAAGTCGAGAAGGTCCGGGTACCACGTTCTCCGAGCCCACGCTAGAGCAATGAGGATTATCCGGGAACCGAACTTCCGTAACCTCCGCAGCACTTGCGGGATGATGGGGACTGGAGGAAACGCGTACAGCAGTGGGAATGACCACTCCACCACAAACGCGTCTCCTAAGGCTCCTTTCGGAGGAAAGTCCCGCAAGCAGAACCTCTCGCACTTTCGGTTGACACTGGAGGCGAAGAGATCCACTTGAGGGGTCCCCCAAAGGGCAAAGATCTCCAGGAGAATCTCCTGAGCCAACTCCCACTCGTGAGAGATCGTGCTCTGCCTGCTCAGAGTGTCCGCCGTCACGTTTTCGTCTCCAGCCAGATGAACTGCCGAGATCGAAACTTCCTGCTGGATGGCCCAGAACTCGAGCTGCATCGCCTCCCTGCACCGGGGAAGTGACCCTGCCCCCCCCCCCCTTTTTGTTGAGGTAGTGCATGGCCACTGTGTTGTTCGTCAGGATCAGGACATTCTTTCCTCGCACAGTCGGCAGAAAAGCCTTCAGGGCTAGCCTGACGGCCCTCAGCTCCAACAGATTGATATGGAGTCTGGACTCCGACAGAGACCAACGACTGCTGACTGTCAGCTCGTTGGCATGAGCTCCCCATCCTGTGAGGGATGCATCCGTCACGATAGTCACCTCCGGCCAGGGAAGCCAAAAAGGAGCCCCCTTCATCAAGTTGCCTTCGACGGCCCACCACAGAAGGTCCTGGGCGACCGAGGGCGGCACCTGAACCGGGTCCGACATCCTGCCGGAGGACTGCGACCATTGCATCTTGAGTGCCCACTGCAAAGATCTCATCCGCAGGCGAGCCTCTGGCACCAGAAGAATGCAGGATGCCATGAAGCCGAGCAACCTCAAGAACTCGAACGCTGGGAGCGTCTGGGCATACTGAAACTTGTGCACCATCTGCTGAATGTGAAGAGCCCTCACCTGGGGAGGAAAACACTGCCCCAGGGAAGTGTCGAGCACTGCTCCGATGTACTGGAGCCGCTGTGTTGGCGTCAAATGGGACTTCTTTAAATTGAGGGAGAAGCCCAGCCTGTGAAGGGAGTGGAAGGTGACGGACAGATGATCCAGGACTTGCTCGGGAGAGCTCCCCCTGATCAACCAATCGTCCAGGTAGGGATAGACGTGAATCCCCCCTTGCCGAAGATGCGCTGCCACCACCACCATGAGCTTGGTGAAAACCTTCGGGGCGGAGGTCAATCCGAACGGCAGGACCCGAAACTGAAAGTGCGAGTCGCCAACCACGAACCTCAGGTACTTCTTGTGCTTGGGATGGATCGGCACATGGAAGTAAGCATCCTTGAGGTCGAGAGACACTAACCAGTCCTGAAGCTGACGGACCTGGACGACTTGAGAGAAAGTAACCATCTTGAACTTGTCCTTCCTGAGGAGTTTGTTCAAACCGCACAAGTTCCTGATGGGTCTCAATCCCCCGTCTTTCTTTGAAATCAAAAAATAAGGGTAATACCATCCCTTGTTCCTCTCCACTACAGGCACCAGTTCTATGGCGCCTTTCTCCAGCAGGGCTTGGATTTCCTGCGCATGGAGTGGATCCGGACTCTGCAAAGAGGTTCCCCGGTGGATTGTCGTGAGGCCTCTGCCGAAAGGGAAGACAGTAGCCATGGGTTATGATCTCCAGAACCCACACATCTGAAGTAATGGCACGCCACTCTACAAGATGCTGCGCCAGCCTTCCCCCAACCGGCGAACCATGGGACATGGCCTCATGACTGAGTGGTAGCGGCTGCGGCGTTACCTGAGGGCAAAGAGGCAACTGCCCGAGCGGCCTTGGCACCACGGGTACCCTGTCGACCACCTCTGGTACCCCTGCATTGGCCTCTTTGACTGCCAGCTCCTCTCGCTTTACTGAAGGACGAGTAATAGCGAAAGGAACCACCCCTCCATTGCTGTCCCCTACGACGAAAAGGCGGAGGTTGGCAAACTGCAGCGCCCAACGACTTTGCTGCAGCTTTGGAGGTCTGCAACCTCTCAAGGCTCTCGTCAGCCTTGCTGCCAAAAAGGTGTTCACTGCCAAAGGGCATGTTGAGGAGCCGGGACTGCACATCAGGAGCAAACCCCGACTTTCGCAACCACGCAAACCTGCGTATCACAGTGCTCGCCGCCATGGACCTGCTGACGCATTCAGCCATGTCCAAACCCGACTGAACGGACTCACACATGGCATCCTTACCATCCTGGACCACAGCAAGGAAACCATCCCGTTCGTCCCCTTCGGGAATATGTTCAGCCGCTAACGCAACACAGTTCCACAGAGTGTGTGTGAAACGAGACAAGGCACAAATGGAGTTGGCCGCCTGAAGCGCCATACCACCTGAAGAAAACACTTTCTTCGCCCAGCCATCAAAACGTTTGTCGTCCCTATCAGGAGGGGTGGTAGGGTATGACGCCTGCTTTGCCGGGGCCATGGCCGCCTGCACCATCAAACTCTCCGGAGTGGGGTGCATGGTCAAGTAGCAGGGGTCGCTACTGGCTGGACGGTATTTTCGCGACAAGGACCTGCCCACCGCCGGGAGACTCTCTGGAGCAGTCCAAGCCGCCGCCACCCTTCTCTGTAGAGCCATATGAAACAGCAGTACCGGGTCAGTTGGGGACCAACATCAAGGATGTCCGTGAGATCATCCTGCACAAACTGCCCTGGGGGAGCAGACCATCCCAAGTACTCAGAAACCCTAGCCATAAGGCGCCGGTACGTGGAATCGGCATGAGAACCAGGCTCAGGCCTACAAAACTGTAACGCTCACCTGGCTCCCACGGAGGCGCTGACCTGGTCTGGATTGCTGTGACCTCTTCAAGCATGATGTGCAGGATTCGAAACACCGACTGAACTGGACCCCCAAGTCTGGCTTGTCTGGCCCGTAGAAAAATCTTTCTGTAGGTGGAGAAAGGGGATTAACTGTCTGCAGAGTACTGTGAGTGCTTCCCACCTCCCCTTTACTCTTCTCTGACCACCTCCGAAATCCCCAATCAAGGCTCACCTTAATGTTTGAATGGATGAGCTCTCCATCCTGTTTCTGGTGGAGGGGCGCGTATTTGACCAGTTACTTCACTGGTTTCGGAAGGCGAAATGCTGTAAGTATGCAGTTTAAAAAGTTCCAGAGTAGAGTCTTCTCTTTGTTTGCTTTTCTTAACCTGCGATCTGTCCTTATTTTCAGGTGCAGAGTGGAAGTGATGCTTCGAGGGATATTGCCGGAGATAAACTCAGGTGAGTTCGTAATAAAATGATCCCTTTAAATGTCTTTGAATCCCTCTAGTAATGTCTTTCTTTTTTCCCCTTAGGGGCCGGGGTGCGGTACCAGGCCAAGAAGTGGCGCCAACCCGAAATGAGGAGTGGTTCCGTCAAATATGGCCAAGTAAGTTCTGTGACGGAAAATCAGGCTTTCCTCATTTGTTCCCCCTGCTCACCTTTTGTCTCTTCTTCTCCCCTGCAGGTGCAGAGATGTGGTGGAATGCCCAGAAGGTCGCGGTGGATAGTGAAGAGCCCACGAGGCAGGTGAGTGATGCGCGGCGCTGCAACAAGTAGCGCGATGCTTTTAAAGAAGGTCTATCTTCAGGATCGCTGGCGTGATGGTTCCGGACACAGGTAGGAAGTTAGATTAAGTTCTTGGTTTTCACCTTTTCTCTTCCCTTCCTTCCTTTAAGGTATCCCAAGATCGAGGCGGGCGTGGCTGGAGGCAAGATGCAGGAGCAGGCACGGTGAGCGTTCAGCTGCTAGATGCAGAGCAACGCGAAGCACGTGTGGCAGTCCGGGCATGGTTTAAATAGCCTTGGAAGAAGTTCCAGGTAAGTATTCTTCCACGGTCCCCACCCAAGTAAAATAGTTCCTTTGATAAAATAGCCCCTCCTAAGCCTCATTTGGCTTGAGGCTTCATGCAGCATGGTCTGCGTCAGGTAAGTGCACCAAACACCCTCTTATGAGCCTGGCGCCTATGGCGCCAGGACTGATGTCCAACATGAGCCTGGCGCCAAAGGCGCCAGGACAAAGTCCAAAGAGCCCCTATTAGGGGCCGCTGGGCTTTTACCCAAGGGCATGATGCCTGCTCCCGGGGGTGCTGGGCCTGTCATGGTGCTCTGGGGGTAGGCATGACAAAAACTCTACCTCCGGAGAGGTGTCCAGTCCACTGGCATCATGCAGTGACTGCCTCAAATCGTCAAATTGACTATGGCCCGAGACCATCTCATCTGGAACCTAACTAGGAACCAGGCCATCAGAATCCTCATCCACCTCCGAAATATATTCCAGGTGGTGAAAAGAAGGCACCCGAGAGTGCTTGCTCTTAACCAGAGCCTTCCTAGGGGGTTCCCCCGTGCCACGGGGTACCTCCGACACCCCGGCCTCGAAAGGCGGCGAGGGCGTCGAGTGAATCGGTGCCGGCGTCAGATGCAGCGCCGCCAGCATCGACGACGTAGACACAGACCTCGAAGCCGGAGCTCCGAGCGTGTCCTTCGACCACCTGAGCGTCAACGGCTTCGATGACTTCCTCGGAGCCAGAGCCTCGAGAAAGCCTGTCGACGCCCTCGAAGACATCACAGGTGCACACGGTCTCGAACGCGTCGAGGACCGGGACCTGGAACGGGTACGTCGAGAACGAGTCCCCTTGTCCGAACGGGACCTCTCCCGTGACTCGTGCCGACCATTCTTGCGAGCGGTGTCTCTCGACCTCTCACGGCCGACCCCACTCGGGGGCGCGGAAGGCTTAGTACCCAGCGACTCGAGAATCGCCAGCATTTTCTTCCCAAAGGAAGCCCATTCCTCCGGCGTCGCACAGCTGGTGGGGTAAGCGACGTGCCGGGCAGAGTCCTCAGAAGAGGACCTGGAAGACAACCGCTGTCGGCGCTTCCGAGAATCCCTCGAAGAGGCCGACGAGTGGCGAGACCGACTCCTATAAGGAGACCCACGAGTCGAATCATCCGTCGAAAACCAACCAGGCTTCGACTTCCGGGGCTTGGACACCCAACCTACCGACAACAACTTCTTACGTTCCTGTAAGGCTTTGGACGTGAGCGACTGGCAGTCGATACAGTCATCCGTGTCGTGGGCCTCCCCGAGGCACCAGAGGCAGGCGTTGTGCGAGTCTGTCACTGACATCTTGGACCCACACTCCCTGCACTTCTTGAAGCCAGGACGCGGGGTCGAAGACGAAGTAGAAGACCTCTTCTTACGAATGATTTTCTCACAAAAACAAACAGGTTCGAAGAACCGAGAAGAATAGAACTCGAGGCGTAACCGAGATTCACGAAGCAACAGGTTCGCGGAAAAAACGGAACTGAGGCTACGGGCGTCGTGCGTCCTACTTATCACATCGGATGACGTCGGAGGAGATCCTCGATGACGGCGCATCGACGTCATCGACGTAGGACGCAGAAAAAAGTTTCCGAAGCAGCACAGCTGTGGTGATTATCTGTCATAGATATGGAATACGTCAGAGGACCCAATCCCCTCGAAATGGATTTTACTGTTAAGACAAGGGCAGTGCTTATAGCTGCCCTTGTGGATTACAAGGCAGATTGTGACACATGATGTAAATGGGGTAGGCTGTGATGGGCTCCTTAACCCTGGTGAAGTCACAGATGTAGCCACTGGGATTGTCACCTCTCCCGTCACTTCTATTCTGACCCACAGCATTGTTTCTTAAAGGGATACCTTGGAACATGAATTACTAAGGAGGACATCGGCCTTTAAATACAAAAAGTTGGATACTGAAGCCGAATTGAAGAAAGAGGAGTTTGCACAGCAAGTGATACTCAAAGATAGGGATCTTGAACTCAAAACCAAAGACACAATGTCAGAGAATCCAGCTAGAGAAAGCTAGGGTGGAGACTTCAGCCAAACCAATTGAGAGGGTCAGGTCCCCTGCCACCAAGTTTATGAAAGCTTTGGTTGGTGTGTATGTGGCGGGTTCTGATATCCTCCAATGGATAAAAGCATTTGAAATGGCTTGTGGTATCCATGATGTTGATAAACGAGATTGGGCTAAGTGTTTTTTAAGTAGAGTACCTCAGACTTATTATGACTGTATTCTGAAACCAAGTGTGGAAGAAAAAGGCCAGTATGAGTGCATGAAAACTGCATTGACTGCCAAGTTTGGCAAGACAACCTACCCAATACCTTAAAAGGGTCACAGAATATAAGAAAAGAAAAAATGTGTCTTGGGTTGACTGGGCGAGTGCTGCGCATATGAACATTATGTGGAGGATTGATGGATACACGGTGAAACCATTTGTTGACTTGTCCCACCTTTTGTGTTTTGAGCATTTTTCTCAAGCCGGTTCACCAGTGCCGTGTCAGTACATTGCTGACCAGAACATTTTGGATGCCCTTAAACTGGCCGGGCTGGCCGACAAGTGGGTCTCCCACTGGGTGTCCCCTTAGGATCCCAGTGGGAAGAACAAAGAGAAAGGGACCTCTCGGAAGCCTGAGTAGTCCCATAAGCAATCACAGTTGATTAAGTCTAAAAGCCTCTCTCCTAAGACCCATAAATCAAGTGAGGAGAAGCCCAACAAGGGTGGGAGCAAAAGTAGCGGTTCTCATGCTGTAAAGTAGGCTCCCAGTGGATCCAGTACTGTACCTCGCATTCCTGGCACTTCTTGCGACTGTGGGGCACTGGACCACAAAAGGGTGATCTCCTCCCTCCCCCCCTCACCCAAGTGTAAAGGTAAGGCACTTGGAGTCCAGGCTGTCAGCCTGACCTGCCCTTGCTTCATGCATGAGGTGGAGGCCACTGTCCTCCACTCCCTCTCCAGGAATCACTTTTGGTGCTCTTGCAGATATTTCCCTAGTGTCCCTTGGGGTCTGGGACCAGTACGCAGAAGTACTGGCTACCATCCCACAGAATACCTGCCGATTATTTCTAAGTGTCCTCCTAAATGGCCAGCCTTACACTGGTTTGAGAGTCACTGGGGCAAGCATGACAGTGGTGGACAGGACCCTGCTCATGCAGGAAGACTATGTAGGTGCTCCTCTGAGAACTACCAGGTTAGCTGGTGGGCCTCCCAAATTATTCCCTGAAGCCCTGGTCACCATCCAGATTCAGGACAAGACAGCAACGCTTTCCGTCCTGGTTCAGGACAATGTGCCTGCTCGCATATTGTTGGGAAATGACCTAGTAGAGTTGGGGCTGATCTCTGATGGGCTACCCCTGAATGCTGCTGCAGTCACTAGGGCACTGAAGGTCTGACTGCTAGTAAGTTATCCACGTCAAAGGGGAGACCCAAAGCAAAACGGATAAGCAAGGGGACCACCTCTGCGAAGGGGGCTCCTTCTGTTCCTGCTGTTTCAACACCAACCACTGGGATCCAAGCTCCAGATGGGCTAGGCTCAGTGGTAACCCTAACCCTAGACAACTTCTGAGGTAGAAGAGCCAGAAGACCATCCGCAGGGAGAGGTACTCAACCCAGATGATCACCCTAGGGAAGGCTTCCGTAAGGGTCAGAGAGATTGCCACTCTCTCCGGAGGGTCTAAGAAAACAGGCCCTGCCTAGGTCATTCAAGTTCTATGGGTAGAGTGAGCTCCTTTGTAGTGAGCCCCCTAAACATGGACCTGGTTCCCTCAAGATGTTGGTGGTACCCTTCCTTCTGCAGTTGGCATATGAGGTGCATGTAGCTGGTCATCTTGGTACTAAGAACACCAAGCAAAGGTCAGCACATTTCTACTGGCCCAGGATACGAGTAGAAGTGGAATCCCACTGCTGGACCTGTCCCACTAGTCAGTTGTCTGGCAAGACTGGGCGCAGTGTTACTGCCCCTCTGAAGCCTTGGTCAGTGGTTGGCACACCATTTGATAGGGTAGGCATCAACATTGTCGGTTCCTGGGACCCTCCGACATCAGGTGGACAACGGTTCATCCTGGTACTGGTTGATCATGTCACGAGATACCCTGAGGCTATACCCCTTTGGATTATAACTGTCAAGGTGGTTGCTGGGGCTCTCCTGGGCATTTTTACCAGAGTTTGTTTCCCTAAAGAGGTGGTCTCTGACAGAGGATCCAACTTCATGTCTAGTTACATGCAAGCCATGCGGAAAGTATGTGGGGTAACTTACAAGTTCTCTACACCACGCCACCCCCAGACCAACAGGCTGGTTAAGAGATTTAACAAAACTCTCAAAGGTATGTTGGGTGCATTAGAAGAGCCCCTAAGGAGGAAACGGGATCTCCTCATACCATGCCTGCTGTTTGCCTATAGAGCGGTGCCTCAAGAGAGTGCTGGTTTGAGCCCCTTTGAGCTCCTCTTTGGACTTCTCGTGAGGGGGCCCCTTGCCTTAATCAGAGGAGGTTTGGATGCCACACCTCCTTGTACTACCAAGCAAGTTGGGGACTATTTGTTAGGCCTCACGAGGAGGATGGCACAGATGATGGGCCAGGCACCAGCGAATCTTAAGGCAAGAAAATAATTAAATAGGTACTGGCATGACCTTAAGGCCTCACAAGTGGATAGGACTCCAGGACAGGGGATCCATATGATGGAGCCTACCAAGCCTAGAGATCTGGCAGATAAGTGGACTGGACCCTTCAGGATAATCTCCAAGATGGGTGAGGTCAACTATCTGGTTGACATGGGAGTCCTTGGGGTACCCCTCAGGTATTCCAGGTTAATAGGCTCAAGCCTTTCCACAGAAGAGAGGCAGTCTCATGTCTTCTGCTAGCTTTCAAGCAATAGTAGGAGAGTGAGCCCCTTCCTGTTTTGCTGCATAGCAACCCACAGGATGGCTCAGTGGAAGGAATACATCTCTCTCCAGATCTGACACCAGAGCAGCAGAGGGCCTGCAGGGCTTTGCTCCGGCAGTTGCCCCTCTGTTCTCACTGAGACCAGAACTCACCCTGTGGTGCAGGCATGAAATTGACACTGGTGACAGTGTACCTGTCGAAAGCAGATGCTACCGGATGTCAGACACAGTTAAGAACCACATCCAGGCCAATGTTGCCTAGATGTTGGATCTGGGTGTTATTGAACCCTCAACCAGTCCCTGGTCCAGCCCTGTGGTCCTTGTCCCAATGCAAGCTCCCAGGCAGGTATCAAAGATTGGAGGTTCTGTGTGGACTACAGATGAGCCAGTGAAGTCAACAAGAATGATGCTCACCCATTGCCCATGGCTGATGAGCTCTTGGAGACCATAGGTGCTGCCAAATTTGTAAGCACCTTTGACCTCGCCTCAGGCTACTGGCAAATAGCTCAGATGGACCAGGCCTGGGAAGGAACAAGTTACTTACCTGTAACTGTTGTTCTCCAGCATGGGTCTGGCATGGATTCACATGCTCATGAATATTCCACGTCGTCAGGCTGGAAATCCTCGGTAAAGAAAAAATCAGTATCAGTTTCTTAGCAGTAACCAATCACTGATCTCTGGGTCATACTGCCACCAGCCAATGACTGCCCTCTCCCTAAGACCCGCCTCTGGCAGCCATCCTCAGATTTGGTAGCACGCCAAGTGGCAGTATGACCAAGTGAAGAGCCGCAGAGGGGTAGGTGGGAGGGTTCGCATGTGAATTCATGCCAGACCCATGCTGGAGAACAGTTACAGGTAAGTAACTTGTTCCTTCTCCAGCATGGGGTCTGGCATGGATTCACATGCTCATGAATAAAAGAATACATAGCAGTATACACATGCACAACCACGGGAGGTGGCAACAGGCTCAACATTAAACAATACAAAAACTCAACATTAAGCATCTCTTACCTCCTCACCAGGCTCACCTTAAGCGAACAGGTTGCGCAGCACTGCTTGGCCGACTCTGGACTCCTCCCTGGAGTCCCAATCGACGCAGTAGAATCTTGTGAAGGTGTGCGTCGACCTCCACGTAGCAGCCCTGTAGATGTCCAGCAGGGGCACACCAGACAGGAACGCCGTGGTAGCAGCGATCGCTCGGGTTGAATGGGCTCTCAAACGGCCGGGCAGCAGTCGGTTTGCCAACCGGTGACAATGCATGATGCAGCTGGAGAGCCATCTGGAAATGGAAGTCTTCGACAGAGCCTTCCCTTGATTCACAGACCCAAAGTTCACGAACAGTTGTGACGTCTTCCGAAAACTCTTTGTGCGGCCCACGTAGAACTTCAGCGCTCTAGCTACATCCAGCGAGTGCAAAGTCCTCTCGGCCGGTGTCGAAGGCGACGGGAAGAAAACTGGTAACACCAAAGGCTTGTTGAGGTGGAAGTCCGACGGCACCTTGGGCATGAAGGAGGGGTGCGTCCTCAGCACTACCCTCGTGTCATGAAAAGCCAAGTATGGAGGCTTGCAAGATAGGGCCTGAATCTCTCCCACTCGTCGTGCAGAGGTGATGGCCACGAGGAACGCTGTCTTCCATGACAGGAACATCAAAGGCGCCGAATTCATAGGCTCGAATGGGGCTCCCATGAGCCTGGTCACCACCACATTAAGTTCCAACGCCGGGGCAGAGGCCTTCACCGGCGGGAAAGATCGGAATAGTCCCTTTATGAATTCCTTTACCAGGCGATGAGACCACAAGGACGCCCGTCCCGTAGTCCTGGTGTATCGGGAGATGGCAGCCAGATGTATTTTTATGGAGGCGTGAGCCAGTCCAGATTTGGCCAGCGAGAGTAGGTACGGCAGCACTTGAGGGGCCGTAATCCGCAGAGGGTTAATCTTCTGTGCACGGCACCAGACAGAGAACCTCTTCCACTTATGACCGTAACACTTGAGAGTCGAGGGCGCCCTGGCCTTTGCAAGAACCTCTCTGCAATCAGCCGGGATATCGTACCCTCCAAACTCTAGTGCTGCAGGAGCCAGGCCTGCAAGTTCAGCGACTGTCGGTCGTGATGGAGAATGGCGCCTCCTTCTCTGCAGAGAAGATCCGCGTCCGCCGGCAGCTTGACTGGTGGGGACGTTGACAAGTCCAGAAGGTCCGGGAACCAGATCTGCCTCGGCCACGCCGGTGCAACAAGGATCATCCCGCACCTGGATCTCTTGAGCTGGTTGATGAGGCGGAGCAGCAACGGCAACGGAGGAATGCAAATAGAAACAGGCCGTCCCAAGGGAACGAGAAAGCATTGCCCATGCTCCTTGGCTGAGGGAACCTGCTGCCGAACCTCTGGCACTTGGAGTTTGTCGCCGTCGCGAACAGATCGATCTGGGGTTTGCCCCATCATTGGAAGAGTCGATCCACTTGGTCCTGGCACAGTTCCCACTCGTGGCACGAGCGCAGCTCCCTGCTGAGTGAGTCCGCGATGGTGTTTTTTATTCCTGCCAGGTGGAAGGGAAACAGAAACATCCCCTGGGCGACGGCCCAGTGCCACAGATCCTGGGCCTCCTTGGATAGGGCTGGGGATCTGGTGCCTTCTTGCTTCCGTATATAGAACATCGTGGTGGTGTTGTCGGTGAAGATCCTCACCACTTTGCCCTTGAGGGACGGAAGGAACGACTTGAGAGCCCAGAACACTGCTAAGAGCTGCAGAATGTTGATGTGGAGAGACCTCTCCTCCGGGAGCCAACGGCCTCTTGCGTGGAGGTCTCCAGTGTGGGCCCCCCAACCCTCCAGAGAGGCGTCCGTTGCCACTGTCTCCTGAAACACGGCGATTTGAAATTCCGTGCCTGTCGTGAGGTGAGCACGGATGCCCCACCATAAGATCACCAGACGGAACTCCTCGTCGAGAGGGATCCTGTCCTCGAAACAGACCCTCGCTTGGAGCCAGCGGGCGTCGAGAAACTCCTGTAGCGGACACATCCAAAGTCTGCAAAGGGGCACAAGGTAGATGCATGAGGACATCATCCCGAGGAGGGATTTGATGGACCTCACCCTGGCCACGTCCGTGGCCAGCAGGCGCCGCACCTTGCCCAGGATGGTCTTGGTCATCTCCTCTGTAGGGGAGGCCAATTGCACCACCGTATCGAGCTTCGCTCCCAGAAACAGTGCCATCTGCGATGGAACCAGGTGGGATTTGGGGCAATTGATGGCGAACCCAAGCTCCGTGAGCAACACGACGGTCCTCGCAGTGTGTTCGACGGCGAGTTTCCTTGTCCTTAACCGGATTAGCCAGTCGTCCAGGTAGGGGTAAACGTGGATCCCCTGCAGACGCAGCCGCGCCGCCACTGGTGCCAGTCACTTGGTGAAAACCCTGGGTGCCGACTTTAATCCGAACGGTAGGGCCCTGAATTGGTAGTGGCGTCCCTGAACCACGAACCTGAGGAACTTCCTGTGCCTTTTTAGAATAGGGATGTGGAAGTAAGCATCCTCCAGGTCCAAAGACGATACGAAGTCGCCTTCCTCCAGCTGTCCCAGCACGTGCTGGAGGGTGACTATCCTGAATTTCTGCGCCTTGATGTACTTGTTTAAGCGACGCAGGTCGAGGATGGGGCGCCAACCGCCTGTCTTCTTGACGAGGAAGTACCTTGAGTACACTCCGGAGCCCCGGAGCCCTCTGGGGACCAGCTCGATGGCACCTTTCTTGAGCATCGCCTTTACCTCCAACAGTAGTTGAGGGATGTGATTCTCCTTCCTGGCCACGGGAGGAATGCAAGGGCACTTCTTTTGGAATTCCAGCGAGTGCCCGTTGGCCAGGGTGTCCAACACCCAACGGTCGGTGGAGATGGACTCCCACACGCTGAGGAACTTTGCCAGCCGGCCTCCCACCGGGGTGTTTCGGTGGGGGCCCGACAACACGGCCGGGTCAGTCTTGCTTGGAGGCGGCCTTGCCGCCTTGACCTCCTTGGCGACGACGGGATCCCCCTTGCTTGCCGCGACCTCTGTAAGCCTCCTGGGAAGAGGAGCGGGCCACCCGGCGGTAAGTGGAGGAGCCACCGCTGGATCCTTTGGAGGCACCCTCTCTGCCTCCGGAGCTCTGAAAGGGCCGCCGCTGTTAAAGCACCCCCAGGGCCCGGGTCGTCTCCAAGTCGGTCTTGATGGCCTGTAGGGACTCATCCACCGCCTTACCAAAAAGGTTGTTGCCGTCGAACAGTATGTCCAACACCCTGGTCTGGACGTCCTGGCAAAAGTGTCGCCTTGAGCCATCCTCGTCGTCGGAGGCAAACTCTGTTGCCCAGCTGGCGAAATCCGTTATCGGCAATGTCCGTTGCCACCGTTATGGCGTGATCCGACACCACCTCGCCTTCCTGCAGAATTTCTAGGGCCTCCGCCCTTTTGTCATCAGGCAAGAAGTCTAGCAGGGGAGCTATCTTGAACCAGAGCTCCCTGTCGTAGCGGGCCACGATCGCTAAGGCATTGGCCGCCTTAATCGTCGTCGCCGCCGACGAGATGACTCGTCGTCCCATAGAGTCCAACTTCTTGCCCTCGCTGTCCGGCGGGGAGGTGGAAGTTGAAGCCGCCGCACCCGCTGCCTTCTTCTTAGCCGCTGCCGAGACGACCAAGTCCAGCGTGGGCTGGGCCCTGATGCACAAGGGGGCGGCATCGGGGACTCGGTACTTCTTCTTGTACCTGTCCCTCTTGGCTGGTGTCGTGGAAGGGTTCTTGAGGACAGCAAGCCCCCCCTCCCAGATGTCGAGTAAAGGCACCGCGAGGACTTTCTTCCTCTTGGCCTCTCGTCGTTCGGAGGGCTTCCCGATGGGCCTGGTTCTGGATCCTCCGTCGGGGTCCGTGGTAATCTCGTCCTTATCTCGGTGCATAAGGATTGGATTGCCAACAAAATGGCCGCCGAGCTACCCTGGGGCTCGGGCAATGGCTGTGACGGACGGGATGGCCGTTCCACTGGGCCCTGTTCGTCGTCGCTATCTTCGATCACGTCAGCAGGGACCGCCCCCTGGGATCGAACCTTCTCAAACCTCTCGTTGAGGCCTATGGACCTCTCGTTGAGGCCCTTCTCGGTTACCACCAGTTCCTCCGTCGCCGGGGTGCCCTCACAGGACTTAGAAGCCCGCTCAAACTTCTTCCTCGCCTTCTCACCTGCTGTGCCCTTCTCCAGCCAGGCGGCGAGGCGGGAACGACGATCTTGTTTGGTTCGTTCCGAAAGGTTCTTGCAGAACACACAGTCTTTCTCCACATGCGTCTTGTCCTCATGGAGGCATTAGAGACATTGTGAATGCTCGTCCTCCTTGAAAACTTTCTGTAATCCGCATCCAGGGCAGCACCTGAACAGCTTGGATCCGGGCGTCGAGCTTCCCTTGTCCTGAGCCATGTCCGTTGAGGTAGGCCGCAGATCTTCCGGAATCCTCCAAGAAGTATAAACTCGACGAAAACTTCACCCTTGAGGGGCGTAGAAGAATTCCGAAACGGGTCCCCGTTATCGGAAGTAGAAACAGTGGAGCTTGATGCTCGATTAAACCAAAAAAATTAGAAAATCTCCTGAAAAGCGTGAAAACGCAGTAAAAAACTCCAGAGCTAAACACGAGGACTCCCAACACTTGAGCGTGCGGTAAAAATCTGAGGATGGCTGCCAGAGGCAGGGGTTAGGGGGAGGGCAGTCATTGGCTGAGGGCAGTATGACCCAGATATCAGTGATTGGTTACTAAGAAAGACAGATCAGAAACGAAACTGATCCTGATTTTTTCGTTACCGAGGATTCCCAGCCTGACGACGGGGAATATTCATGAGCATGTGAATCCATGCCAGACCCCATGCTGGAGAAAGAACTGTTCTCAACACCGGAGGGGCTCTACCAGTTTAGAGTCACGCCTTTTGGGTTGAAGAATGACAAACCTTTGGAGGGTGGCAGGTCCAAACATGCACTCAGTGGGCTGGAGGTATTTTGTGTGGCCTACCTAGACGATATTGCGGTCTACAGTTCCACCTGGGATGAGCATTTGACTAATATGGATAAGGTGTTGCATGCCTTGAAAGGGGCTAACCTCACTATCGAGGTCACTAAGAGCCAGATAGCTCAGGGGAAGGTCACTTACCTTGGTCATGCAGTAGGAATGGGTCAAATACAACCTCTCCCCAGCATGGTACAGTATGTACATGACTGGGAGACTCCTACTACTCAAACCCAAGTGAGAGACCTATTCCTTGTTCAAATGCCTCGTCTGCAGGCTCTCTGTCCCCTAGCCATTCCCTTGTTGTGGCTACCATCTATCGGCCACCTGGCCAGATCTCCTTCCTCACTGAGTGGGCTGACCGCCCCTCTTCACTCTTGGTCTCAACCACTCAACTCCTTCTTGGAGACTTCAACATCCACCTGGATGCCTCTTGTCCTCCTGGATTCTCATTCTCTCTCTATCTCTCTCTCTCTCTCTCTCATTCTCTCATTCTCTCATTCTCATTCTCTCTCATTCTCTCTCTCTCTCACACTCTCATTCTCTCTCTCTCATTCTCTCTCATTCTCTCTCTCTCTCTCTCTCTCTCTCTCTCTCATTCTCTCATTCTCTCTCTCTCATTCTCTCATTCTCTCTCTCTCATTCTCTCACTCATTCTCTCTCTCATTCTCTCTCTCATTCTCTCTCTCATTCTCTCTCTCTCATTCTCTCTCTCTCCCCTCCCCTCCCCTCCCGCCCGACTCACTTTGCAGGGCACACTCCTGTCTTGATCTCCTCTGAACTTCCCCTTTCTGTCCCTCTCACAACTCCTCTCTCCTGGAGTGATCACTTTCTCATTTCCTCCCATCTCACCCTCTCTACCCCCCCAGGCCAAGCCCCCTCAATCGCTGCCACCCACCTTCTCGGCCATCCGACCCATGAAGCGCGCATTAGTCGAGGCTTTCGCCTCCAACCCTCTCATCACCCCCGTCCCCGCTTGACTCTCGACACAGCACTTTCCATGCTCCACTCTGCTATATCTGATAGTCTCAATATTCTTGCCCCTGACATGACAATCTACATGAAGCCCAAAGCCAAGTGCAACTTGTGGTACGACTCAGACCTCGTCACCCTAAAAAGCAAGTGGAGGGGGGCTGAGAGGAAATGGCGTGCTTCATGTAAATCCTCTGACAAACTGGCCTGCAGCCTGCTCCAAACGCAATACCAGCTCTCTGTCCTCACCAAGAAGAGAGCTCACATTTAAGCCTGCGTTTCTGCAGCCTCAAACAACTCGGTTGAACCGTTTAAAATCTGCAAGGAACTAGCCAACCCTGCCACAGACTCTACCTCTGCTGTCCCTTCCCAGGCCCCCTGCACAGCACTGGCTTCTCACTTCATCTCTTAAACTCAAGATATCCTGTCCTCACTCTCCTCCTCTTCCCTCCCTCCACACCCTCCCTCTACTCCCTGCTCGCTCTCTGGCCCTTCTTTGGCCACCTCTCCTCCCTCCTCCTCTGCCTTTCCCCGGTTCTCCGCTGACAAGGTTTCTAGACAAGTCCGATTTATGAAAGTCTTGTTCAAACAGGTTCACCCCAAAATCATTAAGGACCACATTGACTCCCTGGATCCTGCCCTGGCCGACTTCTGCAACCACTCCTTCACCACTGGAGTCTTCCCATCCCCCTGAAGCACTTTCTTGTGCACCCCCTTAAACCCTCTGCCGACCCCTCCTGCCCAGCTAATCTGTTGGGTGCCTTCATGACCATCAGTCTGGGTTCAGAGCTGCCAGAAGCACAGAAACTGCTCTCCTGAAAATCTGTGAAGACCTGCTCTCCCACCTTGATTCTAACATCCCCTGTGTCCTCATCTTGCTTCATCTCTCTTCTGCCTTTGATCCGGTCACCATGCCATCCTGCTCAAATGTCTCCGTGTTAACCTGGATATCACCGGCCAGGCCCTGGCTTGGCTGACTTTTTTCCTCTCTGACCGACCCTCCCAGGTCCAACGTGGGTCCTTCATCTCCGCTATCTTTTTCTCTACCTGTGGTGTCCGCCAAGGGTCTAACCTCTCTCCCTGGCTGTTCAACCAATACCTGGCACTTCTCGCCCATCACATCACTGCTTTATGCCCCAACTTTCAGTGTTATGCGGACGACACAACTCATTTTTGGACTACCCTCTGCCACCTCCTCCCCATCTCTCATCACTGACCGTCTGCTATCCAGGGGTGGTGTGCCACCAATGACCTCGGTCTTAACGCCAGTAAGCCTGAGATACTCATCGGCACACCCACTCCCTTCTTTCCTGTCTCTCTCTAGCCGGCCTCTCTTGGCCCTCTTCGTTCTCCCACCTGCGAGGCTAAGAACCTCGGGGTCATCTTAGACTCCACACTTTCCTTCTCTCCTCACATCTGACGTCTCTAAGAAGTCGCACTACTAGCTGCACCTCCTCAGAGGTATTCTCCCTTTCGTCGCCTTCAGCCAGAAGCTCACCGTCTCCAGAGTTCTGGCTCTCTCAGGCTGGACTACTGCAACAGCCTCTTTCTAAATCTGCCTGCCTCGACTCTCCGCCATCTGCAACTCATCCAGAACAGGACTGCAAGACTTGTCCTTGGCCTCATGCCCATGGATCGTATCTCTTCAGGACTGAAATCACTGCACTGGCTCCCAGTTGCTGCGAGGATTAAGTTCAAAACCCTCTGCATTGTACACAAGGCCTTCTGGGGCCTGGGGCCTCAATACCTACAACTCTCTTCTTAAATATTTTTCTTCCCGAGCCCTTCGCTCATCCGCCTGCAACTCCCTCAGGGTCAGTCGCTTCTCATAGCAACAAGTTTGTGGCAGATCTCTTTCCTCAGCTAGGGCCTCCCTCTGGAACAGCCTCCCTGCCTCCCTGAAACTTGAGGAGAACCATCTCCGGTTCCGGAAACACCCCAAAACCTTTCTCTTTGCTTGTGCTTTTTCTCCTCCTCAACCCTGCTGACCTCCTGGCTGAAACTATACTGGTTACCTGGCCACCCTCTGATCTCTGGCTCAAGTCACTTTCCGCGCCAGTCGCACACCTGCACTGCCGCCCTGGCAAACACCGCACTTGGGGACTGTTTTCTGTATCCCGACAGTCCCACTACCAGCACTTGATACCTGATGCTGGTATTTACCCTTGCACTTGCCACCGGCTGGCCTCACCTTTACTATTGTTATTTATTCGCTTATCCCATGTACTGCACTGTTCCCCTCCCCTTTCCCCCACAGCACTTTACCCCTTCCGATGGACTTGCGCATTCTGAATGACACCTGGCATAGTAGGATGGTTGTCTGTCTTCCCTCTGTCCCCCCCCCTTGCCTCGTCGCGCCTTGAAACACTTGCGTATAGGTGCATTATAAATGCCATTTCATATCATTAGACCAGGGGACCTCACACTTACCAATCTGTTCAGAATCTGTAGCTGAAACTTGAAGCTGATCCTTCAAGCCCAGCTGGGGGAGAAGATTGCTGCTGCATTTCCTTCGATGTAATCCAAGAGCTGCCGAGGACTGAGTCAAGAGGACCTGGCTAGGAGACCCCTCCCCGAGCTACGAGGGGCCATTGTGCAAAAACTGCTGTTCTTCATCGAGGCACCCTGGAAGCCAGTTCTGTGAGTCTGACATCTGGAGAAGGGGTATGCCGAGAATCTTGGAGAGTGCCTGGACATCGAGGATCATCAAAATCCATTAGTGGTGACCAGGGTTCGGAAGATTTCCGTGACCACTGGAAAGTCAACCAATTGTGTCTGCCAGAAGCGGGGACACCTTGACGCTGTGCTGCTCGACGCCCCGAGCTGAGAAAGCTGGTCAGAGGGCTCACATGAAATCAATGTCTACCACTTTCTCCCGCCGGAGAAAGTTGAGGTTGCTGGCTACTGGGGAAAGTCTGCCATTGTGTTTTCCACCACCAGAAGCTGACAAAAACATCCCAAGGCCACTGACGGAGTGAAGATCCGAGGTCCAGCCCTGGTCGAGTCCCGATCGCCAGAGCTATCCTGAGGTACATGCTACAGCACCGACAGGCCAGAGGATGCCGCCTGCGATCCCCGACAACCGACGCCCGCTGCCGGGCCTGCATCCATCACCGCCAAAAGTCTTTCAAGTGTACATGATCTTACTTGTGACACCAAACACTTTGCATCGAGGTCTACCGCACGCCTCACCTTCCCAGGACTACTACCACCAAGTAAACTATTGTCGAAGAGCACAGTGAAGGTCAAAGCTGCTGTATCAGCACCAGTGTTCCACTTTTGCTCGAGGTTCTCCACACCCAGTGGCTCCTGCTTGAAAGGGAGTACCCCGAAGGATACAGTCAACGAACTGTCGAAGATACTCTTCCACTACAGGTACATTGGGGTGGTTGAACTTCTTAACCAAGAAGCAAGGCGTATTGAGCATTCACGGACTGGGCTTGTTAATTCTCTTTTACAGGTTGCTCAGGTGAGGGGGCCCAAATTCAGAATTGTGCATCTATATCCAAAGAAAGAATTCTGCCATTGCTTAACTTTAACCTGACTTCCTTCCATATTATTTATGCTGATACACCTTATTGAATGATGTGTATGCTCCATTATAACTGCCAGCAGTTGATGCATTTTAAAGGAATCTAAAGTCTAAGGGCCTCATTACACGGTAGGCGGTAAACCATGGCGCTATTAAGCGCCATGGTTCATGCCGGTAATTTACTGGTACCGCCTTGGAGGAAAGGGGAATTACCGCCCTATTCCAAGGTTGGGAAGGCAGTAATTCCTCCTTCCTCCATTGCCCTTCCCCATTCCCATTTTTGCCCCATGGGGCATAATGGGAATGGGGAAGGCGCTAATTACGGTAACGCAAATTGCGGTACCGTAATTAGCACCCCGGTCCCTTTGCGGGTTCGTTTTTTAACGCCTGCTAAAAGCAAGCGTTAATGTACCAACCCGCAAAGGGACCTCGTAGTAAGGCGGTAAGGGTTTACCGGTACCGGTAAAATACCGGTACCGGTAAACCCTTACTGTCTACCGTGTAATGAGGCCCTAAGTGTGGTACCACATAGAATTGTATAGATTGGTCATAATAGAATCACCAGAGTACAAAGTGTTTTATTGAATTGTGTATGCATCTCTGAACCTTATTTTTATATAAATAACTGTTAGCACATAAGAGTGTGTGGACATTCCTTTGTGGGGGCTTGGTGACTCACTGTACTTAATAACCAGCCTGCATCACCTCCTGAGAGCTTAAGCCTTGGTTCCTCATCCATAGCTACCATAGGGAGAACCTTGGCTGGGGTGCTCTGTGTCTCTACCCCAACATATAGGGGGCAGACATACAGATACTCCCCTCCAGTCTTTACCATCTAGTTGGTAAATTGTCTTAGAATGCCCCAAATAAAACTCCTCGTTCATCCCGTTGGACTGTAAAGAGTCCAGTTTGTCTATCCAATAGAGCTAATACTTTGAGTATTTTGTTGAGGCCAACCCCTCTTGCTGCTTTATGGACCACCTCTAAGACCGCACCCCGATTGGGCAGTCATGTTTCTATGTTCGATAAAATGCCTGGCCACCTGTGACTTCACATTTTTTGTGCAAATGTTACTCTTGTGTTCATTCCACCTCTTTTACATTTCGGCTTATTTGCCCCACATAAAAAGGTTCTGCAAGGGCAGCCTATACCATAAATTACAGAACGTGTATCACACGTTAACATAATACTGTAATTTAATCTTGGCCCTTGTCCTTGGATGTCTTACAAATTCTCCCTTCATCACATTCTTGCAGTTATTACAACTCAAGCAGGGTACCTGTCTTTCGTTTTGTCCCATAGTGCTGATCTTTATTTTATTTTTTTATGTTATGTTTATTAAAAAGGACCCTTATTTCACTTGGATATTTTTGTTGTAATATCTTCTAAATTTCTTATTTACTTATTGGTAAACCTGTCCGTCTGTATTTTCAACCTCTGTGTCAAGAGGTTTCTTTACGTCCCCAGCACCAGGAAATTTCATAAAACCACAAACGTCAATTCTAGTTTACATTTATCTAAGGTAGATTGAATTATTGAAGTGCACACAATACCTGTATTTTTTCTAGATTGTTGTAATTCCCCTCCTCCTGGATGGTGTCAGACATCACGCACAGGTGCACCCTCTTACATATAACTGTCACAATGTCTTTCTGTAATTAACTTGCTTACTGATGAGCATGCGTCCACAGCTTTTAGGGAAGCAGAGGGATCAAGATATTAGGCTTGATTACAGACCTTGAGACTTCTACTCCAGTCATTAATAATCCTGACCTCATTATCTCCCAATTAGAGAAACATATCCATAGAGAGATTTCACAAAAATGTCACGGTTCGACCTTAGCGCAATACTATCGTGCGCAAAAGATTTCAAGAGGCTTAAGGATCTATCTTTGTCCAACACTTTGTAAAGACAGTCCTAGCGTTATTAAAAGGCGGGAACAGATATTTAACAAGTGTTCTTTAGACTTGATCGTCCTCACCATCGAGGAACTGTCCAAATCAGTTTCCCATCTTGACACTGAAATCAGTGAACTCAAACAGTGGTCTACATTTAAGACCAGGGAAGTATTGCAATCCATCTTAACAGACAATAATTCTTCTTTAGATTCCTATAAAATGGATATTGAGGAATGCAAACTTTGTAAATTCAGAAGGGATACTTTAGATTATTCCAAGGACATTGTGTATACTTGGAAAGAGTTAACACACCAACAGGCCTTCCGGAGTTGAAACACCCTGCTCTACACCTACTCAACCAGGGGAAAGTGAACAGAGTAGTGATACTTCCGCTAGTGGTAGCGATATTCAGACTACTTTGACTGTTGCACCAACACAAATACTGTTGCCTTTAGAAGGGGATACTATTCCAGCAACTGACTCTAGTAGTGCTCAGAGGCTACCAACCTCTGCAACATCGTCTATTTTAGAAAAAAAAGAAAAGGGGAAACAAGAAATCTAAGGTCCAAAAACAAAGTGGTGACGAGTTAGTGGTTAACTTCTCAAGTAAACAGCTCACACAGAATCAGTTAGACCTTAATTTAAGCTCGTCCTTCTCACCTACCCAGCGTACTACTTTCTTTGACGAACATATAAACCTTTACAGACTTAAGAAAAAATGAGACTTGGGGTTCTTTGAGCTCCAGCCTCTACAAAGAATCACCTGTAACATTTGATTACTTGAAATTAAAAACCAAGAATACATTTGATCCTCACATTAATAAAACTGCCCTTAATCTGTTTGAAACAAAATGACATCTGACCTGTGAACGATCAACGTTGACAAAGTTGATTATAATATTACTAAGCAACCGACAGATTGATTTGAGTTTAACGGATGCCAACACTAACTCTCAAACCAGCCAACAAAGATGGGGCTTTGGTCCTAATGGATGCACATTTCTGCAATACACATTGCCTGGAGCGGTTGAATGACGTGAATACATGCATACATACTACAGGACCCTATACCAGCTATTAAGCTTTTGATCGAAGACACTATGGATAAAGCACTTGATAATTAAATGATTACAGAAAATACAAAATAATTTTTCATTAAAGATTTCCCAATCACACCAGTGTTTTATGCGTTACCTAAAATTCATAAAGAATTGTCTAATCCACCACTATGTCCCATTGTGGCAGGGACAGATCGCATTTTTGCTCCTCTGGTGATCTATCTTGACAAAGTACTGCAACCGATAGTTCATAGGTTACCCACTTACCTCAGGGACGCTATGCACTTTCTCAACATTCTTAAAGACCTGGTACAGATACCATCTGACAGTATCTTTGTACACTGTGTGTTTATGTCCAGCGAATTAAAGTGAAATGAGGTTCACAATATAAAAATGCCTGTGAGGCTAATCAAGTTCAATGTACACATCAGCTTGTCTTGGAGAAAGAATCCTTTATAATGGCGATCGCTTGACAAGATCTGTAAACTTGTTCCTATTGGTTGGGAAAGTGTACGGATGCTCAAGAAATCTTAGGGAAGAAATTAGACAGACGCAAGACCTAGTTCTTAATCTACCAACTCATGAAATTACACTATTAGATAAGTGTCCTCAATAAAGGCCTGTCTTTTGCACCCTCCAATAATACCATAGATTTCACCAATTTAAAAAGGTACTCACAAGGCGCTCATGCTCAAACCAGAGGGAATGAAGCAACCATTAGCTCACTTACCATGCAAGATGTAGAGAATACCAGACTTATGCTCCTACTTCAAGAGGAGACGGAGACATCAGACTCCGTTATTAGGGGAACTCAGGACAGCTCAAATTATCCTCCAAATGTGTACAACAATTGCCAGCACGTAGTCTCAGACACTTTCCACAAAGCAGCGACACAGGAATGGCTCAACAAGGAAGATAAATTGGGCACAAATGCTCATAATAGAGGAAACCTAAATATAAATCGCAATGAATGGCAAGCCCTACGAACACTCAAAAAAAGATGACAATCTTGTCATTAAAGAGGCGGATAAAGGAGGCAATGTGGTCTTATTAAACAAAATAGACTACATTCCAATGCCTCAAAAACACTTTTGTTTTTTTCCAGATTGCTATCTTGAATTACATAATATCAACAGACAAATAATTTCAAAAGCCAACACACTAATAACAAAATGGTATAGGCAAGGAATACTTACAGATGAGGACAAACAACTGGCCCATTTTTACCGCTATTTACTTCCTACCCAAGGTACAAGGGTTACACAACATTACCATCAGGCAGATAGTCCGTGAAATCGGTTGGATCACTGAGCACCTTTCAAAATGTATTGGTCAATACCTATAACCGAAGTCTCCAAACTGGATTTGTATATTCAGGATACTATGCATATTTTGCACAAACCTTATCAACTAGAATGGAGTACTGTCGCAGGAGGGATTTACGGGTAGCGTCTAGTTTATATAAAGCTGTCCAATCACATACCCCATCTAAAAATAATATGAAATTAAAATGGGAACACAACTTAGATATTTCAATAGAGGAGACCCAATGGCTAAATATTGCCAGTATACTAAATCTCGATCAATGCCAATTTCAGGTTTAAAATGCTGAATCACCTGCATATACCCTGAGTAAAATATCCAAGTTCGGCCCCTCAAAACAAGCAACCTGCCGCAAATGTCATACACAAGCAGCAAACTCAATTCACATGTACTGGGACTGCCCACCCTATTAGGAGTTATTGGATGATGTGGCCATACTGATTAGTGATATAATTGGCATTTATATACTAGCCACACCACAAAAATACCTACTGGGAGACATAGGAAAAGTCTTGGTTAAGACTCGTCGATTCTTCGTGGTTGCAAGAGCAGTGGCCAAGAGGAGCATACTCAAAGCCTGGAAGTCGAGGTCCGCACCCACCCAGCAGGCCTGGCTAAGGGACTTAATACATGTACAGGAAAGTGAGGAGAACTATGTCATGCAGACCGAAAGACATATGGGCCCCCTTGCGAAATTACCTAAGAGACGCCCAAGACACCGATATCAGAGACTCACCCTGATCTGCAGAATGTACCGGTATATTTACTGTGTTATGTACGAATGTGTTGTCGAATGAATGCGTAATCCATTATTGCACCCGTCAGCTATAAATAAAGTTATTTTTTAAAAAATGTAATGCAGTAGTGAATATACACTAGTCACCATGGATGTTTCTGCACTCTACACATCCATCAAACATGAGCTTGCATTTGAAACTATTTTTTCACAAAGAAACCAGCCACATACTAACTACAGTTTGCGCTCCAATGGCTGTCAGGCTTTCGGCACATAAGAAACAAATAAATAAAAACATGATTTAGAAAATACTCCCCTTTACTTTATGTTTATGCGACATTTTGAGGCAATACATTTAATGGCCTATAAGGTTTTAAGTTACTTACCTGTAACTAGTTTTCCAGCATGGGTCTGGCATTGATTCACATGATCATGAATATTCCGTCAGACTGGGAATCCTCGGTAAAGAAAAACAGTTTCACTTTTAAAACTGTATTTCTCCTCTAAACCAATCACTGTCCTCTAGGTCATACCGCCCCCATCACAGAACAGTCCTCTCCATAATCCCCGCCTCCGGCAGCCATCTTCAGATTTGGTAAGCATATAAAGTGGCAGTATGACCAAGAAGAACTGCACAGGGGCCGGAGGGAGGGTTTGCATGTGAAACCACGAGAGGTGGCAAGGCTCAATAGAAGCAATTAACACTTTCCCATGGAACAGACACAAGCAAACCGGTTCCGTAGCACTGCCTAGCCAACTCTGGACTCCTCCCTGGAATCCCTGTTGATGCAGCAAAACTTTGTTAAGGTATGTGTGACCTCCACGTTGCAGCCCAGCAGATGTCGACCAGGGGCACACCAGAAAGGAATGCTGTCGACGCAGTGATCGCTCTGGTGGAGTAGGCTTTGTGACGGCCCCGTAGATGCAGGTTAGCCAGCAGATTACAGTGCATGATGCAGCCATAGAACCATCTTGAGATGGAAGCTTTGGCCAAGGCCTTCCCATGATTCACAGGTCCAAAGTTCACAAATTGTGAAGTCTTGTGAAAACTCTTTGTGCGTGCCACATAGAATTTCAAGGCACGAGCAACATCCAGCGACTGCAATGTCCTCTTCACCAGCGACGAACGGTTCAGGAAGAAAACAGGCATCACCAAAGGCTTGTTCAGGTGGAATTCCGAATGAACATTCGGCATGAAAGTGGTGTGCGTACACAGCACCACCCTTGATTCGTGGAAAGTCAAATAAGGCTGCTTGCAGGACAGGGCCTGGATCTCACCCACTCGTCTAGCTGAGTTGATGGCCACAAGGAACGCCGTCTTCCACAAAAGAAACTTCAGTGGCGCCTGATGCATAGGTTCGAAGGGTTCCACCATGAGTCTTGTCAGGACCATATTGAGTTCCCATGCCGGGGCAGGTGCCTTCACAGGTGGGACAGATCGAAAAAGCCCCTTGAGCAACTCCTTGAGGAGTCTGTGGTACCACAACAAGGATCTTCCTAGGGATCTGGTGTAGCGCGAGATGGCTGCCAGGTGTACCTTGATGGATGCGCGAGTCAGACCAGCTTTTGCCAAGGAAAGCAAGCATGGAAGAATCTGTGGGGCCGTGACCCTCAGAGGGTAATCTTCTGCGACCGGCACCACTTATGGTCGTGGCACTTTAGAGTAGACGACGCCCTAGCTTTGGCGAGGAGCTTCCTGCAGTCGGATGGTAGCTTATAACCTCCAAACTCTAAGGCTGCCGGAGCCATAGATCCCTGGCCATGAAGGATCGTGCATCTCTCTCTGGTGAGCAGATCTGGAAGTACCAGAAACTTGACTGGAGGCGACACAGACAGGTTGAGTAGGTCTGGATACCAAATCTACCTCTGCCACACCAGAGCGATGAGTATCATCTTGCACCGACACCGTCTGAGTACTTTGATCACACATAGCAGGAGAGAACACTGAGGAAAAGCATACAGAAACAGACTCTCCCATGGGAAAGAGAAAGTGTCCCCCATGCTCCTTGGTTGGTGTAATCTGCTATGTCTGGCACTTCGAGTTTGCTATTGTGGCAAACAGATCGATCAGTGGTCTGACCCATTTGACGAACAGACGGTCCTCCTGATCCTGATTAAGTTCCCACTAGTGGCAGGAGCGCAGTTCCCTACTGAGGGAGTCGGTGATGGTGTTCTTGACACCTGCCAGGTGGAACGAAACAAGGAACATCCCCGGTACGATGGCCCAATGCCCCAAACTCTGAGGTTCCTTGGAGAGCGCTGGAAAACGAATGCCCTCTTGCTTTCCTGATGTAGAACGTGGTGGTGGTGTTGTCTGTGAAGATCTTTATCACCTTCCTTATCAGAGACGGCAGGAAAGACTTGAGGGCCCAGAACACTGCCTGTAGCTCCAGGATATTGATGTGCACATCCTTCTACTCTGGAAGCCACAGACATCTGTCAGGACTTCGGATAGTTTACAGAAAACCCCAGCTCCATCAGTAGCTGGACGGTCTCTGTGTTCATCGGCCCGGTTCCACGAGCAAGCACGTATCAACCAATCGTACAGGTGCAGGTATACGTGTAAACCCTGCAGACGCAGGTGGGCCGCCACCGGGGCCAAGCATTTTGTGAACACCCTTTGGGCCGACTTTAAGCCCAAGGGTAGGGCCTTGAACTGGTAGTCTGTGCACCGTAACACAAACCGTGGGAACTTCCATGTCACCATTCAGAGGAAACATGGGAAGTGCGCCTCCTCTAGGTCCAACGGCATCAAGAAATCCCTCTTCCTCCAGCTGGCCGAGCACGTGCTGCAACAAGACCATCCTGAATTTTTTGCACTTTAGGTACTTGCTCAAAAAGTATCTGGAATAGACTCCGGAGCTGCTGGGGAACAAGCTTGAACACCCCTTTCTGCAACGTGGCTTGCACTTCTTCCAGGAGCTGAGGGATCTGCTGCTCCTGACAGGGAACCAGTGGAATACAAAGACACCTACAATGGAACTCCATGGTGTGTCCCTGAATGACAGAATCCAGCACCCATCTGTTGATGGTGATCTTCTCCCACTTGGCTGATGAACTTAGTCAGCCAGCCTCCCACCAGAGTGCACGAGGGGGGCCCGATGTCCTGGCCAGTTTAGGCTTGCTTGGGTGCCGGCACCCTGCCCTGTTAGTGACGGCGACTCTGACCTCCGCTACCGTAGGCCTGAACGATGGAGAGTATCTCTTGGATGATCTGCCCGATTTTCCCCTGGAGGAGCAAAAAGATACTAGCCATCCTGCTGCTGCATACCAAGGGAGAGTGCCGTCACCGTGTCCATCTTTATGGCTTGAAGGAATTAATCGGCCGCCTTCTCGAACAGTTTTGTGCCGTCGAAAAGGCATGTCCAGCACCTTTGCATGGACATCCTGGCGAAAGTTAGTGGCCTTAAACTATGCCTGCCGACGAAGGCAAACACTGTTCCCCATCTGTCGGAAGACCGTGTTGGCAATGTCCACTGCCGCCGGAATGGCATGTCTGCCGCCTCCCCGTCTTGTCCTTGGGCAGGAATTCCAGGATAGGGACCAGTTTGTACCAAAGCTCCCGGTCGTATCAGGACAAGATAGCTGTGTAGATTACGATTTTCCCCATGGTGTCCATCTTCTTCCCCTCGTTGTCCGGGGGGGAACTGATGATGCAGAGGCCAGGTTGGCTGAACATTTTCTTGCGGCGGCCAACAATACTGAGTCCGGCAAGGGTTGTGTCCTTAGGCGGAGTCCTGCACCCCAAACTTCTTCTCCAAACCTGTCCCGTTTAGGTGGAGCCGTGCATTCGTTTTTCATGAGAGCTATGCCTTCCTCCCAAATGTCGTCTAAAAAGGGTACAGACATGGTAGTCTTCCTCTTGGACTGCCATCACTGGTATAGGAAGCCCTCCTTTTTGGTTCCTCCACGGGCACGAGCTGGACTACCTCAGAGGCCCTGGAGATCGAGTGGAATAATCCCACCTCTTCTGGTAGAAAACCTGTATAAGGGGCGACCAGTTGCAGCGATATTGTCCGCTGGGACAAAGTCCAGTCCTCATCTTCGTTGGTTCTCGTGTCCGTACCAGTGTCCGTGTGCGTATCCGGGTCCACTGGTGGAGAAGGCTGATGTGGCGGCATCAGATGAAGCTTCCTCTTTTTATGTGGTGGCTGGTCCGGGGTCTGCAGTACAACAGGGGCCAGTGCTGGAGGCAACCTTTGCTGGATCTTTGTCACCATGGTGTGGAGAGTTGATAGGATGTCCAAGGATATGTCCCTCGGCTGTGGAGGGATTGATTGATTGAGTGCTAGGCCCTGTGCCGCCACTCTTATTGTGGACTGTATGAACGGATGCTTGGTCGTCGTCGCCAGTGGAGGAGATGTCTGTTGGCCGATCATAAACCTTGGAGGGCTGCTTTGGGGCCTCCTGACCCCCACCCTTTTTCCCTCCCAAGGGCCGTGTACCAGGACGGGAACCAGTGTCTTTACCCACCCAGGAGTGCCCACAGCATTCCCTGCTGCCTCGGCAGCTGTGCTGCAACTGAGAGGCAGGGATACTCTCTTTGCTGTAGGGACCACCCTTGCCGGGTTGGTACCACCCACCGTAGCAATCACCCCAGAGGATGTCGAAGCGGTTGATGGCGTCTTTGGCTGCATCTGATGAGCCTGCTGTAAGGTCTTCTCTTCCTCCAGCATTTGTGTCTCCGATTTATCCCATAACTTGGCTGGGGTAGAGGACATCCTCTTTGAGGAGGAATCCAATAGCAGGCTGGCTGAGGAGGTGGACGACGATGGCGATTGCATTCTATCCGACCTGGAACCCGCATCACCGGCGAAATCAGCCTTTCAGTTCTTAGCCTTATCTTGGCTCTCCACGGATGGGCATCCTCAAAGGATTTTGACCTCCTCCCCGGAGGGAGACCGTTACTCAGACCGACCAGTCCAGGGTGAGGCATGACCAGGGGCCTTGCTCGACTGAGCCATGCCACCAGCCTGCTATAACTGTCTTTCTTAGTCTTCGAGAAGCCCAGGCATATCTCGCACCCATACTCGTGGTCCGTGTGCAGGAAGTACAGACACTTCTGATGTTTGTCCTCCATAAAGACGTTCCTTAGCCCTCATTGAGTGCAGGTGGCTGTTTCCCTCCTTATCCTCAGTCATGCTCAGAGGGCGCGAAGGAGGCCGAAGACAGCCTTCCAAAAACATCAACGAACAACCACCCTTGAGGGGCGCTCAACTTCATCGAAAAACGGATCTCCGTTGCCGGCCGATGAAGAGAGGAGCAGCACAAGGGCTCTGATGGAACAAAAATAGAACCTTCCTGCAGAAAAGGTGAACAAAAAGGAAAAAATAGCTCAGCGGGCAACTAGAGGACTCCCAACACTTTGTGGTAAAAATCTGAAGATGGCTGCCAGCGGCGGGGTTTAGGGAAAGGGCCGTCATTGGATGGGGCAGTATGACCCAGAGGACAGTGATTGGTTTAGAAGAGAAATACAATTTTAAAATGAAAGTTTAACTTTTTTCTTTCACAAAAGATTCCAAGCCTGGCGACGGGGAATATTCATGAGCATGTGAATCCACTCCCGACCCCATGCTGGAGAACAAATAACATGTTAAACAATGGAATCAATATGTAGATGGCATCTTGGTAATATGTAAGGGTGGCAAGGATAATCTGGCACAATTCATACAATACCTCAACCATAGAAAATTTAGGATAACATTGACAGAACAACAAAGCAAAATCAGGATACACTTCCTAGATCTAGAAATGTAACTCCTTAACAAAGAACTGTACACTAAGACGTATAGGAAGATTACAGAAGTCAATTCCACTCTTTTTGCATCCAGTTTTCACCGTAAATGTAACATTAAAAACATACCAACATTAGAGTTTATCGTACCTGTATAAATTGCATTGAAGAAAATGAAAGAATAAACAACTTTAATTTAATTGCACAACGATTCAGAAACATAGGATACAACACACATACTATTACAAGATCACAAACTAAAGCGTTTACTAAAACTAGAAAGGATTTAATAACTCCAAACACAAAATATCCAATATCGAAAGGGCACAGAGTTTTTCTCACACAACACAGTCAAGCCAACACATGAGTATCACATGTTGGCCAAACATTGGCATTCGTTACAACTCGACAAAGATCTGTCAGAATACACCAACTCCAAACCGAGCATAGTTTACACCAAGGCATGATCCCTCCACACAATGTTGAGTCCGAGTCATATGACTAGCACTAAAAGAAATATTACTTGGCTTCGAACAAAGTAATCTTGCAGGTTTCAATAAATGTGGTAACTGCACATTGTGCAAATATTCGATGAACAATGTGCAGTCAGTTAAAACATGTGGTCCAGAAATTCATCTGAACATTTCTAAATTGCAGACGTTGTGGTGTACATAATCTGATGTGCATGTGATAAGATGCACCATATAAAAACTAAGATATATCAGGGAACATCTTAATTCCATTGGAAGCCAAGACTGAAGAATATCCCTTGCTAATCATTGCCAGAATAGCGAGAAATGTTTGATCAAGTATATGGCTAAGGGCCAACTATCTCCGCTTCAATCCGAGGAGGAAACAGATTGAGCTAAAAAGACTAGAAGCAAGATTTATATGCCAAGGACGAACAGTGTATACATGACTGAACCTTGACCAAGAAATGCATGTTTTTCTATGATTAAGTCACTATATTTTAATTGGCACTTCCTAGAACCATATAGGAGTCTCAGTAAAAAGTTGATACTTCTATGCATACACAAATAATCGAAAATACATATATCACACAATATAATTAATACAGGCATTGAACTATCTATACCGGAAATCCAGCTGTCAAATTAAATGAAAATCATTCACAGATATGACATCCAACAGTTCAATTTGTAACTAAAGTTTAACTAAAGGACTTGGGGATCACCCATATATTAGTGGTTGACGAAGAGTGACACTTATTCTAATTTCACTCTTACGATATTCGTACAGTTTCCCAACTAATAGATCTTGTCAAGAAGCTATCAGCATTATATAGGGTTCCTTCTCCAAAGCAAGATGATGCATACATTACAACTTTATTATCCACACAGGCATATCTAATTTATATATAGTGACACTCATATTAATATCATTCACTGGACATCAACACACAGAGTACAAATTGTAATCAGAATTATTTAGAGACCCAGGGCATATTTGTTACTTTTTTATTTGGTCTCCCTTGTCTACTACCAAATACATGATTTTATGCACCACGGCATTTATTTATTACGTCACAACGACAATGCGTAGATAATCAAGTCATATGGCAGGACGTCACGCATGCAATGATGTTGCTATTTATAGCAGACTCTTATAAATGCAGCACACGCCACCGAAAATGGATGCGAACAGCATAATGGGAAACAAACAAAGCTAACCATTTGTAAGTTATGTTTGGCACCTAACTCAGTGACAAGTTCTATCTATAACTATTAATAAGAGCATCAATTTCCTATAACCATATATTTTCTCTTCAGACTACCAAACAGCATAAAAAGGAATCCCGCTAGCTACATGTCTATACAGGGGACACATTTATGACTACACAATTTATGGACTGGTGAGACTTTCATGACTGAACTCAAATCATGTTTTCCTGTTGCGGTACACAATATTTAGCAATCAGGATACCATTTTGTTTTATAGGTTTTGAGGGTATTAATGCATTCAATTCAAGAATAGGACGATGCAAAAAGCAGTATTAAAAAAGCCATTGTAAAACTCTGCTGGAGGACTTTGGGGAAGCCTCTGGCCTGAAGATAAATGTGGGAAAATCTGAACTTCTGAATTTGACCCTAAAATCGGGGAGTCGGGACGCGCTGAGGGCAGCTACCCCATTTGTATGGAGCCCGGCTGGCATCAGGTATCCAAGAGTAAAAATTACGCCAACTCTGGCAGGTTGGTACCCAGCTAACTACCTGCCAATACTAAAAGACATTAAGTGTGACTACCGTAGGTGGAGGGGCCTTCGCATGTCGTGGCTGGTGCAGGATGGCGGTGATTAAGATGGTAACCTTGCCGTGCTTACTGTACCTCTTTCAGGCAATACCCCCAAGCAGTCCCCGCGGGCTTCTTCAAGGAATTGGGAACCTTGACCAGAGATTTTCTGTGGGAAGGGAAGAAGGCGCGGGTTATTAGACAGTTGCTTATGGCACCCAGACGGGAGGGGCGACTAGCACTACTGAATTTTCAATAGTACTATGAATCCACACAGCTACGAGTCAGAGATTGACTCCGGGAAGGGGAAGTTACACAAGATAAACAGTGGGTGAAAATGGACAGAGCAGTAGTGCATCGTAGTTTGGCGGAGGTATTATGGCTCCCAAAACAGCATAGACCTGAGCACCTATACGAGAGCACCATAACGAAACTGATGGCGGAGAACTGGGATACACTGGTGGGAACTAGGGGGATCACGACTTTACCTTCCCCCTTTACACCCTTGCTCTGCAACAGGGATTTTACTCCTGGGCTGGAAGCAGGGGCATTTAGGCAGTGGCAGGAGGGGGGCTGTAAGTGGTTGGGTGATTTATTTCGGGGGGAGAATTCTCTCATTCGAGGATTGTAAAAGGGAGTACGGGATAAAGGAGGGGGAAAGGCTCAGATATGCACAATTACGACATTAGGTCTTGAACCTGGTGAAGAAGCAGGCAGCAACGAAAGAGAAGACGCGGTTTGAGAGATTCCTCCTGTCTAATGATAGGTCCAGGGGATTAATATCTAACCTATAGAGAATTCTGGATGAGGCAAACAGCAGGGACAAATGGCAGTATATGCGGTGGTGGAATCAGATCCTAGGGAGGGCCATAGAGCGCGAAGAATGGGGGAGGTTATGGAGGGAAATTCCCAGACTGGCTGAAGCATCCCAGCTACAGGAAATGTGGTACAAGATTTTGTTTGGGTGGCATTATACACCAGCCTGTCTCCGGGAGATTTATCCTAGCGCTTCGGGGAGTTGCTTGAGGGGATGTGGGCTGGAGGGTATGGCGCAACACATCTGGTGGGATGTCATGAAAATCAGGCCTTTCTTGCAGGAAGTGCGGGAGGTTCAGGAGCAGGCGTTCGGGCCGGGGAACAGTAGACCACCAGTGGAGGTCCTCCTGGGACTCGGAGTGGGCACCGCCACGGGGGAGGCCAGCTCTCGGGGGAAAGCAAGGATGATCCTCATAATCGCAGCTACGACGGTAATAGCACAGTGATGGAAGAGCGCAGAGGTTCCTCTCTTGCAGGACTTGCTGCAGAAACTTTGGGACATAGTGGCACTTGAGTGGTCAACGTATGCAATGAACAATAACGTGCAATCTTTCGCAAGGGACTGAGAAGAAACTCTTATTTCTTAAGGACGACTTTCGAGTTGGGTGGCACCCTCAGCGCTTGCGACTACTGGATTTACTGTAAGTATCAGCGACTGGTCCGTGAGAGTAATGGATCAAGGCACTCGGGCGGTTGGGGGAAATGTCGGAGAGTTGGGAGATCCAATGTTCTTGCCACAAAACTACTCACTTTGGCGATTGGTCCATGGGGCAATGGATCAAGGACACAGTAAAGCTGCCTTCAAGAGGGGGGGGGGCTGGGAAATGCAAGTTTGTTGATGTAAAACCAATAAAAAGACAATAAAAAAAGAAAGCCAATGAGATTGAGACTCACAGTAAGAAATTCTAGAATTAATTTTCATTATTTCAATTTATTATGACTTAAGTATTAAGAATTAACGTTGATACCACAATGCAAATTTGCTATGTATCCTAATTACTCAAAAATGTTTTAATTTCCCCCATATTTTGCTTTCATTCATATGTTTGTATACTTTAGATTGTTTAACTTTCTTGGATAATTTTCAATGTTTTTTTATATTTTTACATTTACAATCATCATAGTAATGAAATAATCAGTACGTCTTGCAAATAGGGAGAAACAATGCTCTTAAAATTTAAGTTGGAGATTTAGGATCTCTACAGCCTTGGAAAAGCCTAGCAGGACAAAACACGTGTTGGCTTATTTAGTGATTTGGAGGGGGAAATGATTTTTGCAATAGATTTTTCACTTGAATTCACATTAGCTTTTTCCACTTGAAGTCATATTAACTTGAAATAATAAAATGCATAGGAGAATACCTAATTGTCATATAATCGATTGCTCAGTAATAGACTTTAAAAAAAAAGATTTTTATTAGATTTTCAATAAACCATAACAATTTCACATATACACATTTGACAATAAGCAATAATATCTAAATATTATAAACATCTTACATTATACATGTCATTAACATAACTATCCTATGTGTAACATATACGCCATCACAACCGAACGCAATCACTAACACACCCAAAACAACAAGAAAGACAACATGAAAGGGAAAATAAAAAATAAAAGGGGGGAGGGAGGAGCGAGGTGAGCAACTAAGATTCCCTAAGGAGTGCCATTATTAGCCTTTCACAATCTCTCCGCCATATCAGTCATAAAGGGCCTCAAACGGTCCCCATAATGTTGAGTATTCCTCCTCCTTGCCCCCATTATCCATTGAGACCTTGTCATATTTCGATAGAAGCTGCAATTCCATCAACCAGTCTTCAATAGTAGGTTTCTTCCTCGTCTTCCAAAACCTAAGGATCAGCTTAATCGCTATCATAACAGCCCTGTCAATCCAGAAATTATGTTTCCTAGATCGCACACATCTATCTTTATGTGAGAGTAAGATTATGTTGACTGCAGTTTTGTAATTCTATTCCAAAAATTTAATCAATCCTATCAGCCACGTCCTTCCAAAATGTTTCTACTCTTCAGCATTCCCAGAGCAGATGTAAAAGAGTACCTCTTCTAGTACCAAAGCACCAACATAACTCATCTAATATCAGCTTCAATTTAAACATTTTAACTGGTGTTCCGTATACTTATCCAATAACTTTCTGTCGTATTAAACGCACATTCATATCAACTCCCAAACTCATGCTTACCTTTCAGACATCTCTCCATTCTTGTTCAGAAATAAATTCATTAACATCATTCGACCAAGCCTCCATTAACCCATTCCATGCCAATTGATGTACTGCTTCTATGGGCATGAAACGCATACAAGTCTGAACATTGTATTCTTGTCCAACTAATAATTTACTAATCTCCGGTGTCATCCCAAATTAGCCACCTGCCATAGCTTTCCTCTAATTAGAGAAACTAAATCCAAATACCTATTCATCTCTTTGTCCCAAGCCGTATTTACTTTGTAATTCAGCAAAACGTAACAACCTGTCTCAATCCAATATATCATTCAACTTCAAAATTCCTCTCTTGATCCAGCTCTTCCAACTCAGGCATCTATTATTAATTTGCAGTGGTTCATTATGCTGAACTGAGGCATCTAAACTGAAACCCTAACTCTGTCCACTCTCTTTAAACCATACACCTAGGACCTGCATGGTCGCCACTATCGGTTGTAATTTTGACCTTTTATTAGGCAGCTTTCCCATACTATATACATTTCCTGAATGATATGGTGCACATATCTCTTTCCATCTGGAGCCAGATCGGATCTTTAGTATTCCCTTCTCTAAAATAGTAGGAGCTTTTTTTTTTAATCAAAAAGGCCTTTTAGTATTTCATTAGATCCGGATAACCAAATCCACCTTCCTCTACCCTTTGCATCAGTATGAATTTTGGAACACAAGGTTTTTTTATCAATTCCCCACAAAAAAGATTATCAATTTTAGAGCGTTGTTTTTTATAAATTAGCAATTGGACAGATTGAACAACATACAATAACTTTGGCAACAGGACCGTCTTAATTGCATACATTTTTGCCCACAGATTCATATTTAATCTCTCCCATCTTTTGACTAGCAATGATATTTTGCCTATTACCCAATCTAAATTACATTGACTTATTCCATTTGGATCCCCAATAATATGCATTCCTAAATGTGTGACACCTTCAGGCGACCATTTGCAATTCCAAGATTCCAATATTCTATTATCACATGTCATGGATAAAGGAAAGATCTCAGTTTTATCCCAATTCACTTTGTGGCCCGACAATTTTCCCACGTCCTCAAACATTTCTTTGATTATAGGCCCACACACTTCCAGGTTTGACAACAATAGCAGCATATCATCCGCATCAAACAACATTTTAACCTCAGTTTTCCCAACACTTACTCCATGTATCATGTCGCATTGTCTAACGTATGCTGCAAGCGGCTCTAATGCCAAATTGAACAGAAACTGCGACAATGGGCAACCTTGCCGTGTTCCTCTCGACAGCGGAAATGACCTTGAGATCTCCCCATTAACCAATACCTGGGCCATAACTTCACGATGTATACATTCTATCATCTTCATAAACATAGGCCCAAATCCCATTTTCATAAAGGTGTATTCCATACATTTTTAATTGACCCTGTTGAAGGCTTTTTCAGCGTCAAAAACCTCGATTCTCTCCCATAATAAACCCTAATCACATTCAACACAGTCCTTATATTGTCATATCCAAACCGTCCTGGAGGGAAACCAACCTGAGACTCAATCAATTCCCCCATACATGACATTAATCTATTAGCCCATATTTTAGTGAACATTTTTAGATCTACCTTTAGCAAAGAAATTGGCCTGTAATTTACACATTTCTTATGATCCTCATTTGGAAATACAATGATTAAAGCCTCCTTCATCGAATCACACATCACTCCTGAAGCCATAAATTCATTATATACTTCACAAAAAATCAGTGCCAGCTGAGCATCAAACCTCTTATAGAACTCTGATACTATACCATCTGGCCCTGGTGACTTTCCATCCTTCATCTGCGAAATGGCAGTTTATACTTCTGTAACATCAATCACAGACTCCAGTAAAGTTTTTTTTCTGAAGCTAACTTGGAAAGTGACATTTTATCAAATAATGTTTCCAAGCGCTCAACACTAGGCCGGAGTTCCTCTTTATACAGCTACTCATAAAAACTTCTGAAGTGTTCGCAAATTTCATTAGTCTTTTGTAAAGTATCACCTTCATCTGTTTGAATGGAGGAAATACATGTGTCAATTACCATTCCTCTAAGTTTGTTGGCCAGCAGTTTACCATTCCTATCCCCATATTCCCAAAATCGCTGTTTTGAATAAACCAGACCCTTATTAGCCGACATTTGTACACGGTCATTCATTGCAGCCTCTAGCTTCCTTAATCTTAGCCTACTCCGCTCCGATTCTCCTGTTGCACAAGCTTGATGCATACATGTAACCTCTTTTTCTATTTCTCCAATCTCTTCCTGATATTTCCTCTTAGCATGCATGTTTCTGCTGATCAATTCACCTCTTAGCACTGCCTTGAAACAATCCCAAACAGTTTTAATTCTAGCTGTATCCTTATTTTCCTCAAAATAATGTCGACTGAAGTCATCTAATCCTGTCATAACCAACTTGTCCTTAAGTATATTAGCCTGCATTCTCCACCTTTTGGATTTCACTCCTATACCCCTTACATTTATTTGCATGTCAAGTAAAGCATGGTCCGATATACCCCTTTCCATAATATTCGAGCATACTACCTGGTTAACTAATGTTTAACTAACAAAAAAATAATCTATCCTTGAATATGAATTATGAACCGGTGAAAAAAAAGAATATTCTTTCTCTCCATGGTGAAAGTCCCTCCATACATCTGTAAGCCCATATTTTAACACCAGATTCCGCAATTCCTCACTAACTTTCTCACTGCTATACCTACATTATGATTTTCGATCCAGTTTACTATCCATCACAACATTAAAGTCTCCCCCCATAATCACCATCTTACCTTCCATATAGTCCAGCAATGAACTCAATTGACTGAAAAACTGTGCACCCGGTGAGCATGGGGCGTAAACTGTTGCAACCGTCAATTTTCTGCCATCATAAATTATATCAAGTAGCAAAATTCGGCCTTCATCATCTGCCATTGTCTTTTCAACCCTTATCGGTAGGCCTTTCCTAAACAAAATACTCACACCCCTTGATCTAGAATCATAATTTGAAATTGGTTTTGAGTATTTTGGACTATTCAAATAATCTCCACTTTGATCATTTAAGTGAGTTTTTTTTAAGAAAAGCTACATCTGCTTTACTCCTCCATATCCTTGCCAAAACCTTATGTCTTTTAATAGCATTGCCAATCCCCTTAACATTCCATGTAATGAAAGTTAATGGATTCATATCACAATAGTGTGCATCATCCTGCTTTTACAATGAATCCCATAAACAAGACGAAGCCTCAAGTTAATGTCAGAAATACATAAAAAAAGGAGGGGGGTAAACGCAACAAAAGACACACAAAACAACCTACAAACACAAACCTTGAACTTTGTACATCTCCTAAAGCCCGATAAACATCAGACAAAGTAAAATTATATACAACTAACAGTATTCCGAACCATACCTACCAGAAACCCTATGCCCTAACAAATTCAGTCTAAATACATTTGCATTTTCCCTAGACTTACACCATTGCCTCTTAAAAAAGAAAAGTTTCCCCAGACCTACCATAAACTCTACCTCACTTCCTGTTCAAGTTACAACTCCTTATCTCATTAATGTGTAGTATATCCATTGTCCATCTCCATGGCTTAAAAAATAAATAAATAAAAAATAAAAACCCATATGTCTCTATTAATATTAATATCGGTCAACAAATGTCTTCCCTTAAAACTAGCAAACAATCCCCTTCTCACTTCCATTTAACCGCACTCAAGACAACACCCCCATTTCAAATAGCATATTGGACTCCACCTTATGTCATTATACGTCGGTAAAGTGTCCATCTTCATCTATCCCTTTCATTGCAATTTAAACCTAAACCATATGTACGGTAAGCCTACCCACACTTAGCAATTAGGAACCCAATCAATTGTCGGAATACTCACCCTCTCCTTCCCACCTAAACATCCTTAAACATTAATATTCTATCCAAATACAATATTGCAACTATGGTACACGCCATGTTCATTCCCGCCATATTCAATGTATATCACACCTACCTACATATGATTAAACTAATATACATTGCCTGGCCCATAACAATTACACACATTGTAGAGACACATTAGTCAGGTTATTTGGTGATGCTTCCTATGACACATAATATGGTACCCGGCATACTACCTGCCAAGTTATAACACCTAACAGAATGAAGGTTAAATTTCATGGAGCAAACCATGTATGTTTTATAAAATTGCTACTGGCTCATTAACGGTCAACGACATAAAACTCAACCAGCATATTCAAAAATAGATATTGACCACACATACACAATGTTACATTCAAATAAGCCAATATTTAAATGTTCGCATTGCCATCTCCGAATACAAATTGTTTCCATTACTCGCCCCCAAAGGCAATACTATTCAGTAGTCTTAGCGAAAAAATGCAATGTTTAGCTCTCCAGATGTCCTGGGCCATAATTACCACCAGCCCCAGCCAGCATAGTAATGGTGAAGAGATCACGGGCGTCATAATCCAAAACACCTGGAACGCCACATAGATAAACCTTCTACTTTGCCAGTCTATTCACAAACATCCTTGTTATGATGTTCAAGCATGTGACAGATGAATGGCTGGTGATGTTATTTCGTCACATCTAGTGCAGTGAGCCTTCTGTTTCGCATGGAGAGAGTCCAACCTTACGATGTTTGTCATGTGCTTAGAACATACCACCCCGGAAGGCATGTCCTGGTAGAAGGCGGCACACTGGGGAAGACAGAGTGCCTCTCGAGAGGAATCTGCGGGGGAGAAGCCAGCAGCAGAGTCTTGTGGAACAGGACGCATGGGAGAAGAGCCATGTGTAGCAGGAGCTCCGGGGCATGAGCGGCGAGGAGCTGCGGGGGATGTTGGCGCGGCAAATACTAATGGAGAACAGGTCTGGTGTCCCGTGAGGGGTTAGGAAAACGAATATCTTCGTAGCTCCGGTAAAAGGTGACACCTGTTTGATCGAATTCTCTAGCTCTGGTGACATGTCACGCTTCGGGACTCCATGTCATACTAGCCTGCATCTGTCACTGTGGGATGTGATGTTATGCAGCACCCACTCGTGTCCATCGCACTATATTTGCACGCTCAACAAAGCTCTCACATTCCCAGTTCCATGTGCGAAATCCACATTGGGGGATAGCAGGTCGTGCTATTAGCATATTTCCTCAATCAGTTAGTCTGCCATCCCCTCAACCATTGTTCCCCCTGCTTCACAACAATGCTACATTCAGATCTCTTGGAAAAATGCCCCCAATATTAGTGCTCTCATAGAAAGGCCATTCCTTCGGAATGGTGTACTGGAAACAGCTGGGAGGCTGAGGTACGTGTTCTGTGTAATAGTCCGAACAAAGGCCAACACATTCCTCGACCGAGAACGTACTTGACTCCATAAACGCTTGTGCAAGGGGAGGCACCAATCACGCAATCGTCTCTGCAGCTTCATTTTTTAACCGCGTCCACTTAAAACTTCCATACGTTACGTTACATTACGTTATGCGACAACGCGACATCAAGGTGCTTTCCTCTACAAAATCTTTACGGCGGCAAATAAACATGGCTTTGTGTGTTTTCGGATGACAAAGGGAGCGTTCCAAATCAGTTACTTTTAACAGAGTGCAGGAGTCAGCCTTTTTGGGGCCATTAATCTAATCAATACTTAAATAATAAAAAAAAAATTGAAAAATAGTAAATAAAAACTCAGCCAGTCAGCACCAAACCTAAGTTATCAAATGTCATCAGATCTCCCTTTCTTTTTTTTAAATCTGCTTCTGGTTGCCACGTCTGATGACATCCCCTCCATGGGATCCTAATCCAAGTCTGTCAGAAAAGCCTAAGCTAATTTGCTTTCTCGGAAAGATTGTAGATGACCTACTACAATCCTAAAAATTTCTGGATATATCATGTAATATTTTAAGTCCTTTTCACAAGCTTTCATTTTAGCTTTGTCAAAAGCCTTTCTTTTATCCAACACATCCTTACTCAAGTCCACAAACACCATCATCTTATTTCCTACCCAGGGAAGATCCTTTAGTTCCCAAGCTCTTTTCAAAAGTAATTCTTTCACTGGGAATCTTAAAAACCTAACAATGTGCCTTGGTCGCTCTCCCAGGGGTGGCTTGGGTCCAAGTGACCGATCTATTTCCAATGCTACTGCAGAGTCTAAATACAGCATATTTGGTAAGGTTTTTTGCAGAAAGTCAATAGTATTACCTTTTCAGCATTTTCTGGAAAACCGCAAAACGACTTTCTCCTAGAAAAATTCTCTAGTTCTGACAGCTTCCCTTTCATTGGTTAATTTGAATTCCCTAATTTGGTCCATCAGCTTTAATGTCCTTTCATCCATGACATTCAAGTGATCTTCAGCTGAAGTGACCCTTTTAACAACTACTTCAAACCTCTCTTCTGATTTTAAAAGAGTTGCCTTGATCTCTGCAATGTCCAATGTCATTGTGCTTAGCAATTCCAAAAATGTATCTTCTCTGTTCTCAGCTTTGTTCTCCTTTTCCACTCCCTTCTGTAGTTTAGCCGGCTGCTTGGACTCTCTGGTATCAGGTATATACATTTTATATATTAGTCAGGAAACAACATAGGCCACAGGAGCACAGCAGTTATGCTGCTATCCCTGGATCGGATAGTTCTAGAATCCCAATGGACTGTTTTTTAATTGTAAAAGCAACATAATATTTATGTTGATATATATATATACCATGAATATGATGTAAAGATTAGGTCACCTAATGAAAAAATGTAACAGAAATTGAGTTTCACAATTATTATTCATACTTTGAAATACAGGAGTTGAGCACATGAGTTTTGGAATTATGTTTTTCTTGACAGTTTTCATATATGTCTATAGGGTTTGTAAGTCATATCCAAGTGTTCTCAGTCGTGGCAGATTCATACTCCCACTATAATACCTCTAACCAGTGGTGCACCACCAGGCATTCAAACCTTTTATTTGTGATGTTTTTATGGAGTGTGCTCCTGCTAGAACTCCATCAGGTCCATGAGCCTGTCGTGAAAAGCTCTCCTTGAGGAAGGAATTTCCTCCTCCTTACCTGGGGTGCCAGAGGCATTTCCATTGCTTGTGGAGGCGGTGGTGGAAGCAAAGGTGCATCAGCAGACTTCACTGGTTATTGTGGTTTTGGGATCAGTTACTGAAAGGCATTCTTTAAGTACTCCTTAGGTTCATAAAGCATTAGCGCCCATGAAACCTTGTGAGAAAGGAGTCTTTAGACAACTGGCTGGTTCTCATCTTTGATTGAGACACTAGTGTGAGTCGGCAACAGTCTGGACCAGCACTCTATCGATATTGGTTGCCATGTTGGCCTTGAGATCCACATGTCCAGATAGTACAGCAGAGATGTGGGAGGAAGAGAGATGGTGGTAGGTACATGCGGGTCAGTGCAGACTATTCTACCCCTAGGACCAAAAGGATCAAGGCCTAAAAAAGCACTAGGAGTAGACGTTCGGTGCATCTCCACAGAGGCAACTACTGCAGAGGCAGGAGCAGTGCATGAGGAGGTAGATGGGCGGATGATTTGCTGGCAGCAATAATTCTAATTATGGCACCACAGACACACAGGACATGGGTCGAGTGGCTTTGATGACTTCAGCCGGTCAAAACTATTTGGCACTGAACCTTGGCAAAACTAGCCCCAGTGGAGGGAACCTCTGGGTGCCAGTAATATTCAGCCCTCACTGATTGAGCCTCAGAAGAATTCTTAGTATTTTTAGTCCAGTGAGTGACGGAGAACCTAGGCAATGCCAGTAGAGCGATTAGCCCTCACTGATGGATCCTCCGAGAGGATTCCAGTTAGCATGGACCGTGACGGGGCAACCTCAGTTTTGCCGGTGTGTGAATAAGGCCATGAGCAGGGAACCTAGGAGCTGTCATGATGCCTACCCCCGGAGCATCAGGCCAGGCCCAGCACCCCCGGAAGCAGGCATCATGCCCTCGGGTAAAAGCCCAGCGGCCCCTTATAGGGACTCTTTGGACTCAGTCCTGGCGCCTTTGGCGCCAGGCTCATGTTGGACATCAGTCCTGGCGCCATAGGCGCCAGGCTCATAAAGGGAGGTGTTTTGTGCACTTACCTGATGCAGACCATGCTGCACGCTTCAGGCCTCCCTGAGACCTGAAAGGGACTATTTTTTCATAGGGACTATTTTTTCACTCGGGCGTGGCCAGGAAAGGATACATACCTAGTTGGGAAAGGATTCATACCTGGGACTTCTTTGGAGGCTATTTAAGCCACGCCCAGACAGCAGCTCATGCTTCGCGTTGTTCTGCTTCCTGCAGCTTAACGCTCACCGTGTCTGCTCCTGCTCCTGGACTACAGCCACGCCCGTCTTGAACCTGGAAGACCTGCAAGGAAGGAAGAGAAGAGAAAGGTGAAAACCAAGGATTATTTCAAGCTTCTTACCTGCATCCGGAATCTTCTCGCCAGCATCCCTGAAGGAAGACTTCAATTTAAAAGCATTGCGTTGCTCGCTGCAGCGCCACGCTTCACTCACCTGTCCTGTCCTCGAGACATCTCCCGGCTCCATCGCGGCTGTCAGCATCGGACGCCACATCTCTGCACCTAGGGGAGAGAGGAAGAAAAAAAAAGGTGAGCAGAAGGACACACAGAAGGAAAGCCTGATTAACAGCCATAATACTTACTGGCTTTTCTTCCACATTTCGGGTCGGCGCCGCCCCGTTGGCAGGTACCGTACCCCGGCCCCTATGGGGAAAGGACTAGAGACATTTCAGAGGAATGATAAGGACATCTAGAGGGATCGCCCTCATTACTACTCACCTCGGCAGGTTAACCCCTCGACGTATCGCCTTCATTCTGCACCTGAAATAAAGGACAGATCACAGGTGAGAAAGACAGCATAAAGGGGGCCTCACTTGAACTTTGAACTTTCATACTTACGGCACATCGCTCAGGAAAGTCAAGTGAAAGTAACTGGACGAACGTGTGCCCCTGCACCAGAAGCAGGATGGAGAGTTCAACCTTCCAAACCATAAGGTGAGCTTAAACCAGGTTTGGAGGAATAGAGAGGAACGGAGGGGGAAGGGGGAGCTAGCACACCATTCTGCAGACTGTTAGTCCCCTTTCTCATCTGCAGAAGGATATTCCTACGGGCCAAGGAAGCACGATTTGGAGGTCCTGTCCAATCGCTGTTCCGGGTCCTGCGCATCACGCTAGAAGAGGCCTCAGTAATCCAGGCTAGATCAGCGCCCCCGTGGGAACCAGGTGGGCGTTACAGGAGCAAGCTCCGGTGTCACAATTAGCCACTGAACAGGAAACCTCGAAGCAAGCTCCGTAATCAGAAACAACTTCTAATTAGGAGGCCTCGGAATGAATCCAAGTAGCTCCAGGCACAAATGGCCCCTCCCATGACCCCAGACCCTTGAGGAGAAACCTTCAGTCTGGGGTGTCCTGTATAAAAGATAATTTACCGGTTGTAGCATCTTCTAGATGAAGTCTTGAATATGCTTTGGTGCCGGATGATGGAAGATGTCCTCCCAGCGTAGAAGCCATCAGCAGCGCATGAGAGGAGTAGCATGAATTCTACCTGTAGTCAAGCCATAGGCACTCCAGAGTGATTGATGGTCTGATGCCACATAATTACTCCTGCAAGAGAAGCAAACCCTTTTTGTCCCAGCATAGACTGTCAAAAAAGCATCCTTGATGCCAGAAAAGAGGGGAGAAGAATTAAGCACAGAGAAAAAGGCAAGAAAAAGCTCCACCTGTGCTAGATGCGTCAAACCCTGACCACATAGAGAGAAGGACGGGGCTTGGAGGCAGTGTCTGTGGTTGCGCAGGTCCAGATACTGCATGTAACTAAAAGGAAAAAAGATTTGGGGTGCTTCAAATAATACTCTAGTCCTATCAGTAAGACGGAATGTCCCAGAAGTATGAAGGAAAGGGGATGGGACATAGGAAGAGTAAAGGTTTCATAATGTAGATTTATTGAGCGCTCCCGACACCACACAGAACTTCCTGATGTTAGATCCACAATGTGGACAAGTTACTTACCCCTTTGTATTTGTAACATTCTTTCGACTGATGTTCCTCCCACGCAATCCTCATCTTTAATATACTCCCAAAGCAGTGTTTGATTTGGTGGAGGGAGTCGAATTTGTAATTTAATTGTTTTCATGAACCAAGTGCAGGACTGCTTTACCAAAGCTACCATCCAGACCAAAGGAAGATTCCTTTGTGAACGTGTGGATAGTAGACCACGTTGCTGCTTCACAAATATTCTTTATTAGGACACCTATTTGCAGGGCTGTAGAGGTAGCCATGCCCCTTGTGGAATGGGCCCTCAAACCTTCTGGAGGATCCTTCCCTGCCAGCCTGTAACAAATCCGTAATGGCCACAATGATCCATCTGGACAAGGTCTGCTTAGAGACAGCCTGACCCAGTTTGTGACCCGTATAGACAATGAACAGTTGATCATCAATACAGAATTTGAGATTCTAGATATATAAAAGCTTAAAGCTCTACGAGGGTCTAACCTATGTAATCTATCCTCCTCCTTGCTGGGCTGAGGGGCCGGGGGGGGGGGGGTAGAAACAAGGCAAAGAAATGTTTGTCCTTTGTGGAAATCAGAAAGAATTTTGGGTAAAAATGAAGATTTTACGCTTAGAACAACGCTAACCTTGTGGAAGATAATAAAGGGTGGTTTGGACAAAAGTGCCTGCAACTCGCTCACTCAATGGGTTGATGTCAGAGCTACCAATAAAATGATTTTAAAGGCTAACAACGTTAAGGGACATGAATGCAAAGCTTCAAAAGGTGCACACATTGGACCTTTTAGAACCAAATTAAGATCCCAAATTGGAACCTGGAAGGGAGATGGGGAAATACATTGGTGAGCCCCTTTAGAAATTGTATCACCAGTGGAATTTTGAAGTATGACCATTCCTCTGACAATAGATGACAGTGCCGCCAAATAGGTTTTAATAGTACCAATCTGGAGACCCAGATTGGCTAAAGATAGCAGGAAGGACAAAACATCTGGTGTTTTACAACAGTACAAAGACTTTGGTGCTGGCTTTCTGGCCGAAGCAAAATCTCCATTATGTCATCCGGGAGGTCCCAATCCTCGTACCTCAGCCTTTCAGAAACCAAGCGTGAAGTTTGGTGTTTGACCTCTGGATGGAGAAGCCGACCCTCTTCTCACGAGAGAAGGTCCTCTCTTTGTAGAAGACGTATTGGATGACAGATGGACATGTCCTGAAGGTCTGGGTACCACGTCTTCCTGGCCCAATCCTGGGAAATTAGGATCATGGGTTTCCCGAACTTTCTCAACCTCCTGATCACATGAGTAATGACGGGGACAGGAGGAAACGCATACAGGAGTGGAAATTCCCAGTCCACCACAAATGCATGTCCTAGAGCTCCTCTTGGGGGAAATTTGCTGGAGCAATCCAGTTTGTACTTCCTGTTGACACCGGTCGCAAACAGATCCACTTGAGGGTTCCCCAAAAGGTAAAGATCTCTTGAAGGACTTTCTGAGCTAGTTCCCACTCGTGGGCGACTGCTCTGCCTGCTCAGAGCATCCACCACCCTGTCCTCTCCGGCTAGATAAACTGCTGATAGAGATATTCCTTCTTGTATTGCCCAGTACCAGAGCTGCATTGCCTCTATGAACAGTGGTAGTGACCCTACACCTCCTTTCTTGTTGAGGCAGTACATGGCCACTGTGTTGTCCGTCATTATCAGGACATTCTTTCCCAGTACGGAGGGCAGAAAGGTCTTCAGCGCTAGTCGGATTGGCCTCAGTGCCAAAAGATTGATAGGTAATTTGGACTCTGATGGAGAACAACGACCACTGACTGTCAGATCGTTGGTGTGGGCTCCCCACCGTGCGTGTGAGGCATCCGTCACTACTGTTCTCTCCAGCTATGGTTGACTCACAGGCCCACCACAGAAGATTCTGTGCGTCCATGCTTGGAACCTGAAGTAGGTCTGACATCTTTCCTAAGAACTGGGACCATTGAGTTCTTAGAGCCCATTGAAGGGATCTCATTCTCAAGCTGACCTCTGGCACGAGAAAAATGCTGGATGCCATAAGGCAGAGCAACCCCTAAAGAAATCGAAGGTCGGGAGACACTGGGCACTTTGAAATATGGTGACAATCTGTAGAATGTCTTGAACCCTCACCTCGGGTGGCGAGCTCGTTCCCAAGGATGTATCCAGAACAGCTCAGATTAATTGAAGTTTCTGAGAAGGTGTCATATAGGACTTCTTGTAATTGAGGGAGAAGCCCAGTCTGTGAAGGGAGGGCAGGTGATGTTGAGATGATCACAAACTTATTTGGAAGAACGTGCCCTGATCAGCCAATCGTCCAGGTAGGGGTACATGTGAATCCGCCTTCTCCCGAGACTCGCTGCCACTACCACCATCAGTTTGGTGAAAACCCTCGGGCGGTCGTTAGCCTGAATGGCAGAACCTGAAAATTGATGAGAAACACCAACTGCAAACCTCAGATATTTTCGGTGCTTCAGATGGATTGGCACATGAAAATAAGCATCCTGAAGGTTCAATGACACCATCCAATCATGGAGTTGGAGGGCCTGAAGGATCTGAGAAAATTTAAACATCTTGAACTTGTCCTTCCTGAGGAACTTTTTCAAGTATCTCAAATCCAAGACGGGTCTCAGTCCTACGTCCTGCTTGGTTATTAGAAAATGAGAGGAATACCAACCCTTGTTACTCTCCGCTACAGGCACTTGTGCCTTTCTTTAGCAGGGTTAAAATCTCCTGCACAAAGATCAGATCTGCAATCCTCAAAGAGTGGTTCCCCCGGTAGATTGTTCCGAGGTCTCTGTTTCAAGGGAAGGCAGTAACCACATGCGTTAGGGTTTCCAAGGCACAAGCATACAAAATAAAGTCTCGCCATTCTTCTATATGCCGAGACAGTCTGCCCCCCCCACTGGTGAACTGTGACTCAAGGCCTCAGAGATGTTTTGAGGGCGGCCGATGCAGAGGCTTAAGGTAAATAAGCTCCTGCTTGAGCTGGCTTTGCACCCCTTCCTCGTCCACCACAAGGAAATCTTCTTTGGCACCTTTGACTGGCCATTCCACTCACCCTTCCGACTGAGGAGTAGTAGCAAAAAGATCTACCCCTCCAAGGACATCCAGTAGGTCGAAAAGGCTGAAGTTGCCTAATAGCAGCATCTAACGATTTGGCTGCTGCTTTCAAGGTCTACAACTTCTCAAGACCAGTCAGCCTTTTTGCCAAAAAGATGAGACCCGTCTTCTGCAACCATGCAAAAAAGTGCTCAATGGTGCTAGTAGCCATGGCTCTGCTGATGCTTTCAGCAGAATCCAAACCTGAGTGGAGAGACTTGCACATGGCTTCTTTGCCGTCTCTAACTATGGCTAAGAACATGTCTCCCTCATCCCCTTTGGGAATGTGCTCTGCCGCCATGGTAATGCAGTCCCATAGAGTGAAGGTTAACTTTGCGAGGGCACATGTGGAGTTGGCAGATTTGAGTGCCATACTCCCTGCGGAAAATACCTTTCTTGCCCATACATCTACTCTTTTGTTGTCCCTATCTGGAGGCATATTAGGGTAAGCCACTTGCTTAGATGCTGCACTAGCTGCCTGCACCACCAGACTCTGGAGTGGGGTGTTTGAACAGGTAGTCGAAGTCACTACTGTAGGAGCCGTACTTCTTGGTCAAGTTCTTATTTACAGCTGGATTGGTTTCTGGTGTTTCCCAATTTGCCGCCACCCTTTTCTGCAAGGCAATGTGAAACGGTAATATGGGATCCGGCTGAGGACCCTTATTTTAAGATGTCTGTTAGATCATCTTTTCATATAGCAATGGAGGTCTACTCCAACCCATGTAGTCCACTACCTTAGACATGAGTTGTCTGTAGGACGCATCTGCATGCTCCCCTGCCTCTGGTCTCCAAAACTCCAACTCAGGTGAGGTATCCACCATACTTGAAGCCTGTAGGTTGTCTGGGGGGTCTCTCAACCTTGACTCCTCTGCAATAACACTCAGGTACATTTGGCGTAACAAACTGGAGGCCAAATGCAGCCTCTTCATCTGACTGCTCATTCTCTTCATAAATAGAAGAAAGACTTAAAATAGTCTTTCCTGGGTAATGGTACATAGGTTTTCTCAGGCATGAGAGATTTTGTTAATAATGGGTTCAACGCTAGAAGAGTCGTCAACACTTTTTAAAGGTGCCGTAGATTTTACCAGGGCGCTCAGCGTCGATGGCGCTGCTGACAATGATGGCCCAGCTGGAGTTGATGCCTTCAGCGTCAGTGAGAGGGTTTGGCTGGCGTCGACGACCTCAACCTATGCTTCCGGCTCAACTGATCCTTCGATGAGACTTAATTGGATCGAGGCCTCGAGCGCCCTCGATGCAGATGGGCCTTTGTACTGAGCTCGAGGGCACGCAGGATTTAGGTCAAGCCCTTTCCTTCCCGGGTTCTTTAGAAGGCACGGTAGGAGCATGGCTTGGAGGCTTTTGTTTTTCAAATATTTTGAGCATCGCTGCTCGGAAGGCCTCACACTTGGCCGGACACCACTATTTGGTTGGGCAAGAAACTCTCTCGGGGGAAGTGTCAAACGACAAAGTCGACGAAGGTGACCTACAGTGCCTTCTCTTCGATGACGAAGAGTGGTGGGAGCCACTCCTCGATCTCGACCGCTTGGCCTTTCTCCGAGGAGAGTCGCCTCTCGACTCGTCAGTCGAAGGTTTCACAGTTGGGGTAGGAGATTTAGGAATTCAACCTACCTTCAACTTCCCCTTACGTTCCTTCAAGGCCTTTCCAGTCATAGACTGGCACTTGGAGCAATCAGAGGAGTTATGGTCCGCCCCGATTCACCACAAACATGCTCAATGAGGATCAAAGACATTTTTGACCCACAACCCCGACACTTTGAACCCGTTCTTCAGGATTGTCGTGTCGAAGAAGACATTTCTATTTCCCGAAATAACAAAGTCGTCACAAAAGTGAAGCAGCATACTGTATTTCTCAAAGCTAAAGGTGTCACAGAAAAATTGAACTGAAGACAACAGGCGCTGCACATGCTACATATGCTGAGGCCTTCGAGGAACATCAAGTCGACTCGACACCATCGACGCACAGCGCCTCTCTGCCGAAAAATAAATTCTGAAGCAGCTGAAGCTGGATAACATATCAAAGATGAGGAATATGTGGGAGGACACAATCCATTCGAAAGGGGAGAACTCGAGCTTAAGGGCCAATGATGCTCTCAGTGTGATGGTTGCGAGGTCACACGTATGCAGAGATGTACTGCTTCTCCTGTTTTGTTAAGGGCTTTAGGTTTATTACGGTTTGTACTTGTTGGGAGGTTATTTTCATGGTTTTATTTTATCTATGCCATGTATAACTGTTTTGTATGAAAGGCCAGTGGGGCCAAAGTATAACAGAAAATCAACCAGTCAATTATGAGCAATGGTGAAAAGCCAGGTTTTTATTAAGTAATGGTTGTGGTGGGAAAGATACACTTTGGTGCACAACCACAGATGGTTCTTTTTCTTCTACCATGAAAAGTCCTAAAAAGAAGTTAAAATCTCTTTCCGATCCAGGGACTGACCCTGCAGAAGGGTCAGGAATCAGGAGCATGTATGAGGGGAGCAGCAGCCGTTCAGTCCTGTCAAAAAAGGGGGTCCGAGTAAAGTCATTTGATGGAGGATGAACCCCGCTTCTGCATGAGCAATGACATCCTTGTTGTTATAGAAAGAGCTTCATAGGTCTCAGAAATTCTTTGGTCAGTTGATTATGACTGCTAAAAGAGTTGCCATAAATCCTTCAATGAGGAGATTAGTGAAAACTGAGGCCCTCGAGCAATGCCAGCAGCCTATGTCCTATGTGAGAAACCTGAGGGCATTCTCACAAGTAGTCCCCAGGGATCCATTTCTCAGGTGGCCAGGGAAGGGCCATCGCTCTTGGATCCCAACGTTGGGGACAGACCAGTGATGGAGGATCACCTGGGTAGGGGATCTTTGGGGAATGCGGGGAGAGCGTCCAAAGGCGGGACATGGTATGCCCATGTTGCGTGTCCCAGTCCTTCCTATCCACCCTCTTCGTTCATGGGATATTGTTACTCCAATCCCATCCTGCCCCTGAACCTTCCATCACCAAAATGGTAGACAAATTCTCGAGGTCATCTAGAAAGACCAACCCCCCTCCTTAGCACTAACCTGGTTTCTCCTTCCTCAAAACTTAAAAGTACTGGGAACCCCTCTTTTTCCTCCCAGATATTCCCCTCAACCTCAATTCCCCACCTTGAGGAGCCCCAACAAGTTCCCACACCCAAAAATGAGAAACAGTTCAGGCGCCCTCAGCCCATCTGAGGTATTTTCATTCTTATACCATCACCCCCTGCCCATTTCCAACAAATACCGAGACGAGGAGACAACTAGGATCAATACAGATTACCCATCGGTATAACATAGGTAAAGTAAGAGAAACCTAGCATCGAAATAACTCAAGTTGTCCCACTAATTTAATAGGCATTCAATAGTAACCATTCACGCCTGACAACACTTGACTGGTCTTTTCACTATAAAAGGTGTGGTCTGACACAAATGTATGAACGAATAGGAGAGCAAGCAGGAGAACGAGTTGGGAGGAGAGAAGAGATGCCAGAGTTGCCCAACACCAGAGCCCAGAGACACCGGAATGTCGAGACCCTGAGGAACTGCCGTGCGAAAGAGCAGAAGCGTGTCAATGCCATGTCCCCAGGGAGTCAAGAAGGGTCCTTGTATGGGAGCCGAGAGGCGTGCTGGTGCCACGTAGAACCTGTGTATGTGAATGCTCATTCCCCTGGGCCGGTGAGACAGCCCAGAAGTGTCTGAGGGGCAGGTGGTGGGACACTGACCTCGGAACAAACAGCCGGAGTGAATCGGCAGCGCAGAAGTCAGCCCGGTGAGTCTGAAAGCTTTGAAGAGCCGGGTTATGAAGAGCACGATACAAGGAAATGCATAAGCAAGAGAGCTGCGTTTGAATGGGCGTTTGTTGGAAGCTGACTGGAAGTCTTCAACAAAGATACAACAGCCTAAGCGTGAGGCGTGCGTTTGTGTTGGACAATGAAACAATATGAATGAAAGAGGGCCAGAAGCCCGTGGAAAAGGTGCAAGAGGCAAGAAGGAAAAGACAGCATATAAGAGGGTGCGAGAGACCTAAAGTGGCCCAGAAGGCCCTGGAAAAGGTGTAAGAAGCACAAAAGGAAAGGACAGTATAAAAAGGGTGCAAGTGACACGATAAGGAAGAAGCAAGTGCAAGAGTGCACAAAAGCATGAAAGAAGCATGCAAGAAGCACAATCAAGATAAGGCATAAAGGTTGGTGGAAGTGTGCACGGAAAAGGCGAAAGAACATAGGAAAATGGTGTAGGAAGCATCTGAAAATAAAAAGTGAAAAAGGAAGTAAAAGTAACGAACCAAGGGAGGGGAAAAGGGTCAGAGCAGTCGCGATGCGGAAGAGCCTAGCGTTTCCGAAAGCCTCCGATTCTACCCCATAAGAGGATGATGTGCAGGAAAGATTGTACATGAGAAAAGGCACATCCTGACCAGCTGACTTGTTTTGAAAGCTGAAAGAGGCCTGAGCTTGGGGAAGGGAAACCCAAGGGACCTATTGAAGAAACGGACTGTTTTGCATTGAAATCTGAAAGTAAACAAGTTAAAGCTTGGGGAAGGAACCCCCAAGGAACTCAAGGACATTGGAGGCGTTTGAGTTCATGGTAAGGGCCCTGTGGAGAAGGTTGTACTAATAGCCCTGGTGAGTAAACCCATCTTTGTGACATTGACCAAATTAAACCTGGTGAAAAAACCACCTGAAACAAACTTTGGTTTTGCCATTTTTGTTGAATCACAATATTTCCTTTTCAAAAGACGATCTATCCCATTTTTGTACAGTGTGATGGCACGCATAGGTTTAGACACAGACTGACATATTTCGGACAGACGACTGCCATTAGAAGTATCAGTTAAGGGAACCATCCATTTAGAGTTACGGCCAGTCAGGCATTCCACCACCCCAGGAACTTCAATAAATAAAGGTTTTAAAACAAATACTTTTGAGTCTGTCTCTCTTGATAGCATGCCCGTCTCACACCCGTTTCACATTTTGTACACTATTGTCATGTTCGCCATATGGATAAAGAAGGAACATTTAAATTAACCTCTGAAAACGTACTGCACATGGAGCCAGAATATTTCCTTGAAGGTCAGCTCAAAGATCGAAAGTGAGCCTCAGGCATTAGCCCGGTAAAAGCCAAAGCCCCTGGAATGGAGTGTTAAGTCACTTGTGAGAAAAGCTTGCCTTAATTATGCAAAGCTTCCAATTATTCAGTCCCTAAGAGGGAAACCTCAGACGATGGGCCGATAGCTGGTTTAGCCACTCCCTCAGGGAGTGACACTGTGGCAAGCTTCACCCCGGGCTAGGGATTCTTGGACCATGGCCATATGGAAAGTTTAGTCCCCGTTTGAAGATTCTCTGAACCAAGTCCAGAACGTAGACATCTGGACAGTTCCTCCTGTGAATGATAATCATGGGAACAAGTCACAAGGCCGGGGTACTGAGGAAAAAAGGAGGACTTCGGATGTTTCTTGAAGACGTCAATTCGTGAAGATCTGAAGGAGGAAGTTGGTGAAAGATCTCCCAACAAGCAGTCTTTCCCTTAATTAAAAGTCAAGAAAAAGCAGAGTACAAGGAGCAAAGTTCTCATGAATGATGCACCGAATGCACCCCAAATAGAGCATGTGGGGTGTGATGCAGGTAACAGTTTATCGCAAGACCTTCCGAACGAAACAAGTTTGTGGGGTGTAAGCAGAAGACCGTGGAGAAGTGGCATACATAAAACACAACGAAACCTAAAGAGGCCACATGGCACCAAATAAATGTAAAGAGCAACTGCTGCCAAGGGAGGTGTCTGTGCCATGCAGTAGGGAGAAAAAAATGGGTTCTTCAGCATTACAAAACTCTGGGTTTGATCTGTTGATGAGGAGTCACGCTAGTATGAAAGAAAGGGGACGGGACATGGACATTTCTGTGTTCCAAATTTGCTTACTGCTTACACTGTGCCTTACTTTAACCAAGGCCATATATGAACATCGATAGCTATACATCTATAACATACTGCTATATTCAATTGCAATCTTAAGCAGTAGTGCAGGGTAATAGATAGGCAAAATCACTAAAAATCAATCATGGCACAACCAACTGCACACATACATACTATACAAGTTGCCAAACCAGTTCTGCAGGTGAGTGTTCAATTTTGTAGCAATTTCTTATTTAATCATGCGAGCCCTCAGAAGGATATTACACATGGCAAAAACAGGTAACTAAACCAAAATTTTAATTGGAGAAGCAGGTTTCTAAAAACAATTTTCTCTTTCAGGAGAAATGGAACATTCCTACCTTTGCTTTCTGGAAGAATTTGTGCTTTAATAGTTCTGCTGCAGTTGGCCTAGAAAGTGAAAAAACATGCTCAGTTACAAAGCATAGTGAAACTATGAAACTGACTGAATCCAATCATACTAGTTTGTAAAGGTAGTGAGGACAATATGCTGTTATTAGGGGAACCAATCATAACACAGCGGCCTATTTAGGTGTTAAAATCACGTAATAAAGCAAGAATGTAGCCGTTTTACAAAATAGTGAAAAAGGCACAATTGGTCGATGCCTCATTGATGACTAACAATAGGATGGGAAAGCTTAGACAGACAAATGGTTGCACAGCATTTACTCCTTTATGATTGATCTAGTGGTCTATAGATTATATTTAGTGAAGTAAAAAACAAATAAAAATTGCAAAACTTTCGTACAAGGCCTTATTGTCATAAGAAAATGGCTTCAAGAGACAATTACAAATGATCAAAACAGATAGTTCATTTTCAATGCAGGAAATATATGGGATATATCACTCCCTGTAATCGTATTTTTGATGCTTCTATCTGCTTAGATTCACATGCTATACATAGGCCGACATCTAGCGGTAGCCACAGAAAATTAAATTTTTTGTTTTTCGAAACTCAAAATAGGACATCGACAGGCCGAGCCAGTAATACCATTGCTAGTGTGACGTCTCCTGTACCCATGGTCCTTCACGCGTCAAGGTCCCTCGGACTGTTTTGTTTATGACATGAGGTAGCATGAAGTGTAGCGCGAGTATAGATGTAATAATGCAGATAAAGGTATGTGAATCTGCTTTAGAATGTTTGTCAATCCAGTAATGCTGAGTAAAAGTATGTATGGAACTCCATGTAGCTGCTTTGCAAATGGCATCTAGAGGGACTTTGCAATAAAGGCCAAAGTAGTTCCTGTACCTCTGGTAGTGTGAGCTCTTGGTGTGGAAGGCACAGTCTTGTTTGATAATGAGTAGCTGAGCTATATAATAATAATAATATCTAGTTTTATATAGCGCTACAAGCCCGCAGGCATCTTAGCGCTGAGATAAGTGTTGATAATATTATCCCACAGCGTGGTATTGGTTGGTAATCAATTTATCAACCAAGAAAGGATGAAACGTTGAGTTGCCCTGCCAGGATTCGAACCTGCATCATCAGGCTGCACACAGATGTCAGAAACAGGCGCTACACTCGTTATTCTATCTGGCCAGCTATGCATTTAACTATCCAATTGGAGATGGCGTTTTTAGAAACGTGATCACCTTCCCTGCCAGGTGCTATGGAGACAAGCAGTTTTTCTTAGTGGGTTTGTCTTGTTTACATAGTAAAAACCACATTCCTTACATCTAGTGTATGGAGGTTCTTCTCAGCTGAGTTTGAAGGATTTTGAAAGAAAGTGGGTAGTTCAATGGATTGATTAACATGGAACTTGGATATGGACTTAGGTGAAAACCTACGGTGTGCTCTTAGTACCAACTTGTCTTTGGAGAAAACAAAGAAAGGGTTGTGCTGAAAGCTTGTAGCTCACTTACCCTTCTTATGGAGGTGCTGGATACTAGAAAAGATGTCTTGTATGTTAGGTGTTTAAGGCTGGATTTGTGGATAGGCTTGAAGGGAGGACCCATGAGCTTTGACAGTACCATATGGAGATGCCACCCTGGAGACAGGTTGGAGATGGGGGTGGGGAGGTAACGTCTCTCTACTCCCTCCATGAAATCCTTAACAGGGACTTTCCACCAGGACACCTTGTTCTGTGAAGTGATACACATGGACAGTGCCGCTAGGTGAACCTGGATGGAGTTGAATACTAGGTCAGAGTCTAATAAGTGGAGCATGTAGTGAATAATGTGTGATGGAGTCCATTCTATAGGGTTTACATTTTTTGACTGCCACCATGTTACAAATCATTTCCACTTGTTAAAGTAACAGTGTCTGGTGTTAGGTTTATGTGCCTTCTTGAAGATTTCAACCCACCTTTGAGGTAGTTTTCCAAACTAGGACTTCAGGAGCCAGGCTGCCAAGTTCATAGACTGAGGATGTGAGTGTAACGTTGTCCCCCAGTGTTGGGTGAGCATGTTGAAGGGGCACAGGAGTTGGATTGGTTTGCACATTGCCAGTTTGAGCAGATACGGAAACCAAGTTTGTCTCGCCCACTTCGGAGCAACTAGGATTAGAGTTGCTTGTTCCTGGTGCATTTTGTGCACTATCCTGCTCAGGAGTGGTGTCAGTGGAAAAGCGTAAGCAAATATCCCTGACCAGTTCATCCATAAGACGTTCCCCTTGGATCTGGGTTGGGGAAACCTGGATGCAAAGTCTGGGTATTGTGTGGTATTGTTTTTGTTTTATTGTTGCAATTGTGGTTTACAGCAAACCTTACACAAAAGGAATGTACAGAATCAAACTTCAATGACACAAAAACAGCAAGAAAATCATACATTATCTAGCCAATGATCTGAAATAATTTTTGAAAAATTGTTTAAAGCGAAAATCAATGATACATTCGTCCCCCACATTAACCTGCACCAGAACAAGTTTGTAAAGATATCCAAGTTGTCACCAAATTTACCAAAGTTGAAACATGACCTAATGTTATCAAAAAAGGGACAAGCAATAACCCAGTGTTTCAAGGTTTCTGTTATATCAACATCTTTGCAAAATCTACAATGTGCTGGATTGCCAAGTAGTTGCAATACCTCCAAGTGCTTTATTCTTTCCCTTGTGTGGAACTGATTCAACCTGAAACTGAGGTAGTTAGCCTTTGCTTTAGTCACATGGAAAATGTTGTAGGTACAGTGGTATGCACACTCTCATGTCTAAAGTGTGAGTATTGTACATATGTAGCATATGAGCCGATGGAGTCTATCGTTTAAGCCCAATCAGACCTGAAAAAACATTTTTACCACAACTGGTCGCTGTATCAAGTCCAGCTCAGTACCACCAATTGAGAACAATATTCCTTGCATTCTGGACTTGAAGAAATTGACAGAGGCATTTGTTTCATAACTCGATTCAAGTCCACATACTGCGAGTTCTCAACCACTGCATTTGGAATTGTCAGGGATAAATACAAACCTCCTTCCACAGTGTGCCTTGTATTGTATCCAGCAAGTTCTCAAACATTGTATAAGCAGATGTCCAAGCCGTATAACAGGACCAATTGTATCTTAGCCAGACAGAAACAATAGATTAGTAGTATGGAGAACTTGCACAATCTGACCATCAAGTTTTCTCTTTTCGGCATAGAGAATGTTCTTCCATGCATCCGCCAAGACCTGGTTGGTAAAATTGCATCCCAAATAGGTCACAGATACTACTTGTTCGACACGTTCAGAGCCCATCACCCAATGTTTGACTTTTGCTTTGGAATTCTTAGGGATGATAACAAACTTAGATTTCAATCTATTTGGGGAAAGGTCGTTGCCAGTGCGTACCTAAGAAAAAGATTCAGCATAAATTGGAGGCCCCACGGCATACGATCAAAAAGGATGAAGTCATCAGCAAGGACCAGCCAGTCCATTTAAGACTGCCCAGCTGTGCTGGCGAGATGGATGGCCCATTCCACAGGCCTTCAACATCACTTCCATAGAGGTTAAAGAGGATCGGCACAAGCGTGCATCCTTGTTTGAGACCCACGTACGAGTTGACTGATCTAGACAATGACCCCTCCTTAGTCATGCGTACGCTTAGTGTGGTATCAGTATGGAGAAGGGCAAGCAATTGCACTAACTTTCTGGCAACAATCATGTGGAGTAGTTTTGTCCACAATGTGGATGTAACCACACAGTTAAATGTGCCAGACATATCCATAAAGGGCAGTTAGACAGGTCTTGCTTGACTATGATGGATGTTTTCACGTGCATGCATCAAAAGAATGGCATTCAAGGAAACACCCAGTTGCTGCCTAAATCCCACCTGGAATCTACTGAGTAGATGAAACAGTCTGAATCACATGTTGAGCTCCCTCAAGAGCAGTATAGCGAAAACCTCGCTGGTGACGTCAATAAGGGCGATGGGCCTGTAGTTCCGATCCGTAGGATCACCCTTTTTTAGAATCGGAATAATGATGGATTGTGTCCAAGAGACTGGAATAACGTGGGTCAGATGTATTTGGTCAAACATAGGTTTTAAAAGCCGTGACCAGATCTGAGGGGCATCCTTCAAAACAAACAGAGGAATTCGATCCGCACCCAGCGCACGTGATGGCTTAATTCTGCCTATTGCCCACATTATGTCTTCTTCATCCCACAGGCATGTGCTCTTACAAACCGGACCCAGAACCGATTCATGGACAGCGTTGAGTATCAAGCAGAGAGTATTTGGTATTATAGAAATCAACCCAAGATTGTTCCTCAATCGGAGAGCCATGCCTGGGCCTTTACCACCCAAAGTGCGATTGATTGTATCCCAGAATTTGTTTTCCCTGCTGATACAAAGTTGGCGAAGTGTGGACTGATGAATACAAAGATTTGATTCAATCTTTAGGGATATAACTAGATTAGTATGCAGTTGGCACACCTTTTTCCTAGCAGTGATGTAATCGGGGTAAGACAACCCCTGCTCCTTGAGCGCAGCCAGATATTTCTGTTTGAGTCTCTTTGACAGCAAAATTCTATTATCAGGCAAGTACATGGAAGTCCCTCCACTTATGAGAGGTTTATCTCGGATGACTCTCTTGACACAGTCTATAATAATTTCATAGGGTGCATTAACACTGACCACTCCCGGGCCAGATTACTAGAACCTGTACTCCGAGTTAAGGAAGTGTTGGTCAAGAATGTGTTGAATTTTTCCAGTCTTGCGACTCAATTGGGGGGCAAGCCCTCCACTAGCCACCGAAAGGCCAACCAAATCCGGTCTTAAGTCTCAGAAAAACCAGAGAATATCAAGAGTAGATCGTCACCCAAGGCGGTGTCAACGTGGTTTAAGTATCCATATTTGAGGCGAAGATTGGTCAAAATGTAGAGGTAGTCGATCCGAGATGTTCAACAGCCTCTCTGCTATGTGTACACAGGACAGTCTGTGAGGGAAGAAACTCGATATGGAACATACCCCATTCACTGAGAAAGCGGTCCAAGCTAGTCCCCCACGGGGCATTGTAATGCAGCGACAAGGGGATAACTTCACCACCACTGTACATGGATCCCCGTTCACAGTTGGCGTTAAAATCGCCCCCAAGGATTATATTGTTGGTTTTGCCCCAGTCGAATCAGTCTTGAAAGATAGCACTTAAGGAGTCGTGCATCGTCTTCAAGAGAAGGCTGTGCGGGTTCCAATACATGTTGATCAATAAAATCGAAGGCTGCCGCTATCAACCATTCATTGTGGAAATACATTTGTACTTCCACACACATTTCATGAAATCAACTCGACACTAGTTTTGCCAGGGTTTACCCACGCCCTGTCTGATGACTTCAAAAGGTTTGAGGGCAGGTGTGGAGTTGTTGCGCACAACAAAGATGGCCGTCTGACAGAGGAGCTGCGCAGTCCCGCATCGATACGCACCTAAAATCCTTGTTTAAGGGTGTGTTGTACATGTAGAGCGGTTCGCCTGTGCTGCTGAACACCCGCGCTACTGAATCGTCTGGGTCTGATCCCAATCGGCTGCCCGAGTAGCTCGCTGGATCCCTGCGGGCCTAGGGATGCGCTGAAAGCCGTCTACCCCTTCCACTCAATGTGCACCTGAAGGAGCTGGTGAGCGTGGTGTGGAGGTTGCTCGTGGTCCTCGCCACTGCGTTGCCATCAAGAGAGACGCCAGCTTCAGGGGACGGGAACCTACCGCATATCCCCTCAGGAACCTCCCAGGTCCATCTAGCCGCCCCTCGGCCCCATGTGCTTAGCCCTCGCACAAGGGCTGTGCTGCTACAGTCACCTATCCGCGCATCCTGGAGCGACACTGTCTGAACACTGCATGACTATCGGAAACCTCCCAGAGAATAGGAGTGTGCCCCTGTGCTATCGCTGAGGTTTGAAGGATGCGTGGTGCCTTTCACGGATCCCCTTACCAAGTGCTCCAATAATGGCAAGCTGTTGAGGAATGAGTCAATCTCAGCGAGGGTTGCTGTATCAAAGTTGGCATAGAGTGTGGAGTAAAAGGAGTGGAATACCCTAGTCACCTCGGGTAAGGTGTGAACCAGTGCCCCAGTCGTGTCCTGCACAAATGGAATGGGATGACTTCCCCCTGCTGTTTGTCCAGGCTGGCAGTGGCCTTCAAGAGGACCGTGGGGATATCAAGTGTGTCAAAGAGTATTTAGTACTTGACACCTCAAACAGTGAAGTGCAAGTTTTGGACCTGGCCAACAGGTTGGGTCACATTTGGACAGTAGGTCAGATATCGAGGACACCTCTGCATCCAAGTTCAGTGTTTGTGTGTTCCACAGTACATAATCTTTAATGAGTCCCATGTCCTCACTAGTCCAAATTGCCCCCTTGACAAATCCTTCCAGAAACGCTGTTCATTTAAGCAGTTCGTTGAACACAGTCTGCTGTCCTATAAAACCCCCACACCCCCCACTCCCGCCACTCCCGCCACATGTCTTGGGTCTCAGCCAAGGTCTTTAGTGCAAGATGTAGGCTGTGTAAATTTGACAGAAAGGAAAATACGAGGTCTTGAGATGGAAAAGCTACAGAACCCTTGGGTGGCAGACAATCTTTGGCCTACAGTCCCTGAGTGAAGGGACTGTAGGCCCGGGTAGACCAGTGATTCCTCCATTGTTGGTAGTAGCCAGCCCTTGCCAGTGACATTGAAGGCTAGAAACCTTGTTCTCTTTAGAAGGGCTCAAGGTAGCAATAATGACAAGTTGAGCAGCCGAAGTCCCCTCTACCCTATTGGAGGACTCATGGTACAGTCCAGACAGGGTGACTTCTTTTTAGGATCCGATGCATTGTGAGAAGTTAAGTCACATCTAGTTCTACCAAGGGGAGACAAAGTCCTACTTGGCGAGCCACCTAGAGAAGTCAGAGTCTGGCGCCTCTAGGGCCAAGCCTCCTAAATGGGACCTGTTCCCTCTGAGTGCACCGAAGTGCGCCTTAATAGAAACCATCTCCAGGTCTGTAATGTCTCTCAGGAGCTCCCTAGTGTATGTAGAGACTAAATGGAAAGAGTCCTCCAGAATTGTACAGTCATGGTGTGGACCATCGTTCTCACCACCCCCTGCCTCAACAGGCAGAGGACGGGTCAGTGACTGAACAGCACAGAATTAGTAATTGGACCTAGAAGACAGGGAAAAGCCCCCTTGTAAGTTCCCAAATATAAATACTTGTGGAGAAAGGGGGGGGGGGGGGGAAATGGAGCGGGAGATAAAGTCAAAGATTGTTTTAACTGAGAAAAGGGTTCCTTGGCAGAAGCCAGAGGTTTTGCCATAATCCCTGGTGAGTGTCCTTTTTCATTACGGCCCTGTACAAATTGCTGGGCAGCAGAGGTGTGAAATCTTACCACCTTCCTGGAGACCATAACCGGAGGAGCAGATGTACACTCCTACATGCATTCCACCTCAGCTAGCCCCAACACTGCCGTGTTACCTGAAAAGTCAGCTGAGCTTGGAGCAGTGGTTTTGATTGAAAGCAGCAGTTCATGCCAGCCCATTACATGAGCTAAGGTTGCCAGATTATTGATACCCACTGCCCTGGTCTCCTATGTCCTTACCCAGCCCAAAGCCACTCCCTCAGGTTTTGCATTGTTCATCACCTGATGTGTCGTGGACAGCACCACAGTTAGAGGCCACTAGAGCACTGAATGAGGAAACCCTCTCTAGCGTACCACTCTCAGATGCAGAGTATAAAGTTTGAATAGGTCATACAAGGTGAATCGCAGAATTCAAATTTCCAAATAACAAATAAAACAGTAGATCCAATGGATGATAGCCCACGACAAAATTCCAGGTCAGTTTAAGGGCACCAGAGCCCACAGTCTCCACCCTAACAAAAGAAACAAAGCAGCAATGGGTCGGTGGATCCATTGGCATACACAGTGGATCAAACTCAACTCAGCAAAAGGGTAAGCTCAAAGGCACCAAGGCCTGCAGTCAGGCCCTAGGTAGGTACAAATAGTTGATGTGAAAGGAGAAGCAGGGCAAGACATGTGCCTGTTCAGGAACCCAAGTTCAGTTCAGGACAAGGAAACGGATCAAAGACAGATATACAAGTGGTCCAAGTTCAGCTCAGCAGAAGTGTCGGCTCAAAGGCACTGAGGCCCCCAGTCACCGCCCTAATCACGGTTTGTCGGTTGTTAGAAGAAAATGGCCAGATCAGTACAGAGACCCGTGTCTGCTCCAAGGCCCTAGCTCAGATCAAGAAAAAGAATAAGTGTTGTCTCAAAGGCACCAGAGCCCACAGTTACCAGCCAAAAGCAAGGTAATATCGGGCACAAAGCTAGTGGAATGGCTCGATTGGAGGAAGCTGTGTTTGAGAAAAAAAAACATTTACTTTGCTTCTGCTCTCTGTCCTGGGTTGGCTCAAATGCAAAGATGCCTGCAGTCACCACCCAAAATAGGTGTGCCCAGTGCGATCCAAAAACAAAGGTTCAATAGGTCAAAGTTGTATCCATGGAAGATGCCGTAGCTGCTCCATGACCAGGGTCGGCTCAAAGGCACCAGGGCTGCAGTCCCCACCCAGGAGTGAAGCAGCTGGTTCGAGAATACACCAAGCTGTTTGTTTTTGTTTGTGCCGCAACCTCTCAAATCAAGAGACTGATGCTTTAGTTACTATAAGGTGCAAGACAATCGTAGAAAACTGGACTGGACGTAAAAAGAAGCTCTCAGCCGAACAGTGGAATGGCTTCTGAGTAGCATAGATATAGAAGTAGGAGAAGAGTGGCAGAGCGTCTTTAAGGGTCACACTAATGCATGCTCCCCGCATTCCCGCAAAATGAGACCCCCCTCCTCACTGTACTCCTGCGCCTGTATGAAGCAAGTCCAAGTTATTAAAATACCTTCCGGCATGTGACGGACGGACCGCACAGACCGCTATCCAACTCAGCCAACTCTGGGCATAGTGCGTTTTGGCTTGTGGCGAGCAAGTCTAAAGCAGGATAGCCCCAGTGGGAAAAGACATTGTCCAAAATTCCTCTGTTGAGTTGCCACTCGTGTTCGTCGGGTAAGGTTACCTCTGCTTAGAGAGTCTGCTAGAGAATTGAGTTCCCCTGGAAAGTTTTGAGACACTAGGAACATGTTCCGCTTGAGTGCCCACTTCCAAATGTTTTGGGCTAGCCTGGACAGACTTGGAGAGTGTGTGTGTCCCCTTGCTTGTTTAAGTAAAACATGGCAGTGGTGCTGTCTGTGAGGACTTGCACAGTTTGACTTGTTAAGTGCACCTGAAAGGCTTGTGGGGCTTTGAGTACAGCTAATCTCTACAAAAGGTTGATGTGATTTTGGGCTGTGTGGTGTAGGTAATGGGCTCCACATCTGGAGATAGAGGTGCCTGTAGTAACTATTGCATGCACTGGAGGATTGTAAAAGAGTTTTCCTTTTAACAGGTTTTACTTTGACCACCAGCATAGCGCTTGTACTGGGGTTAGAGAAACAACCACTACATCGCCCCTAACACCACTTGCTGAGACCATTATTTTGCTAACCAGTCTTGCATAAGGCGCATGCACAACAGTGCATGCAGAACCAAATAAATGCATGAAGCCATCATCCCGAGCAAGTGCATTGCTTTCCACAAGGTTATTTGACGACCAGCTAGATACTAAGGTTTTTGCAGCAGTATGTTTTGCACTCTTTCGTTTGACGGGAAAACTAGACCAACGCATAAAAAAGCAGTGTCGCAAAGCAATTTGCTATGCAATTCTGTAGGTTTGTTAATCAAATTGACACTTGTGTAGCAAAGCTAGCTATTTAAGTTACCATTTTCAATCAAATCCCAGCTTGACCTGTGGTTCTTTTGCACGTGAGGTCTCTTCACCCGCTTTTCTCTGTCCACTTCAAGTTCAAAGGGGCTAATGGAGAGAGAGTGTGCAACAGTAATCTCCTCCACTCTAAGTGCCAAAGGTCTGTGTGGCAGGGCTATGAGACTTTAAGGCGTCCCGCCACATATATTCTTAATGACTTACTGCAATTCCTGTAAGTCCTCTCTGATTTACCTAACTTTATGTTTCCAGGGCTTTCAACAATCTGCCCATAAGTATCCTCAACAGAGATGTCACAATATCTGCTGATTGAAGCATGCAACATGTACAGTTTTCAAAAGAGCATTTATTAATTAGCTGACGAATTGTTATATATATATATATATATCAATCATTTTTCATTTTCAGTTAACGCATACAACAGTACATACAGATACATTGAACATAAATTCTATGTTTTATAAATGAAAAACGCATTCAAACAAATGTGTATACAAAACCAAAATTCATATAGACACCTGTCATTTTCTTGTAGGATGGTACAGAAATCAGTATCACATATTACAAGTAACAGTGTAACCAATACACAAAGTCAAATAAATCTAACTTCAACTATCAGTGACTCTCCCTAATCCAATTTCTAAATTTGAGTTGCTGATTGAGTTAGTGATCAATATGCATCCTCTATGTTGACCTCTTGGGTGTCAAAGGCCAGACAGAAAAGTGACCAAACCTTTGGTCTGCGTCAGGGAAATATTCTCTTCATCTTAAAAGGACAGTTGTGCACCCTATGTGCTGTGTTCTTTGATGTTTTGACTTTAAGATGGAACTGCCTTCTTCTGGGCCATAGATAAGGTCTCCCTAGAGGAGGAACATACTAATACATACAATTAGTACAGAGCTAGTCTAAACTGTCTGAAATAGCTCTGAGGGATTTTCTTAAAAACAAATTCAAACAAAACAGTAGAGAAGAAATCTCTTTTGTGCAAGACCAGAGCACCACTGACCTTGTCACTGTTCCTCACATGTACACCTAGAGGGTCGCGGGCCAGTGTTGCCTCACGTTGGTTTCATCCTAGATCCATGTTGTATCTTTGATTGGTGTCTCCCGGGACCTGTTGGTAACAGAACAGGTGGGTGAAAGCTTTACGTTCACTCACCTTGGAGCCCACTCTGTTTAACTAAAGAGGGCATTGCATGGCTTTGCGAGATTAAGTGATTTGTATTTTAATAAAGCTTAGGGAAGAAATGTACCTTAGTTGTCCCTATGTCTTGGGAATTCTCAGAGGTATGGCCTTCAAGGAAGAGCTGTGGCGGTGTCTCCCGTCTACACTGGGAGCTGTGTCATCCTGTAATGTAAGGTGTTTGAAAAGAAAGTTGTGTTACATTATTAGCTTGGCTCTATTAGTGTGGGGTGGGGGGTGGAATGGTTTTTTTATGTTCAAAGGGATAAGTGGTCCCGTTTCAACAGAGTATATGAAATCCATGCAGCAAGTCTGCTTATTAGTGGCTTTCTACTGCGACTGTGTTGGTGCAACCTTGCCGTTGTGATGGCAAACCAGATGCATCTGTAGGAGGTAGTGTATTCGGGCCCACAGTCTGCCCACACAGTCATCCCACCCTAATTCAGTTCTGTGGACGAACCAATCAAGTGTAGTGTCCGTGTGGACAAGCGTACATCCCTGATGTGAGAGTATGGTCAGCAGTGCCCCAGTTGCGTTTATGTGCACATGCTGGATCAGTTGGAAATCCAGACTTCTCTGGTGAGCTAGTATTGGTGTGCTAAGGGGCTATATCAGTGTTTGTGACCAACATAGGGCTGTTCAGTTCCTAATGGTGCACATGTCGGACATGCAATGATGTCCCATCAGTGATGGCCGCTTCTGGCAGGGAGCCCAAGTTGGCTAGTCTATCAATGTTTGAATCACTGGGATGTGGGTCTCGAAGGGTGCCGTAATGGGTTTACGGATGTGTGGGAACCCCGTAAACTGCTATACTAGTTGAGGGTCGTGCATCCTGACTCCAAACATATATGTGCCCCAGGTGGGTAAAGTAAGGAGGTGCTCAGCCTTCAAGGATGGATAATAGTAATCTGGTGTCTAAGCTTTATATTACAAACTAGTGGTTGTATGTGGGGGGAGTTTGGGTTAGGTTGTTTAGGACTGGCCTGTGCCATCCAAAATGCAATGGACAGGATTGGAGAGATTGGGGTGGCAAAGGGGTCATTCAGCTAAACGGCCCTGTGGGTTGTGCTTCGTTCAGTCCCCTTATGGTGGATTTGAGCCTGAACATCCACCAGGCTTCCTTATGAAAGTGCACTTGTCGCACTTGTGGTGTTCATCACTCTATCACCCACCAGTGCATGTCATCAGGGCCATGTTAATGTTCTATACTATATAGTGGGAGACTAGAGGAGCAGAGTGTGTTCTGCAATGCATTCTTGATCTGTGTTCCCCAATTCTTTTGTTTACCTGTCTCTGGGTCTGGTCTACATAACCTAAACTGCAAGGGCATTCTATAACGAAAATTACATTGGTCGTTTCACAGTTCGAGAAGTGGTAGAGTTCCCATACCTGGTCATCCACCTTGAATGATTTAATTTTCTTTGTAAATTTACACACTGTACATGTTCTGCAGGGGTGGTGCCCTCTACCCTCCCTCAAGGTCCACATTCTTGTTATCTTTTTAATTATCCTTTCATGGGTCAAGAATTCCTTCAAATTTTTAGAGCGTTTCAACGCTTGTCATGATCTCTGCTTCCAAAAGATCAGGACTTGCCCGACTCCCTTGGAAGCAGACCCATAACCCCGGTTCCGAGTGCCAGCCAGTCCCAATTGGGACCTTTTGGACCCTGTCCTGGTGCCAGTGGCACCAGGCTCATAAAGATGCCCAGTCCCAGCGCTGGAAGCGCCGGGCTCATAATGCTTGGGTGGACTTACCTGCAGCAGACCATGCTGCTTACTTACCTGCCAGTTGAACCCCTGATCCTCTTCTGTTTGGGACTACTTTTCCTGTTGGGTGGGGCAGGAGCCACTCCCTAGGTTCAGAACACTGGAACTCTTCTGGAAAGCAGGAACTCTTTTCTTACCTAGGCGTGGCTGTGGAAGGAGACACCTAAGCACTACAGGAGGCCATTTAAACCACACCCGATGGATGAATCTTGCTTTGCGTTATTCTGCATTCTCTGCAGCAGAAAGCTCATCGTGTCTTCTGCTTCTGATCCTGGGCCTAAGGGAACAAAGGCTTACCATCCTGGAATCCAGTCTTCAGCAGCACCTGTAAAGACAAAGAAAGAACAGGTTAGCACTATGGTCTTCAGTGGCAGCGCATCTCTTACCTGGTCCATCGGCTGTCACCAACGCCTCGCGCTGCATTCCGGCATCTGAAAGACAAAGGCTTACCAGATCTTTGCACGCTCCGGAGGCCTTCGGCGCTGCATCCCGCATCTGAAAGACAAAAGAAGGTGCGTTTAAAGACATTGGGCAACTTTATTACTCACGTGCCATTACTCCTTCCCACGCCGAATCCAGTGGGTATTCCAGCACCCTTCAGCTTCTCTAAAGCTCCGAACTTGTACCTGCAAGATAAAAGGGACAGTTAGTGATCATCGTGAAGCAGGCTACAAGCGCTTACTTACGTGCTTCCAGGCGCTTCTATTCCTCACGCGGGTTCGATCCTCAACTCTCATCAGCCCACCATCCGCCATCGCCGGAACCCTGCAAAACAAGAGATATCATTACAAAAGACTTTTAAGACATTTGAAGTGCCCAGAACTTACCGTTCGTGCAGTTAACGACGGACAGCAGTCCTCTGAGGTCAAGAGGCCTGCACCCTTATCCAGTGAAGAAACTGATTACGGCACCCTGCCCCGAGGCAGATGGAGAGCTCGGCGTTCACTTATCTAAGGTGAGGGCGTTAACCTTTGGGGTTCTACAGGAGAAGAGAAAGGGAAGAGGAGAGAGACACCCAATAACCCCAGTTCATTAATCCCATATTTTCTATCTGCAGACATCTTACTCTTCGAGTCAGACATACAGTGCACAGAGGTCCAGCCCAAAGAGCCAACCGTGTGTTACACATCACCTTTGAAGATACGGCATTCACCCAGTCAAGACCGGCGCCTCTGCGGGAATCAGATGAGCGTTACAACGCCATCCTTGGGAGAGGTTCCTCAGGGAGGCTCAGCTGGACCAAGGGCCAAAACCTTTTAATTAGCCCTTTTAGTTTGGTGGCATCTGGACTGAATGTTGCGACACAAGTGATGATGTTTTCTTCTGTAGGATGGATTTTGGGTTGAAGTAGTTCTCTCTCTCTCTCTCTGTATTTAGTGTATATAGTGCTCTTTTTCTTGGGTTCTTAAGGAGTTTCCTCAGATACCCACGGGCCTCTAATCTGGTTTGCAGGGCTGCAGCATGGTCGCTGGATAATTCAGTTTCTGTACAGTTCCTTCTTACTCTCAGGAACTGGCTGTAGCGTATATTATCCCTCAGATTCTTCTGATGCTTGCTCCTTTAGTGGAGAAGTGTGTTTCGGGCAGGTTGCTTTATTAAGAGAGTGCAGGTACGTTTTTCATTTTGTACCTGAATGGTGATGTCGAGGAAGTGGATTGCAGAATTGTTCTTATTTATGGTAAACTTGATTTCCTCAGTCTGGGAATTGATCCAGGCGAAGAAGTTGTCAAGAATGCCAGTGTCTCCCTTCCAAATGAAGATATATCAATGCAACGTCACCATTTTGTGATCCTATCTGAAAATGGATTGGTGGCATTGAGAACATATGTATGTTCATATTCAGCCATGCGTGGGTGTTCTAGGAAAGAAATTCTTTTCCAAATAATTGCAAACCAGAAATAATCAGGATGATCATTTTATTAAGCGATCTACACCGTCTTGCAAAGAGCAGTATTTTTTAACTTGACACTCATGCAGTTCCATTCCTAAAAATAAGTTGTTACATAATGCATAATTACAGTATTGATACCGTAAAACACTGCATCATCTCCATGCTCTACAGTAAAGTTTAGGTTGGTGTATCCAAATCTCATAATGCCAACTAGATTTCATTTTGTTGGGGAAGATGCATCATATTGAAGAGTGAACACTTTTGAAAATGTGCATGATCACACAGCCAACTGTTTTCGGTGAAAAACTTAGTTCTGTAACTTGCTGGTTGCATACATCTGTGAAACTGGTGCTTAACCCATAAACTGATCCCATACTCATTGACAATCTTTCTGATCACCCTGTTGCTTTATACCAGCTACCCGTAATGTGAGATGGCCAGAAAACTACAGTATTCCCTTAGTTTGCCCAGTTCTCTGCCTGCTATGCCGGACACACTGCTTAGTCTCTTGCTTTCTTTCCTCTTACATAAAAACACAAATCTAAATAGATGTTGATCCAAAGTAGTTATCAATAGTTCCATCCAGTCTGTACATCCACTGATCTACTGCACTACCATACACTGTAGTTTGCCTACAGAGCTCACTTTGCTCTATGATTGCATTATATAGTAGCACTTGCAGTAGAGAGCTGGCAAAAATGTTAAGAGCTTTTTAAAAAAATCATATCTATAAAATATCTGGGAATAATAGTACCTCAAAAAATTGGGCAATTCTAGGGGGCAAATTACCTGCAACTAATCGCAAGCATTCGTAGAGAAATTGGCAGATGGAATCCATTACAGATATCTTGGTGAGGCAGGATTCAGTCAGTTAAGATGACCATCCTCCCAGTGGTACTATACTACTTTCAGGCTCTCCCGGTGGGCGTTCCCCACACGTTCTTCAAAACTGTAACGAAATTGGTATCATCCTTCATATGGAAAGGGAAAACGCAGAGAATAGCTAGGGCGGTCCTCACGGCACCAACCAGAGAGGGGGGGATGGCACTCTATTCTATCAGGCGGCGCAGTTTAAGGTCCTGCGGGAGTGGTTGGGGGAGAATCCACAGCAGATCTGGGCCAAGCAAGACAGGGCAGTAGCGAGAACCCCACTGGTAGACCTTCTCTGGAAACAGAGGCAACACAGACATGAGAACTTGGGGATAAGTGAAATAATGAGGACCACGCTGGAAGCATGGGATAGCCAAACACGGAAAGGTATTATGACCACAACACTGGGACCCTTTACGCCCATAAGCAGGAATCCGCAATTCCCACCAGGGATGGAACAAGGGGCATATGACAACTGGGAGGAAGCAGGCATAACGAAAATAGGCGAAATGTTCGTGGACAATGAAATTAGGTCACTAGAATCCTGCTTTGCAGGCTGAACGCTCCCCAAAGGCGATATATATAGATACAAGCAGTTAAAACATTGGCTAAATTCCCCGATAATCACCAAGGCGGCAACTAGGGATCTTACATTGTTCGAAACATACATCATCTCCAACACAAAGGCAAAGAAATGGGTATCGACGCTGTATAAATTCATAAACACACAAGGGGAAGAGGTTAAATGGTCATACAGGATCAAGTGGGGAAGAACGCTGGGGGACGAGCCGACGAAAAGACAGTGGGAGGATCTATGGAAACAGATCCCCAAAATGACTCGCTCGGCACAGACTAGAGAGATGTGGATCAAAATCATGACACAGTGGCATTATACCCCAGAGAGGCTGCATTTGATGTTCCCCAACAGGTCAAATCAATGTTGGCGAGGATGTGCCGAGATGGGAACATGGAAATCTATATGGTGGGATTGTAAAGGCATAAAGCCCTTTTGGGAGGAAGTTAAAGGTGAGATGGGTAAAGTGTTCCCGGATATGGGGCTGATTGGAGAATGGGTGTGGCTTTGTGGAATTAGAGATGACATAACAAGGCTATATGATAAATCACAGTGGAGAAGCTTTATGAGACTTCTCATTGCGGCATGGACAACTATTGCCCAGAACTGGAAGAATAAAAACACCCCACTGACCTATACTTGGCTACAGAAGGTATGGGCCCATATAACAATGGAGAAAATCACCCACATAATCCAAGGAACGAGGCACAAGTTTGTAAAGGAATGGGATGGGACTCTGCAACACCTTCAGTCAGACTTTATGGAACAATGGTGCCCCCATAATATCAAAGTATCAGACATCTTCAACGCATAAAAGGAACCCCTTGACACTATGATTTCAAGCGATCCGATGGGTGGGAGGGGGGAAGGAGAGGGGGATGTTATAATGTTTGTTGATTATTCTATGTAAAGAAACAAATATAAACATTTTTTTAAAAAAATCATATCTGTTTATTTGTGCCCATTCATGCAGCTAGCCTTTTACAGGGCGTGCAAAGTATTTTTAACCACTCGCATAGTCTAGTAGATTTTATGAAGGGTGAGCATCGTTTGCAAGGAATGTTTGCAACTTTTAATTAACAATATCTTTGTTTGCAGTAAATGTCAAATACAAGTATCACTGTGCGTTGATGACCTATGCACGGCTGCCCTCTGGGTGGCAACAGTGTAGCAAACAAAGTGGGTTTGTGGTGAAGTGCACGGTTTTGCAGAAAGCACATTTAAATTTTATCTTTGTTGCCATGGCTCGAGTGCATTTCTCTCGAGAAGGTACACCAAGTTTCTCGAACTGCAGGTCTAGCAGAGTTTTAAAGAATTTGCAAGGCCAGACTCCCCTCACTAATGTCGTACTTCAGTGGTACACACAACTGCTGTATTGTTGCTCATGTTATGTCTTGTATACAAATAACTTCTGGTGCCATTATATTAGTAAAACATTAAAAATCAAATGGGTTTGTTTGCTAATCAAGACCATTTTAATTAGCAAACTCAATCCATTTTTGAAAGCTAATGTATGCCTTGTAGACCCTCTTCTGTTTTTTTTTTTTTACACCTCCAAAGAACGGTTTTGTTTTGCTTGGATGATTGAGAATCCCAATTGGAACAGAAGATTGATTGTTCTTTGGGTATTTTGCTTGCAAATTTGGGGTGATTCCCCTGTTATTAGCCAGTCGTCCAGATAAGGGTACACTGGGATTGATTCTCTGCGTAGGTGCACTGCCACTAGCGCAAGTACTTTGGTGAATACCCTTGAGGCGGAGGCTATGCCGAAGGGTAGCACCTTGAATTGGTAGTGTTGGTTTGCTATTTTGAAGCACAGGAATTGTTTGTGCACTGGGAACATTTAAATATTAAAGCGTGCATCTTTCATGTCCAAGGTTGCCATGTAGTCCCCCTGTTTTAGCAGTGGGATTACTTCCTGTAGCATTGTCAAGCAGAGTTTTTGTGGCTTGATATAGTTGTTCGCAGGGCGCAGGTCTAGCACAAGGCGCATTGTTAGGTCTTTTTTCGGCACAAGGAAGTATATTGAATAAATACCCTTGTTTGCCGGGATGATTTCTATGGCGCCCTTTAGAAGCAGCACCTTCACGTCTTCCAACAGGATCCGTTGTACTTCATATGAAGAGTGCCTTTGTTTGGCAGATGATTGATTGCGTTTGGATTAGTTCTGTGCAATAACCGCCCACCACGGTGGAAAGTACCCACTTGTTCGAAGTGATCCCACCCCATGCGTGGGTAAAGTGTGAAATACAATCGTCTACTGGAGTGGCATGGGAGGGAACCTGTAGTGGGTGGTCATTGCTTGGGGGATGTGGGGGGAGGGAGCGTTGAGCCCCCTCTTGAGGAGGATCTGACCCTACTTTGAGACCTTCTTTGGCCACTTTAAAAAACCTATTATGAGGATTGCCCTTGTGACGTCCCCAGGACGAACCTTGACCACCTTGACTGCAATTTGAGACCCATAGGGAGTTTTGTCCTCTGAAATGGTGGGCTGCCTCTTTACCCAAAGGGTTTGTTGGTGAGCTGCCCTATGGATTTGAGGGCGTCAAATCCTCATTTGCGTTCGAGAGCATCCTTCATCAATCTGCAACAAAGCGCTGTGTTCAATGGGCATGTTTAGGAGGATTGCCTGGGTTTCTAGTTTCAAGCCTGATTGGCGTAACTATGCATGGCATTTAATCAGTGTGCCATCTGCACGATTCTCCCTGCATTGCCCGCAGTGTTGTTTTTAAGGATGCAGTTGGCTACTTGTTTCCCCTGTGTCATGGCGACAGCTGTGTTTTGAGGGGCTCGGAGACTGAGTCTATCTGTTGAGTGATTTCATCCCACTTGGGACAATTATAACTGGCTAATAACGTAGTGTTATTAGCTAACTTCCTGCCCTGGGTGTAGATTTTCTTAATCTCCTTGTCAGGAGGGGCTTAGGTAGAGGCTAGAGGGGTTCCTGCCATTTTTCTTGTAGTAGTAACTACAAGAAGAGTAAGGCTTTAACTGCCCCCTAATGTAGAAGGAGTCTGAGGGGGCTAGTCTAAACATCTTCTCAATGCGCGGGTTGACTGCCAGTGTAAGCAGAGAGGGTTGGATGCGTCTCTCTACTGATTGTAACAGGGAGATAAATTGGGCTGCTGATTTTGTATCCCCAAAGAAGTCCTCCACAATGTTTTTGTCGATTTGGGCTTCTTGTGTGTCCATTTTGAAGTGCTCTGCAGCCTTTGGGAGCAGGTCATTCTATTGTAAATGGTTGTCTACCGGAAAGTCAGCCACAGGTGGGTCGGTGTGATCTGGGGACTGGAAGAGGTTTACGTCCTCATGGTCGTCATAATATTGGTCCAAGTCTACCATGTGCCCTTCGTCCTCTGGGTCTGTGTATGTGCCAGGGTCTTGTGAGCCTTGCATGGTATGATAATGGATATCTTGCCCTAGGTCCCGATTCAAGGTGGTAGCCTCGTGGTTTCTAGGCAGGCTCTTGACAGCGGACTGAATGACTGCTGCCCCGCTGTGAGTGGCTGCTGGCCCGCTCTGTGTGAATTCCCTTAAGATTATGGAGGACCTCGGGGCAGTCATCAAAGCAATTAATAAAACAGGACATTCTCCACATAACTTTATCAAATTATTCTGTGGTCCACTGTGAGGATCTTGGTACTACAGAGGGAGCAGGTGTAGGAAGAGCATGTGTAGGTGAGGGCTCTGGTACAGGGGTTTTCTTATGGCGAATAGCCCCTGAAACGAGTTCCCTCGGGTGTAGTGTAATCGCTTGTTTTAGCACCTTGAACCTTTTTATCCTGGGACGAAGGCTTGTGGTTTCTCGATGTTCGGGCTTTACACAGAGTGTCAGGAACGTGCTTTTTGATTAACTTGCTCAATTTTGAGCAATAATGTGCTTTTTCTGGAGGCCGTCGACACATCTTTGATGCCAGTCGTCGGCCACCGATTACTTTGTAGGTTTAGACGCAGTGTCTGAAACAGACACTTTTGTGGTGATCGCCTAGAGGACAGGGAAAGTTCGGACCTCCCCCTCGATGCCACGTGTGGCCTAGCGGTCGGTGGCGGTGTCGACTTTCGGCTGTGGGTGTGTGCTTAGTGTAATAAGACTTGGTAGTGCTTGAGCAGCCAGGTGAAGACCCCGTAGCAGAACCGTCAGTCTGCCTGTTGGGTGCAAGCATGCGGGAATCCGATGGATCCCGATCGCCCTCTGCGTCACTCAAGACGTTGATGCTGCCATCGCAGGAGCTCCCTCGAGGTCCATGGTGGCATCAGCCTGCATGGTGGGCACAGCATTTAGTCTTGCCGTCCTTCAGGGTTTTAGGTGGGATGTGAGAAGGGTCATGAGCGAACAGATGTCTTAAAACCGCTTGTCCCACTTGAGTATCTGTCTTGGAATGAGTGTCAATGCAATAGTGCTGAGTAAAAGTGTGAACAGAGCTCGATTGTAGCTGCTTTGCAAATGGTGTCAAGGGGTACATTTGCAATGAAAGCCAGAGTGGCCCCAGTGCCTCTAGTAGAGTGGGCTCTTAGCGTAAAAGGCAGAGTTTCTTCAGAAAGGGAGCAACACAGCTGGATACATTTGACTATCCATTTCGAGATGGCACCTTTAGAGACGCGATCTCCCTCTCTGCCTGTAGCTAAGGAGACGAACAGTTGGTCTGTCTCTTAGAGGTCTGGTCTTGTCTACAGAGTAGAGGACCGCTCTTCGCACATCTAGAGTGTGCAGTTTCACCTCAGCAGAGCTTTTGGGTTCTTGGAAGAAGGCCGGTAGCTCAATGGACTGGTTAACGTGGAATTTTGAAATGAAGTTAGATGAGAACCTAGGGTGTGTTCATAGAACCAGTTTATCCTTATGAACAGTAAAGAAAGGATCCTGCACTGACAGCCTGAATTTCACTGACCCTTCTTATGGATGTAATGGCTACTAAGAAGGCAGTCTTATAGGTCAGGTGTGAGACTAGCTTTATGCATGGGTTCAAATGAGGGGCCCATGAGTTTAGCAAGCACCACATTAAGGTCCCATCCTGGTGGTGGGTTAAAAATTGGAGGGTGGAGTCTCTTAACCCCTTCCATGAATGCTTAACCACTGGTACTTTCCCCCACAACACCTTGTTATGGGAGGTGGTGTAGGCTGATAACGCTGCCAGGTGTACCTTGAGTGAATTAAATACCAACCCTGCGTCCAGCAGGTGGAGCATGTAGGTGACAATATTGGAAGGAGTACAATCAACTGGGTTGATATGTTTATTCTGGCACCAAATAACGAATCTCTTCCATTTATCAAAGTAACAGTGTCTTGTGTTTGGTTACCTAGATTCCTTTAGGATATCCATGCATCTCTGTGGTAGATTGAGATGGCCAAACTCTATGCCTTCAGGAGCCATGCTGCCAAGTTCATCGAGCTGGGTTGAGGATGAACTGTTTGTCCTTGGTGCTGGGATAGTAGGCTGTACCAGCACGAGAGTTTGATGGGTTTGCACACTGCCAGTCTGCGCAGGTGTGGGAACCACGGTTGCCTCACCCACATGGGAGCAACTAGGATGAGCGTCATCGGTTCCCTGTGCATCTTGTTGACCAACTTCCTCATCAGAGGAGTGGGTGGAAAAGCGTAGGCAAACACCCCTGACCAGTTCATCCACAGAGCGTTCCCCTTGGAGCCTGGCTGAAGGAACCTGGATGCGAATCCTGGGCATTGTCTGTTTTCGCTTGTGGCGAATACGTCTATAGTGGGGAAACCCCACTGTGAGAAGAGGTCTCCTACGACTTCTTCGTATAGACACCATTTATGTTCTTCTGGGAGGGGATCTTTTCTCAAGGCGTCCGCTAATGAATTGAGATCCCCTGGAACATGTTGAGATGACAGGTAAATGTTCCATCTGAGTGCCCATTTCCAAATGTTCTGGGCAAGCTTGGACAGATATGGCAAACAAGTCCCTCCCTTGTTTGTTTATGTAAAACATAGCTGTCATGCTGTCTGTTAAGATCTGCACTGACAGGTTCAACAGGTGGGGTTCAAACGCTCGAAACGCTTTGAATATTGCCAGAAGCTCCAGCAGGTTTATGTGATTCTTGCCCACTGTGTGTGTTTCTCCAGCAGTATCCCGCGGACACTGTGGACAGCACCCATCTGTCCGAGGTGATCCCTTCCCATGCTTGGGTGAAGTTGGAAATGCGCCCCCCTAGTGGGGATGCGTGGGAAGGGACCCTGAGTGGAGCGTCACTGTTTGATGGGAGGCGTACCGCCTCTGCCTGGGCTGCTTCTCCCTTTACCGCGGCCCCTCTGGTTACCTCTACCGTAACTTTGGGTACCTTGTTGGTTGCTACCCCACGATGTACCCTGCCCCTGTGAGTAATTGGAACCCCTATGGGAATTTTGTTCGCGTGAGCGACAAAAATTATTAATATATTATTCCCTCTTTGGTTTGTGGGTTTGTTAGTCAATTGTCCCAAGGACTTTAAGGTATCGTATTCGTCCTTGGAAGTTTGGAGTGCCTCCTCTACTGCTTTGCCAAACAAGACATTCGGTTCCACCGGCATGTCGATAAGAGTAGCCTGGGTCTCAGGTTTAAACCCTGACCATCTGAGCCAAGCGCGTCTCTTGAGGAGCTCTCTGCAATGAGCCGGCCTGCATTATCTGTGGCGTCAAAGGTCGCCTTTAGAATGCACCCGGACACCGATCTACCCTCCGACGCAATCTGGGCTAACTGGCCCTTTAGTGGTTCCGGTGCGGAGGCAATGAGGGCAGCTACCTGCTCCCACTGGTGGAAATTATATCTTGCCAGCAGAGTGGTGGTATTGGCGATTCTTGCCTGGTAAGCGGAAGTGGAGGCCACTTTTCTTCCTAGCCCATATATCCTCTTGCTCTCCTTGTCTGGGGGAGCTTCCGATGATGATAGAGGTGTCCCCGCTCTTTTCCTGGTGGTAGTGACTACCAACAAGTCGGGCTTAAGTTGGCCCCTTATATAAAGTGGGTCTGACTGGGCGACCCTGAACAATTTTTCAATTCTGGGGTTCACAGCCCTAGTAAGATTAGGGTGAGGAGGGAAGGGTCAAGTCTGTGTTGGATGGACTTCAGAATTGGTATGGCTTGGACAATGGGTTTCTTATCCCCCATGATCTCTTCTGCAAAGTCCCTCTCTTCTTGAGCCCCTTGAGTGTCTATGTGAAAGTGCTCTGCAGCTCTAGCTAAGACCTCATTCAGTAGAGGCTATTATCCACAGGTGAGTCAGTGACCGGTGGTTCTATGTTAACAGGTGAGTCTAGATTATAGACCTCTGCCTCGTCTTCCTCCTCCTCATCCTGGTACTCGCCGTCTCCGTAATAATCGACACCCGCTTGGTCGTCCAGCATTTGTATGTCTGGGTATTGTAGGGGAGGACTGGTCCAAGAGACCCCCCTCGCCTGCGTTTTCTCCCCAGGTGAGGGCTATGGCTCATTGGGCGTCCCCTCATGCCACCCGGGCCCAGGTGGTTGAGGGCTCACCCGCTGGAGGCATTGCCCACACATATTGACTGCCCAACACATATTGACTGCCCACATGTATTAAAATTTAGCTACGCCCAGAAACCATTTTTTCTGGTAAAGATGGTGTGAGCTCAGCGCACTGTAGCGCGGCCCCCACCCTTGGAGAGTCTCAGTCATCCCTGTCGCCGCAGCACCCTGGCAGATCCGCTGCGAGCACGTTCCCACGAACAAGACGGACATGAGCTAGCGTAATACATAAACATTGTATCAGTTCACCTCCCGCAGTGTATCATCGCTCCCAGCATGACCCGGCCAGCAGGCCTGGGAAATGAAAAGAACAGTAAAATGGTCATCAGATGCCAGACAGTCTTTATATACTAATGTCAATACCGCTCGCAAAGTATGCTTTCTTCCACAAAACCCCTTATATTACAAAAGCCTGTAAAATGTATAAACATAAGAAAGCATGCTTCCATTATATAAGCGATGGCGAGCCCGCACCATTGCAGTTGGGTGCTAATAACAAAGGAACGCACCAGGGATCTATTTGTTACGTGTATCACTGGGAAACTTACACTCTATGGGCTTGCGCCATAACTGAACTAATGCTGCTAGGGGACACGAGAAGATGAATGTAACCATACAGAGGGCTTATGTGAAGGATGCACGAGAAGGCGCTTGTCATGTGTGCATGTCTAGGCCCCACATGTGCCATCACCGTCACGAACAGTGGCGAGTTATTTTCTGTGTACTCCACCAATTCTAATTCTACCTCACTTACTGCAAATATATATGCATATAACTAAATACTGTAGTTGTTAAAACATAATGTATGAATAAGGTGCTCAGACTGGATATAATCGAGACGCATCCAGCAAAGTTTAAATGCATGTTTTGTATTGATTTGAATAAGTATCAGAGTGTTCAAATGTTTGTGATGTCTTTACCTAAAATCGGCAACACACGAGGGAGATACCTTTGTGAAATACGTGCAAGGCCATTCCCCCTCCCACCCTGCGAAGACTGCCAAAGCATGAGAGCAGAGGCCGCGCCACACTGCTTTACCTCCCCCAACCAGACTGGAGCCGCTTCAAAGATTTGTAATCCCCTCTGTAGCACCCAAGGCCGCGGCCCGCCACCTGCATTATTTACAGCTCAGCAGTAAACCTCTGCCTGAACACACGCGCCCCCTTGTAAACCCCACAACCCACCGGACCATCTCAGACTTATGGCCCTGTGCAATCAGGACACCCAACACTTTGACAACACACAGAGGAACATCCATAACAACTTCTAACAAGGCAGAAAGACCTGTACCGCCCGTCCCAGGCCCTGAAGCTTAGCCCCTCGACCCCGGTCAACAGGACACTGGTAACCATGTCCTGACGTATTACCTCCAGACCCCTCACAAGGTACATTCCTCCTGTGTTGCATTAACCTGTAGTATAACCTATTGGAAGATTTACTAAAGAGAATAATATTGAAATGACTGAATGACTGCGGTGTGCATGGCATAGGGCAACCAAGTCAGGAAAAGACATTCATCTCTGACACTGGCCACAATGGCACAACAACACCGTCCGGATGAACTCAGCCGACCTGCCAGGCCCAGCCCAACCCACGAGGCTGACCAGTGACGTCGTCCAGCCGAAGCCAACCACATCGCAGCAGCACCTATAGTTAGTCGTCGCCACCCAATCCCATTAAACTTGTGCCCCCTATAGTGTGTAGGTTCTTATGACGTTTTTTGTAAATATATAAGCCTGTCTTTGCTATTGTCAGACAGAGCGCTCTCAGAGTTTTGCAGAGTTCTTTGCATGCCCTATTCTGATTGATAAACTCTCATTTACGCTCACCCGCACTCTGTCTTGGCCTTATTCCCATTTTGGGAGAGTCCTTCATTGTCTCTCATTGCGGGGAGGATCGTGCTGTTTGGGGACGCTTGCCTTCAGTGGTGACCCCGAAAGCGTGATTATTATTATTATTATTTCCCGATCCAACCTTACCGTCCCCTTTTGGCACGAGAATCTCCGGTCGAAAAGGGATACGCACGGTGAGCCGGCTCCGGGAGGCTGCCCGCCAACGGCGACCGGTACACTAAGAAGTGCGCACTCAATAGAGAGAGGGTACGGGATCCCGGTTGAAAAATCCCCTTTGAGTACCGCTCGCCGGAGCCGGGGCTGACTGTTGAGCTGACGGCGACACTGCCTGGACGGACCCAGTTTCGGAGACCATCGGTTCAAGACGGGCACGTGAGTACTGAGTGCGAGCGATTGTAAGGGGAGCGGGGAGAGAAGTGTAGGACAGGTAACGAAGAGGGTGTAAGCAGATCTACTAAAGATCATCTTAAACTTTCTTTGCTTTTTCTTTGCATATGGCCATTAGGATTACGAGGTGAATAAGAGATAAAAGTGACGGGAACCTAGCGTCCGAAAGGGGGTGGAAGGCGGCGCTGCATAGTGCTATCTTGACTAGTACTGGGAATATATGAAGAAGTGGAATATGAAATAAAAGTGCTCAGCAAAAGGGGGCACTGAGAATATATTAGTGATCGCTATTACTTCTTTCTTTCCTTCTCTTTAGGGGTAGGGGGAGAATAAAAAGTGAGGTTAACACAAACTTAGGGGAAGAGTAAGAGAAAAAGAGTCCTACTGAAAGGGGGGAGAGCAGGCTAACATATATATATATATCCATGCGCATCCATAGATTCAAGTAAGACGGACAGGGACAGCCGGCTAGGGAGGAAAGGGAGGGCAGCTTGAATGGTGAATTGAGTGGTACCAAGAGGTGTGTGCACCTCGTATGTGTCAGAAGACAATTTGATGCTGCGTATGTGTAAAACGGCTATAACTGTATAATAGTTAAATGGTCATGGTAAGTGTGACCGGATAAAACTTTTTGAAGAGAATGTTGATACAGTGAAGTGAGTGGGTACCTTTTGATTTCCGGGTTGATATTGTCAAAACAAATGATGGGTTGCTCGTGTGTGCCCCCCAAAGAGAACAGAGTAGAAACTGTGTACAGTCAAGTTTTGTATTGTGCAGTAAAGGGGGGGGAGAGCCCGAACGAGCATAACATTGAATGTGAAGTAGAATACGAAAAATAATATTGATACTACATTTACATTGTAGTTGCAGATACACAGAGATACACAAGCACTAGGAGGGCACAGAGATGGGGGCTGAAACACCTTTATCACATATTTGTAAGAATCTCCCAGGGTACGCAGAACGGATTAAGAAATATCACGACCAATGGGTAACTGAGCTGAAAGGAGAGGGGTTACCCCAGATATGGCCAGAGGGAGGGTCATTTGATAAGAGTGTTCTGGATATGGTGACCACATGCATTTGTTTGAAGTACAAAGGAAAGCAGCTGCAAAATAGGAGAGAAATAGATCTTTGGAGGTTATTTGAAGAGATACCACCGCCCAAAACACCAGCATTAAATACTGATCTCCCATCCACCACAGACAATTCACTACTGATACAGAAAGATGTCAAAGAATTGCCAAGTGTAGCGCCACCAGTAGAGGTAATAAGTTTGTACCCGATATTAAACAAGCCTGTACCCGCAGAAGGATACAGTGACCCCACATATGTGCCTCCCCCGACAACTACTACACCCCACCGGCCTACGGCACCCCCACCATATGAAAGTACGAGAGAGCGAGGCCAGGCGAGTACACAAAGGGTGGACATAGAGAAGCTCACAGATGATTTACAGTCAAGACTGTCAATAGCAAAAGATGAGCTCTCAAGGATAAGGGACATGTGTGGGCAAACAGCACTTAATGCGCCTAGATCAGGGCGCGCGTCTAGAGCGCCAAGTGAGAATAGAAAACCTGAAGAGGGGTGGAAAAAAGGTGAGATACTGTTCAGAATTGAAGAAGAACCGACACGAATAATTGAAATAGGGACGCGAGAGGAAGATACTGACAATGAAGAAAGGCCTATGGGGGACAGAGAGGAATTACTATGTGACATAAGGGACGAATTAGAAGAAAGCAACAGGTTGAGCATGGCAATGGGAGGGGGAAGCGAAGGGGGGGATGGTACGTGTTCGATGAGAACACTGGATGATGAATGGACGGGGCGATTAAGGAACAGAGTGGGGAAAATGGCATCACTGGGAACATCAGCAGGTAAAACGGGTCCGGATGGAACGACGAAAGGAAAGCTACAGCTCCCGTTGATACACAGGGGAGGAGGGAGGCCCAACTATATCCCATGGGCGGAGATGGATAAAGCCAATTTATTAAAGCTATTGCCCCCGTTATCAGGAGGGGCAAGTAAGTGGATATATGCCTTTGAGAAACATACTGCTGGGGTACCCCTAGCTATAGGAGATGTGAAAAGTCTGCTCGTATCAGCAGTGGGCGATCAGGCTGAAAGAGTATGGGTAAAAGCCGGTTTCCCGGGAGTAACCTTAGACTGTGACCGCCATGATGGGGCCTCCTTTAACACAGTGCGTGCCAGGGTGTGGGATGCCTTACGCGAAACATTCCCAGATACGCCAGACTTACAGTCAGTGATGCAATGTACAATGAATGACGGGGAGGAGGCTATGGATTACATTTTTCGGGTCCAAGAGATGTGGAGAGCAGAAACGGGCACGCCCTGGTATCAATCGACATCTTTATTTTACTTCATTATAAAAAGAGGGCTCCCAAAGGAAGTGCAGAAGGCGCTCGACAAGATAGCGGGTATTGAAGCAAAGGGATGGCCAGAAATTCAGAGCATAATAGTACACCATTGTAAACGAATAAAGGAGAGGGAGAAGGAGGTGGCGCAGAAAAGATTGGCAGACGAGGCGAAGTTAGTACAGACAAAGTTGGTGAAGGTTGCAGCAGCAGTAGCCGCGCTCCCACACAGCAGAGAGGGAGATGATGAGGAGGAGGGGGGGCTGATAGCACTACAAGGAAGAGTGGCAACTAATTGGGCGGGAACAGGACAGCGGCAGTGGAATGAGCAGGAGCAAGGCGGAGGTCCGCAGTGGCAAGAGTGGACCCCTCGAGGGGGACGAGGTGGGTACAGGGGCCGAAGAGGAGGTGGACCGGGGTACGGGGGAATGGGAGGAAATGGATGGCAGGGTCCTAGAGGTGCACAAGGAAGTTGCTGGAACTGCGGGCGGTGGGGGCATTACTCTAGAGAGTGTAGAAGCAGACCCAACAACGGGTTCCAAGAGGTAGAACAGTATGGCCATCCCCACCCGGGAAGCCCATATGGCCTTCCGATGGGACAACAGCAACTGAGAAACCCAGGCCAGGGTAATGCTGGCCAGCAACAGGGACCCCAGTACAGAACACAGAACCACCCACAAAACAATGACAGCGTGCAATACACGCCAGGTAACCCTTTCGCGGTACATGTAAACGGGGCCCCCGCGCTAGCACCTTACAACGGCATGTCAGTGGTTTCCGGAAGTGTATTTAATGAAGGGGGGGCAATGAGACACCCCGCATAGGACAGCCCACAGAGAAAACTTGCGTGTCCAGTTCTATCCACCACCTACAGTGCAGCAGAGGAACCATTGGTAGGGGCGCAGATAGGAGACAAGCAATTCATATTCATGGTTGATTCGGGAGCGGAGAAATCATGTGTCAGAGAGGGCCGATTCCCGTTATCTAACAGGAAGTTAGAGACACAGGGGTTCTCTGGGGCTGTAATTGAAGTTCCTTAAACAGAAGCATTGGATGTAACAGTGGGGGGTAAAACTGTAAAGGCACCCTTACTGTACTATGAAAACTCACCAGTAAATTTATTAGGGAGGGACCTCCTGAGTAAACTTAACACGACCATATCATTCACCGAGAGAGGAATAGTGTGTTCTACACCCGGGATATACCCCTTGCATGCGATGCTGGTAGTGCACGCCTACACAACCACACAGGAAATACGAGGGCTGCCACAAAATGAGGAAATGTTCATTGAAGGGCTAAAAACTTTGGCCCTCATAATTCCAGAGCTAAGAAGCATGGACTGGAGAATTCCAGCGGAATTCCTCTTCCGCCCCATAGTATGTCCCAACGCAGCACCAGGATCAGTGGTATCATTGGACTTGCACGCTGTACAGGTATCAGCGAAAAGGATCGCTGTGATTGGGGTGGACGGAGAAGGATGTGAGTGGCGCACAGTGCTGTGTACAAACGCCAACATCGCCCTACGAGAGGTAACAGATGAGGATCTCTTTTCTGACACAGAAGGGGATGGCGAGGTAGTGATGGAAATAGCGATGCCCTGTGACATTTTAATACAAGCCAGGGAGACCCCCGTCCAATTAATGACAGTGGTAGGAGCACCGCCGTCATTTTGATGACGACATGAGGCTCGTACCAAACAATTTATGGACAACAGGCCCCCATGATGTAGGGCTGTTGCACGGAGTACAACCTGTGGTAATAAAACTAAAGCAAGGAGCAATTTTACCCCGAGTTAAACAGTATCCATTGTCCCGTGAAGCTGAAGAAGGGATAAAAGAAACAATAAATGCACTACTAGCACAAGGGATAATAGTGCCTTCAAACTCTCCATGTAACACGTGTATTTATCCAATCAAAAAAGCGAAAGGAGGGTCTTGGAGGATGATACAGGACTTACGCCCCCTCAATGATGTAATTCAGAAGGAGTTCCCTCTAGTCCCGAACCCTGCATCAATACTATGCAGCATCCCGAAAGCGGCATCACATTTCACAGTAGTAGACTTGAAAAACGCATTTTTCTCAATACCCCTGGCTGAAGAGAGTAGATGCCTTCACGCTGGGGGGTAAGAGATATGAGCACTGCAGACTACCACAGGGATACTGTGAGAGCCCGAGCATATTCAACCGCATATTGCATGAAGACTTGGGAAACCTATCGGTTGAGAGTACGATTATTCAGTATGTAGACGATCTATTAGTGTGTGCACAAGACGAAGCAACATGTAGAAAAGATTCAACAACGCTCCTGACTTTACTGGCCAACAAGGGATACAAGGTAGACAAGGAGAAGCTACAGTACTGCCTGACTGAGGTCTTATACCTGGGACAGCTCATATCAAAGGATGGAAAAAGAATAATTCCCGACAGGATAGAAGCAATAAGATCAGTAGGAGCACCCACAACAGTGAAAGATATGCAGAAGTTTTTGGGGATGTGCAACTATTGCCGAGCATGGATATTAGATTATGCAGCATACACGAGGCCCCTCCTACAAGCACTCAAGGAAGCACAACAGGAGAATGAAAAAATACAATGGTCAGAAGAAATGAGCGAATCATTTAAATCATTGAAAGAGCTAATTTCAAGCGCTCCAGTACTAGCAAACCCCGATTATGGACGCGAATTTTACCTATTCTCACACTGCAAGGAAACACTCATGACAGCAGTACTGACACAAAAAACATCCTTAGGACACAAGCCATTGGCTTACTATAGTGGTACTTTAGATGCCGTGATGCAGGGCCATTTCGCGTGCGAGCAATCACTCGCTGCAGCCGCGTTCGCGATTGAGAAAAGTGCCACAATAGTAATGGGTTGCCCTGTGACATTGTTTGTGGAACATTCATTATTTGCAATACTTGAGAGATCAAAAAGCACACTGACCACACAGCGGGCGACCGCCTACGAGATTATATTGTCCAGCGCCAATATCCATATAGTGAGATGCAAGACAGTGAACCCCGCCACATTCATTACAGAAGCGTGCACACTCGAAGACATGCAGAACCACGATTGCGCAACTTACTCAGGAGAAAGAGGGGAGGACACAGTGGTGTGTGAGAACGCTCTAAGTGAGGGGGAAGTGTACTTTGTGGATGGGTCTGCATCAATTGACGTGGACACGGGAGAAAAACACGTTGGCATGGCAGTAGTGAGGTTAGAAGATGGTGAGTATGAAACACTAGTCCAATACCGCCTCCCATCACATTACTCTGCAGAGGCAGCAGAACTGATTGTGCTCATAGAAGCATTACATGCAGCAAAGGGTTGTGCAGTGACAATATACACAGACTCAGCTTACATGACGACGACAGTACATGGAGGTCTAGCAAGATGGGGGCGTAGGGGATTTAGACGGGAAGACGGAACACCAGTACAGCATGCAGAATTGTTGAAAGAGCTAATTGAGGCCCTACAAAACCCTACTGCAGTAGCAATAGTAAAGTGCCAAGCACATACATCCAACACAGATGTTGTGTCTTTGGGGAACGCGGCAGCGGACGCTGCCGCCAAGGAGGCTTCCTATTTTCAGAAATATGACACAGGTGAGTACATACTTAAACACAAAAGAAATGAAGAGCCCCTAGAAGGATACAACATGATGCCCATATCACAAATACTAGAATTGCAGGAAGGAGCTAGTGCAGAGGAAAAATTGATGTGGACAAAACGGGGGTGCAGCAAGTCGGGAACAGACCTGCTGTGGCGGCAAAATAACTCAGGGAAAGTGGTAATGCCAATACAGTTACTAGAAATTGCATTTCAACAGTTACACTTCCCTGCACATAACACCAAACAGCACATCGCAGCAGAAATACAGGAAGAATGGTTCGTGCCCTGTCCCCAAGAGCATGTGTCTCGGTTGGCAATGGAATGTACAACATGCCAAATATACAATTCAGGAATGACATTACGTACTCTCCGGGGAACAATTCCTAAACCCATTGGCCCATTCAGAGAGCTGCATATAGATTATGCAGACATGGGGGAAAGGTGTAATGGCACGCGGTACATGATCGTGGTTGTGTGCCCATTTTCAAGGTGGGTGGAAGCAGGACCCTGTGCGTGACCTGATGCCAAAAGCGCCGCCAAGTTCCTAGTAAGGGAAGTGTTCCCGCGCTGGGGAATTTGTGACGTGATTCGCTCAGACAACGGCAGCCATTTTGTAAATGAGCTTTTCAAGGAAGTCACTACATTATTGGGAATAAAACATAAATTGTGTTCGATTTATCATCCTCAAAGTAATGGCGTAGTGGAAAAGATGAACGGACTGTTAAAGGGCAGGTTATCAAAACTATGCTTTTCATTAAAGAAGAATTGGATTTACTGTCTACCCCTTGCGCTATTTGAATTGAGAAATCAGCCAAGCAAAGACCACCATTTGTCCCCGCACGAGATTGTGACTGGGAGACGAATGAACACAGCACACTCGCCACTGCGCCAACACTCAGATGCTCATAGAAGCGCCGCAATATTGGGAGATGAGTTCACAGACTATTTAAGGAAATTGACAAGGGCAGCCCGCGTGATATCTAAGCAACTCTCCCCACCCTTCACTAGAGAAGAGGGTAACGTAACAGGATCTGTCACGGAGCCAGAGCAACAGCTACAGCTGATGCCAGGCGACTTAATTTATGTCAGAAGCTTTGTGCGTCGGTGGAATGCACCACGATTCCATGGCCCATACGAGGTAATATTTTGCACACCCACGGCAGTGAAGGTGAAGGGCTTGAGGTACTGGGTGCACTTGACCGATGTACGGAAGGCATATAGCAATGTACAAAAGGAGGTAGATGAGGAGGCACAGACAACAGCAAACGATGCAACTGAGCAGAATGACTGAATATGAACTTGTGTGTGTATATTGGTACTAGATTTGAATGGGAGAATCACTGATAAGGATACTTAAAAAAAAAAAATGTTTTCTCTTTTTATCTTGTTGATTTGTATATACTTAATGAAATGACCAAATTATGGCCTGTATACACCCTTGTCTGTGAATACCCCTCCCCGCATCCCCACCCGCCTCCATTCCCCGTCAAATATATATTGGCACTGATGGTGCTAGCAAAATGTTTACATGCATGCACTTAATGCACTTTTATATCTCAAACAGGAGCTTCCATGGCATCTAACGGGCAGCCTGCAACGGATAGAATTAGTAGAATGAGAGAAATAGTACATGAGAGATGCAGATATTCGTATGAGTGTCGATTACCTGTATGCATCACATTGTTTTTTATGCTAATGTTTGGTCTGGTTACATATTGGTTTGTAGCGTTCATCTCTATCGAGATGAACGAGGGGGGAGGGATCAACAGCACTACTGGACCCAATACAACTACAAGGGTCAATACAAGGGAAGGTGATTTTTTGATATGGGACGGAACTAAACTTGTATGGGGGTATCATACCACACCATCCAGTGCTGTCATCTTACAAGGTGGAATGCAGAACAACACAGTGTCTCCACCAGGGGTATCTAATTACAATGCCCACAGTTTAAATGACCGAAACCTGTCTGCCATATCGTGGTTGTATAACACCCCCACCAGCCAGCCTGCCCCCATACTAAATAACAACTTGCCAGATAACGTCAGAAAGGAAGAGGAAAAGCTACTAGCAATACACGAAATATTATATGATGTATGGGCCAAGGGGGGCGGGAATGAGAAAGGGGGGGTCTAGTTTGTCCCTTGCCCAGGGAGTTGGGAAGTACATGAGGAACAAGAACAACAGACGGAAGAGGGAAGCAGGGAGGAGGAAGTATGATGAGTACTATGGGCTGGGTCTGGATAAGATGGAAGACCCACGACACCCCCACCAAACAAATAAGTGGTATGCAGATATGAGTGCCACAGCTAAACAAACAACAAACGAGAGCTGTTATGTTTGCTCCCTCATCCCTCACGCATCAGGTACACCCAAAGTACTGTTACCCAAAGAGTTGCCAATTATAGATGCCCAATGTCTCCTTCATCTCACGTTATGCAGAATTAAGAACACCTTCCAGGCACATGAAGTGACTTTTCAAATGCTGCAGAACGAGAAAACGTGCTACCCAAAACCGGCAGGGGTGGTGTATCTGAAAGAACCATTTTTTGTAATTGAAGGGACACTTTTTTCTGATAACAAGCGGAAGGATGAAGAAGTAGCGTGCAAAGCGGAAGCACTGAGAGGTGTGGCACTGGAGAAATTGCAGTGGATAGAAGAAACATGTACACCAGTATGGAAGGAACACATTTCAAAACTAACTTGGGTAACCGCCATCGAAAAACCATTCAAACTACAGAGCGAAATGGACTATGAACTGTGTTTTAAAGGAGAAGGGAGAACCTCCATGGGAACAAACAAGAGCTGCAACAAGACCCTCACCATCCCAGATCTAAGAAAAGGGACTGCGGCCCTTATGGACACGTACTGGGTATGCGGCAACCAGGCATACCTACACCTCCCCCCGTCATGGAGTGGCAGTTGCTCAATGGCCTCTCTGCATTCAGCCCTAATGGTGATACCCGAAAGCCACATTGATGGGAGCAAAAGGACACAGGAACGCATGCAGCAAAGTGTGGCGCAACCAACTGCAGAGTCACAAATGTATGTCCTGTCTTCCGGAAGAGAGGGAGAGGTACTGACCCGCAACAGACGAGCATCAAATTACATATCAAAGGCATCATCAGAACTATTGGCTCAGATCCCAGACAAATATCGATTATTCAGCTCAGCAGAAACATTTTTTGCCTCGCTCGTCTCAAGTGTCCAAGCAAGGGCAAACGCAAAATGGCTCCAGATAACCCGCTGGGAATTGATTCAGCTGGCAAACGACACTGAAGAAGGGTTCAATATAATAAAAGTGGAACTAAGAGCTTTACGACTGATGACCATGCAAAACAGGTATGTCCTGGACCTGTTGACGGCGATAGACGGCGGTGTTTGCCGAAAAATAGGAAGTGCCTGTTGCACTTTCGTACCTTCCGAAGACGCAGAGAACGGCTCCCTATCGCATGTGATTGAAGCAGTCCACAACCTAGGAGAAAAAATGAAAATGGAAGGTGGAGCAGAAGACAGTACCTGGTTCGATAACATCTTCTCCTGGGTCCCTTCATGGCTTGGAATAACTGTGAAATGAAATTTTGATGCCAGCTGTGGTGTTCCTCCTTTTAATTTTTTGCCTGTGCCAGGTGGGTCTTCGAGTTTGTGCTAACGCAGTACCAAATGGTGCAATGATGATGGTGACAGTGGGCAACTCACACGGTACAATAAAAACGATGCAAGAAGCACAAGTACAAACAGGGATAGATAACACACCCAGGTACCAACTGGTGCCTATGTACCACGATAAGGATATTGTAGATAAGTTATGGCACACCACCATCAAAGAGCCCCGTATACTAGAATGGTATGAGGAAGTTTGGGTAGATTTGGAAGGAGACGGTGGATGCATATATCTAACGTGTACTCCAGATGAATATGCCAGGAGAGGTGAGAGCTTAAGGGGGGTGTGCAGAGCATGGATGCCCATCAAAGGAACTCCTGCATGGGATTAGGCAGTGATGGACGAAGCAGAATGTAGGAGGATAGAGGATTTAAAGAATTTGTTACTTAAGTAACGAAAGGGGGGAAATGTAGGGGAGGACTGGTCCAAGAGACCCCCCTCGCCTGCGTTTTCTCCCCAGGTGAGGGCTATGGCTCATTGGGCGTCCCCTCATGCCACCCGGGCCGAGGTGGTGGAGGGCTCACCCGCTGGAGGCATTGCCCACACGTATTGATTGCCCAACACATATTGACTGCCCACATGTATTAAAATTTAGCTAGGCCCAGAAACCATTTTTTCTGGTAAAGATGGTGTGAGCTCAGCGCACTGTAGCGCGGCCCCCACCCTTGGAGAGTCTCAGTCATCCCTGTCGCCGCAGCACCCTGGCAGATCCGCTGCGAGCACGTTCCCACGAACAAGACGGACATGAGCTAGCGTAATACATAAACATTGTATCAGTTCACCTCCCGCAGTGTATCATCGCTCCCAGCATGACCCGGCCAGCAGGCCTGGGAAATGAAAAGAACAGTAAAATGGTCATCAGATGCCAGACAGTCTTTATATACTAATGTCAAGACCGCTCGCAAAGTATGCTTTCTTCCACAAAACCCCTTATATTACAAAAGCCTGTAAAATGTATAAACATAAGAAAGCATGCTTCCATGATATAAGCGATGGCGAGCCCACACCATTGCAGTTGGGTGCTAATAACAAAGGAACGCACCAGGGATCTATTTGTTACGTGTATCACTGGGAAACTTACACTCTATGGGCTTGCGCCATAACTGAACTAATGCTGCTAGGGGACACGAGAAGATGAATGTAACCATACAGAGGGCTTATATGAAGGATGCACGAGAAGGCGCTTGTCATGTGTGCATGTCTAGGCCCCACATGTGCCACCACCGTCACGAACAGTGGCGGGTTATTTTCTGTGTACTCCACCAATTCTAATTCTACCTCACTTACTGCAAATATATATGCATATAACTAAATACTGTAGTTGTTAAAACATAATGTATGAATAAGGTGCTCAGACTGGATATAATCGAGACGCATCCAGCAAAGTTTAAATGCATGTTTTGTATTGATTTGAATAAGTATCAGAGTGTTCAAATGTTTGTGATGTCTTTACCTAAAATCGGCAACACACGAGGGAGATACCTTTGTGAAATACGTGCAAGGCCATTCCCCCTCCCACCCTGCGAAGACTGCCAAAGCATGAGAGCAGAGGCCGCGCCACACTGCTTTACCTCCCCCAACCAGACTGGAGCCGCTTCAAAGATTTGTAATCCCCTCTGTAGCACCCAAGGCCGCGGCCCGCCACCTGCATTATTTACAGCTCAGCAGTAAACCTCTTCCTGAACACACGCGCCCCCTTGTAAACCCCACAACCCACCGGACCATCTCAGACTTATGGCCCTGTGCAATCAGGACACCCAACACTTTGACAACACACAGAGGAACATCCATAACAACTTCTAACAAGGCAGAAAGACCTGTACCGCCCGTCCCAGGCCCTGAAGCTTAGCCCCTCGACCTATGGCCCCGGTCAACAGGACACTGGTAACCATGTCCTGACGTATTACCTCCAGACCCCTCACAAGGTACATTCCTCCTGTGTTGCATTAACCTGTAGTATAACCTATTGGAAGATTTACTAAAGAGAATAATATTGAAATGACTGCGGTGTGCATGGCATAGGGCAACCAAGTCAGGAAAAGACATTCATCTCTGACACTGGCCACAATGGCACAACAACACTGTCCGGATGAACTCAGCCGACCTGCCAGGCCCAGCCCAACCCACGAGGCTGACCAGTGACGTCGTCCAGCCGAAGCCAACCACATCGCAGCAGCACCTATAGTTAGTCGTCGCCACCCAATCCCATTAAACTTGTGCCCCCTATAGTGTGTAGGTTCTTATGACGTTTTTTGTAAATATATACGCCTGTCTTTGCTATTGTCAGACAGAGCGCTCTCGGAGTTTTGCAGAGTTCTTTGCATGCCCTATTCTGATTGATAAACTCTCATTTACGCTCACCCGCACTCTGTCTTGGCCTTATTCCCATTTTGGGAGAGTGCTTCATTGTCTCTCATTGCGGGGAGGATCGTGCTGTTTGGGGACGCTTGCCTTCAGTATTCAGCATACTGGTGGTAAGGTTGAATATAGAATGGGTCTGAAATGAGGCCCTGAGCTGAAGTTTCATTACAAGGTCTCTTACTAGGAGGCTGAGGGTCTCGGATCCTGAAGGAATAGAGGTGTCAGGGGTACTCTGATAGCTCAGAAAATAAATCAGGATTCTTTTCATAAAAATTAGCTAAAGAAGACATTCTTCTCATCACCCTGTCAATGTCATCAGAGCTCCATTCCCTGGAACTGGGGATGACAACCTCCTGCTGAGGTTCCTCTCCTATTCCCATATGCTGTAGAGTGGGCGGGATAACCTTAGGCATAGTGACAGGGTCAGGGGTATTAGATGGAACAAGTTACTTACCTGTAACTGTTGTTCTCCAGCATGGGTCTGGCATGGATTCACATGCTCATGAATATTCCCCGTCGTCAGGCCGGGAATCCTCGGTATAGAAAATAAATCAGTTTCATTTCTGATCTGTCGTTCTCAGTAGTAACCAATCACTGATCTCTGGGTCATACTGCCCCAGCCAATGACTGCCCTCTGCCTAAGCCCCGCCCTTGGCAGCCATCCTCAGATTTGGTAGCACGTGAAGTGGCAGTATGACCAAGTGAAGAGCCGCAGAGGGGTAAGCGGGAGGGTTCGCATGTGAATCCATGCCAGACCCATGCTGGAGAACAACAGTTACAGGTAAGTAACTTGTTCCTTCTCCAGCATGGGGTCTGGCATGGATTCACATGCTCATGAATATAAGAATACATAGCAGTATACACATGCACAACCACGGGAGGCGGCAACAGGCTCAATATCAAGCAATACAACAACTCAACATTAAGCAACTCTTACCTCCTCACCAGGCTCACCTTAGGCGAACAGGTTGCGCAGCACTGCCTGGCCGACTCTGGACTCCTCCCTGGAATCCCGGTCGACGCAGTAGAATCTCGTGAAGGTGTGCGTCGACCTCCACGTAGCAGCCCTGCAGATGTCCAGCAGGGGCACACCAGACAGGAACGCCGTAGTAGCAGCGATCGCTCTGGTCGAATGGGCCCTCGGACGGCCTGGTAACGGTCGGTTTGCCAACCGGTGACAGTGCATGATGCAGCCGGAGAGCTATCTGGAAATGGAAGTCTTCGAGAGAGCCTTCCCTTGATTCACAGGTCCAAAGTTCACAAACAGCTGTGATGTCTTCCGAAAACACTTTGTGCGGTCCACGTAGAACTTCAGCGCTCTAGCTACATCCAGCGAGTGCAGAGTCCTCTCAGCCGGCGACGAAGGCGACGGGAAGAAAACTGACAATACCAAGGGCTCGTTGAGGTGGAAGTCCGACGGCACCTTGGGCATGAAGGAGGGGTGCATCCTCAGCACCACCCTCGTGTCGTGAAAAGTCAAGTATGG